>NC_142600.1:56051465-56408189 GCF_041222555.1 Hakea prostrata | reverse complement strand
CAATTCTGGAGTTGTTGTACTCATTGGTCGAGTGGATACTAATCCAAACAAGACGTCAAGATCCAAATTAGGAAACAAAAGTTACCATAATTAGATCAACTATGGATCTTGATGAATTCGAAATAGAAATCAAAGACAAGAACAATAGAAGAATGTACCATTGCTTCAGGTAAAGGTATCATGAAAACATACTTAGATCTTCAAGGAACATAGGCTTAGAAGCATAAATCTAAATAAGGAAACAAAACCTATCATATATGTAACTACCACTGATTCATGAAGAACACATAGTATGGTAGAAGAGAACAACTAGAGATTGATAGATCATGGATCATGGAAAGAGCACAGTAATTAACTACTAACATGATCAATGTAGAAGATCCAACGAGATCATAATTCAAATCAGAAGTTTAACAGATTAGATCATGGTTTGATCATGATTCCTTCAAAAGCTTCAATGATCATGGTTAAGATCATTGTTCCTAGCCTCTAATCCTTAGGATGATCATGAGAACAAGTCCAGAGATGTTTGCAACTAGAGAATGCAGCATCTCCTCTCTGTCTCAACTCAAAAAGGAAAGAAAATAAGAGATAGAGGAGAAGAAGAGAGTGTAGACATACCTTTTGATGCAAAGGAAGAGTTTCAACGAAGATCCGTCAAGAAAATCACCAAGGATGCAAGGGAGATGACTTGCAGAGGTCTTTGGTTCGTTCCAAAGAGTTTGGAGGCAGCAAATACGAAGTGGACTCGAGATTGGACTTAAATAGAGCAAGAAAAACCTAATTGCCAAAGACAGCACTCATTGGTCGAGTGGATTGGTCGACTGGTCCAGTCGACCAATCAGTCGACCAATGCCGACAAAGAAATCCAAAACAGGGGAATTGAAGACCCAGATCAAATCCAATCCTAAAGGGGGTTTTGCACACATGTCAAGTGACTTACCTAGTAGGTAGAAATGCCTTCAAACCAAGATAGAGAGCACTCCAAGTCCATCAACTAACCCGATCTTCATCAAGATTCGGTTTCCATAAATAGAACTTCATCATCAACTTTCATGGATTCAAAGCCGACACCAAGTCCTCTCTGGGATGGCCCAAAGTGACTTCTTACTTTACTTGGGTCATCGGACCTACAAATAACAAGGTTTCCGGGTCAAGTTTAGGGCTGGGTTTTACAGCGGCAGCGTTGGGTTTACTTCATCCGTACTGTTGAGGAGACTACCATTAGTATAGAAGAAACCCTAGCATAGTGCCCCATTCCCCTGGTGTATTTGTGGAACCTTGGATATTGTAATTAACTTGTCTTTGAATTATTCCTGACACTTGGATATGTAACTAACTTGATTTACTTCTTTTCCGCTGCTCGAGAGGGTGGCTACCACACCTTCTCACACTTTATGATTTTGATCAAACTTTATTATTATCTATATTCCGGACTCGACTTAGTTAATCTTATCTTATTCATGATACTTAGTATTAACTGTTTTTACCATTGATTATTACTGTTCATGATTGTGTTACCGTGTGGGAGGCATGGACCTCGGATCATTGATCCTTGGACTTTGGATCACATCCTGGTATTACCCAAATGTGGTACCGGCTGGGTGGAAGTGACACAAGGTGCTTGCGACGATCAAGATTACTCCGATGATCCCCAGGCGGTCAAGCCGGTACTACTTAAGAAAACAAAGATAGAGTTAGAACGGATTCATTGGATTGACGAAGTCCATACTTATAAAGACGTTATTTATAAACTAGAAGACGCTTGATCTTAGTTTAATTCTTAGTACATTTGTTTCAGATGTAATTCCTTTTGACTTTCATACTACGCTCCGCTATTTTGGTGAAGTGAGTTTCCGCCTCACTTTACTCCTTTTTGATATCATTGGATATCAGGTATCTTTTCCGCACTCGATTATACCGGGTATCCATTATTGTTTTGAACCTTTGTTTATAATATTAAACCTTGATTATTTCCTGGTTATGATTATGTTATTGTATATGTGGGAGGATGATTTCCTTGATACTTGATCTTCCGGGCCCCGTGGATCACACTCTCGGGTATGCCGCTTAGGGTACCGGCAGGAGGATGTGACAGTTTCATTGAACCCATAGAATGCCCAGGTGATGGTTAGCCAACATGGTGATTGTCACATCCACCAAGCCGGTATCCTATCTAGCATACCCGGGATGCGATCCACAGCCCAAGATCCAGATCGAGCGGCCATGCCTCCCACATACACGATAACATAATCATGAACAATATAATCAATGCATAAAACAAGCAATAAATAGATCAATTGAATAAGAAAGATAGTAAATCAGAGTGCGAAAATATTAAGTATCAACTTCACATAGAGGTAATCTCAAAGAGAAGAAGTGATCGAAGTCACTCCTTCAACGAATAGCGGAAATGTAGTTAATTAAGTTAAATTACAACAATGTCAAGAACAAATCCATAAGAACTAGAGTGAAGATATCCAAATGATTATAGTCATCCAGGGAAATGGGGTCTACACATAGGTTTCTTCTATCCTAATGATTTCTTCTTCAAAAAGTGTGGATGAAGTAAACCCAACGTGGCCGCTCTTCACTAGGGTGGGGGCTAACCCCGGCACGCACCATAATCCTCCTCGGATAGCAACCCGACTCTCTCGTAGCCATCACCCGAAGGGTAGTATGCGGGATCATAGTTCGGGTCATAGGACGTGCCATCGAGGTCTTCTCGCAGCTGCAGATAAATCTAGAAAATTGTACAAAAAGGAATGAGTTCAAAAGAACTCAAAGAAGGCAAGTCGTTTCATAATACAAAGTTCATTCGATACAAGTCACAATATGATGCAATATGATATGAGACAATGATGAAATATGATTCTAATCTTAAGTATGCTAGTCTCTAAGGTAGACATGCTTTAAGCCATAGCACCATACTTCTTTGGGTCGTCAGTCACTCCCCCCTCAATCATAAAATATCTTGGGTCCGCCGTGGTAATTGGGTAAGGTCCTCATCAAGCCATGGTTGGGGATTTAGTCACCACTCTCTCACCTCACCATTGGTATAAGTATTGGCTCATGTTGCAGCGAAGCCTAGTCCAATGCAAGTCATCTACTCGGTCGTATCATGTCGATCCGGATACTTTCCCTATGGCACCGACCAACTCGGTTCCGTATCCTTCACACTAGAATCAACGTATCCTATGGCACCGACCAACTCGGACTACGGACTCATCAACCCTATTGGTCATCCACAAATGGTAGACGGGAAGCTCTCACGTCCTCTCACGGGTTGGTTACCGATCTTGAGCGCCCGTGGAGCCCAGTGTCTATCCATTTGCAACCCTACCAATAAATGGCCCCTTTCGGGTATCCGTAGTATAGTTCAAGTCCTCTCACGGAGTGGATACCAGTCTTGAGCACCCTTCAACCATACTCTACCACGGGTCGTTCGGTCTCAATACCCTTCCGATTCGGGTCCGAGACGACAAGGGAAAATGTCCTAACCATACACCTAGACAATCCTATACATGTCATCCAACAACCCGGAAAGAGTCGATGGACACCTTCGGGGAATATCCCATACTACTCCCTCCGATGTCCAAGGACGAAGTGTTGGAAGGACACTTCCCAATCCCAAGTCATACGTAGTCAATCACAAACTCAATCTCATCATATCATACTAAATCCATGATTCATCATATAAACAATACATATCATAACATGATTGATCATATACAAAATCATAAAGTAAAATTGAACAATGATATTCTAAATGGTATATATATTCTATTATTGATAAGAAAACATATAACAGTCATGTATAGTAAAGGAATACTCATATGAACATAACCATTAAGTTCCCATAATGTAAGCATGTTTGTATAATTAACATACTTGAGTTAACTACTGTCCTTACCTTAATCAAGTTGTAAATAGATTTAATGATTACCAAGTATGGTCCCAAAATCAGTGTTGATACCCTAGATAACATACAAGTAATGTCGAGAAGAAAGCAATTGAATCGGGGTTTCAAATGGATCAATTCGGCTGAGTAAAGGGGGCTTAACGGCTCTTGGTTGATTGGCTTGGTCGACTGTCACTCGACCAAGACTTGTTAACTTCAGGACAGCAATGGAAACTTGATCCAAAACTGCCCTTCTGGTGCTCCGATCGTCACTAAATTTGGAGGGCATGTTTCTAATAGTAAGAGGATACTACACACTAATTTTCATGATGATCCAACGGTTCAATCAAAAATGCCCAAATCAAAATCTTGGGTTCTATATGATACTTAACAAGAAATAAATTGGAATTGGTAGAAATTGTAACGGATGATAGGAATCAATCAAATGAGTGTTAAGAATCAAGTTAGAATCTTAATTTCATTATCGTCAAAGCTTAACATGCATCTACATATCAGATCTGAATCAAAATAGGTTAAATTGAATAGAATCAAAGTGATGGAGTGCAAATAAATATCATTTGAATCATAACATAGCATGAATGGGGGGAGGATTAAGGAATTGAAAGGGGGAGACTCATGGTTAAGTGTTTGCAAGGTTGCAGCACTTCAGCCATGGTTTCAAGATCATCAATTGATAGAATGAATAGATTAGAAGAAGAATAGAAGAAATCCTACCTTGTGTTGATGATTAATGTATACACTAATGATTGGAGTCAAAGATCTTCCCAAACATCAAGGAACAGCCCAAGAGAGTGTCCAATCTCGAGCTCTGGAGTGCCAATGATTAGTTTAGGTCCTCATTCACGAGTTCCAAAAAGGTAGGGGCAAAATGGGAAGAGATTTAGTGCATTTTCGAAATCCATTACTCTTGGTCGACCGATCGTTGATCGATCGACCAAGCAATGACCAAGCCATGATAGCAACTTCAAGAGTGGATTCGGGAGGCTATACAGTGGTCAAATCGAGCGGGGTTTTCTCCTACAAGTCAATCAACAAGTCTAGTTTCAGAGAATACCTTTGGATCGATCATGGGGTTCCAGAAGTGCTTCAACTAATTCAATCTTCATCGATGCGCAGATTTTCACCCAATACTGACAATGTGCTCAAGTAAGGGGCATCATTGTCAATATCCATAGGCTCAGCATCAAGCATCGAATCATCATCTAAGAGGGCCCACAGGTCTCTTCTACCACCACTTCGGGTCTTTGGACCCGCAACAAAGATAAAATCCCGGGCCGGGTCGGGGTTAGGATAGGGCCGGATTTTACATTCTCCCCTGCTTAAAAGACATTTCGTTCTCGAAATTGAAAGTGTACCTATGCTTCAAAAAAGATGAGGAAACTTCTCTCTCATGTCTTCTTCTTTCTCCCATGAGGCTTCTTCCGGGGTATGGTTCTTTCACCGAATCTTCACCAAAGGGATGGTGCGATTCCCAAACCGCTTGTCCTTCTTATCAAGAATTTTGGTTGGTCCTTCATCGTAAGAAAGATCGGCACTGAGCTCTTCGGGTGCTTGCTGTAATATATGCTCTGTGTTCTCTATGTACTTTCGAAGCATAGAAACATGAAATACATTGTGAACTCCAGCAAGAGATGGGGACAAGGCCAAGCGATAAGCAACAGATCCAACCTTCTCTAGGATCTCATAAGGTCCAATGAAGTGAGGGCTAAGCTTTCCCTTTACATTGAATCTCGTCACCCCTTTCATAGGTGACACTTTAAGGAAAACTTTTTCTCCAATTGGAAACTCCAAATCAGTCCTTCTCTTGTCGGCATAAGATTTCTGTCTTTATTGGGCAGACTTAATTCTTTCTCTAATCATGTCGACCATTGCACTTGTAGCTTCAATCATTTCCCGGACCTAGGACTTTTCTTTCACTTGTCTCGACCCAATACAAAGGTGTCCTACAAGTGTTACCGTACAAAGCTTTGAATGGAGCCATGCCTATTGTTGCTTGATAACTGTTGTTATAGGCAAACTCAACTAAAGCTAAGTGTTCATCCCAATTTCCACCCATGTCCACCACACAGGATCTAAGCATATCCTCTAAGATTTGAATTGTACGCTCAGATTGTTCATCAGATTGTGGATGATGGGTTGTACTCGGATTCAATTGGGTTCCAAGGCTTTTTGCAAACCATTCCAAAACCTTGAGGTGAACATAGGATCACGATCGAAACAATACTCACAGGCACTCCGTGCGGACAAACTACATTGTCCACATAAAGTCTAGCTAGCTTATCCAAAGTGTAAGTGATCTTCATAGGAATAAAATGTGCTGATTTTGTCAACCTATCGACAATCACCCACACAGTGTCGTTTCCCTTATTTGTCCGCGGCAAGCTAGTCACGAAGTCCATGGAGATATCTTCCCACTTCTAGCTAGGAATAGGAAGGGGCTGAAGCAATTTGGACGGAGGCTGACGAACGGCTTTCACACGTTGACAAGTCTCGCACCTAGCGACAAAGTCTTCCACATCCACTTTCAAACCATTCCACCAAAATGTTCCCTTAAGTCTTTATACATTTTGGTACTTCCGAGGTGTATTGTAAAGATCGACTGGCGTGCTTCCTTCAATATTTCCTTCTTGATTTCATCAACATCAGGCACACATAGTCTACCTCTAAACAATAAAGTACCATCTAAAGATGTACTAAAAGCAGGGTCCATTTCTGAATTCGTGGCAATCTTCTCAATCTTCTCTTTCAACTCAAGATCAGAACTTTGCAAGGCAACAATGTGGTCTCTAAGGGTGGATCTTGCCGTCATGGCATAAAGGATACAATCCGAACCCTCAGGAACCACTTCCAAACCAAATCTTTCCATCGACAAAAGCAAAGGCTGATTCAAAGCACACAAGTTCAAATCCTTCCTCTGATCTTTCCTACTAAGAGCATCCGCAACTACATTTGCTTTACCTGGGTGATACTGAATGTCACAATCGTAGTCAGAAACCAACTCCAACCATCTTCTTTGTCTCATATTCAGCTCTTTCTGTGTGAAGAAGTATTTCAAACTCTTGTGATCTGTGAAAATAGCAATTTTCTCACCGTACAGGTAATGCCTCCAAATCTTTAAAGCAAAAACAACGGCAGCAAGCTCCAAGTCATGAGTGGGATAATTCCACTCATAATCCTTCAATTGCCGAGAGGCATAAGCCACAACCTTGCCATGTTGCATCAACACCCAACCCAAACCGATCTTGGAAGCATCAGTGTAGACTGCTCAACCCACCGAAACTATCGGGTATAGTTAAAACCGAGGCACTTGTCAATCGAACTTTCAGCTCTTCAAAATTCTTCTCACAGGCTTCGATCCAAACGAACTTCTCTTCTTTTCTAGTTAGCTTAGTCATAGGGGCAGCCAACCTAGAAAAATTCTCAATAAATCTCCGATAGTATCCAGCCAATCCAAGGAAACTTCTTATCTCAGTCACGGTCTTCTGTCTTTCCCAATCGGTAACGGTTTGCACTTTTTTCGGGTCAACACGAATACCTTCGGCTGAAACAACATGGCCAAGGAACACTACCCTTGAGAGCCAAAAGTCACACTTGCTAAATTTAGCATAGAGTTTCTTTTCTCTCAACCTTTGCAATGTGAAGTTCAGGTGCTTCACATGCTCTTCTTCGTTCTTCGAGTATATCAAGATGTCATCAATGAAAACGATTACAAACTTATCGAGCACATTGTGAAATACCCAGTTCATGAGGTCCATGAACACAGCGCAGAGCGTTGGTTAAACCAAAAGGCATGACTTTGAATTCATAATGTCCATACCTTGTCCTGAACGTCGTCTTAAAGATATCACTTGACTTCACTTTCAACTGGTGATACCCAGACCTTAAGTCAATCTTTGAGAACACAGCCGCGCCTTTCAACTGATCAAACAGATCATCAATTCGGGGCAGCGAGTATCTATTCTTAATCGTCAACTTGTTCAACTCTCGGTAGTCAATGCACGGACACATACTACCATTTTTCTTCTTAACGAACAAGACCGGAGCTCCCCAGGGCAACACACTTGGCTGCACAAAACCTCTATCCAGGAGTTCATTCAACTGAGTTTGCAACTCCTCAAGCTCGGTAGGTGCCATCCTATATGGAGCCTTAGACATCGGAGACGCTCTAGGAATCAAGTCTATGGAGAACTCAACCTCTCTATCAGGGGGTAGTCTTGATAGATCGTCTGGAAATACATCAGAAAAATTACAAGCAACGCTAACATCTTCAAGTCTCTTTCTTTCCTTGACCTTGCTTCCAGATGAAGCACCTTCCACCAAAGCGTGGACTTGCATTAAAGCGGTCAAAGTCTTCTTGCTCACTCTTCCCTTCTTTCCTTGGAACTCGAAAAATGAATTCCCACCCAATCGAAACTGGATCCTCTTCGAAGAGCACAAGATCACAGCGTTGTAGGATGTCAACTAGTCAATTCCTAAAATGACGTCGAAGTCCCTCATATCAAACAACACTAGATTTGCCTTCAAGTTCAAACCACAAACAAGAACAGGACATTCCTCTACCACTTTATCTAGTTTAACAGCAGACCCAACAGGGGTAAAAATTGACAAACAATTAGATAAACATATGGGTGTTAGATTAGTCTTCACAACAAAAGTAGATGAAATTAATGAATGAGATGCACCCGTATCAAACAACACAAATGCTTTGGAAAAGAAGCGACTAACAATGTACCTTACACAACTTCATGGCAAGGGTCTTGCTCAGTACCGGAGATGCTAAATACTCTGCCAGAAGGAGTGGCAGGGGCAGGAACAGAAGCAGGAGCGCCTCTCATGGTAGGAGCAGGAACACTAGGCAAGGTGGACTTTTTCGGACACAAGCAAGCAAAATGTCCGGGCTGCTTGCAAAGGAAGCTCACAAGATCTCTCTCCATCCAACAGGGCGGCTGCCAAAGGGGGTCTCTCGAAAAGCGAGCCGAGGGGAAACCACACCAGCCGAGAAGGCTGCACAAATCCCGTAGGTCGAGCTCCACTATATTGGCCACGGGGGCCCACAGGGAGTAGTACCGAACTCGACCCACACTCCTAGGGTGGGGAGGTAGGAGTGGGATATGGTGAAGGCCTCACAACCGACACTCGGTGCGATCCACAAGACCGGGATGCCTAGGGCTGCCAAGGCCTTTGAACTCGAGCATTTTCTCTTTCGGCTTCTTCCAGCTTTGCATTCCCGAACCATCCGGGCGTAACTCTCAAGAGGAAGAAGGGTGAGGTACGTCTTTAAAGATGGCCGCAGTCCTTTGAAGAATTTCTTTGCCTTCGCATTATCAGGCTTCATCGAATCAAGGGCGAAAAAGAATAACTCTTCAAATTTTTGCTGGTAGTCCAGCACAGAAAGGGAACCTTGGGCCAATGCCATAAACTCAGTCTCCTTTGCATCTTTCACTGCCTTGGGAAAATAGTTCTTACAGAAGGCTTCCTTAAATACTTCCCAAGAGATGACACCACCGTGGAGGGTTTCAAGAATAGGGCGAGAAGAAGTCCACTATGCATCCGCTTCCTGCTGAAGCTTCTACTTGGTGAAGAGCACCTTCTGAGCATCCGTACACTGCAAGTTCCGGAAGGCCTTTTCTAGTTCCCTCAGCCATCTGTTAGGGAACAGAATATCCTTTGATACACCAGTAAAGGATGGCACCTACAGTTTCAAGAAACTCTCCATCAGCCGGGTATGCGGGGTTCTGCGCGAACCTCTCCACATACGGGGCCGCCAAGCCAGACATTGCCGGACCCACTAGCACGGTTCTCTTCTCTCAAATTCACAAAACCAACCATCATTTGGTTGAACTGAGCTTGCCTCTGTTGCATCATGTTGGTCATGACACTTGCAATGTCCTGGAAGCTTCCAATGTCAGGGGCATTGGGGATGCCATTGGTAGTATGGCTGTCCTCCTGGGTCTGTTGGTCGACCCTCCAGCCAGCGGCTCCTCATTTCTGGTACTACCGGAGTTGACAAGAAGACTTCTTAGTAAAACCATTCTGCAAGAAAACATTGGACACATCGAGATGAGAACATTCATCAAAACAAACTTGACCATATGATTAAAATGCTCAAATCATACAAAGATTCATCAATATAATAAGCAAATAATCAAGCATTGGTCAAAATCCAAAAATTTCCATTTTTCTCCCTTTTTATAGCCTTGATCGACTGTCTGGTCGACTGTCAGTCGACCAAGCAATCGACCAAGCCCAATAGTAACGAAAAATCAGGCTTTTTAACTTCATTTCTTTTTCATGTCTCATTTCTAACTCATTTCTCTTGTGGAGGGGCTCTACGAAGAACACATTAGCAAACACTTCTAAGCAAATTCCAAGTGGTTTGAGGCTTCCACATCATCAAAACATCAAGCATTACTCAACCAAGTAAGTAAATCACTATTCATCATCTTCTCAAGTAGTTTCTTTACTTAGATTTCTCAAAATACCATGTTAAACTTGTTGTTCTAAGATGGAAACATGTTCATGCATGCTTAGAATCATAATCCCATAGTTTACATGCAACAACAATGTTTAAACAACAAGCAAACACAAATTTTCAACTTGATCTCGCTAACGTAATCGAAAGTTTCCAAAATTTAGAAAAATTTCGATTTCTCCCAGACCGCTAGGAGTTTTAATACCAAATTTGATGCCACACATTCCAAATGATATGCTACACCTTACCATCCAATTCGTTTCAACCAATTTTAATTATATAAAAAATTCCCAAATTTGACCTAAGCGTCGAAATTCCTCTTTTCTAGCTTGCTGAATTTTCAACTTTAGGACGCGATTTCGAACCGGCTTTCTTGAACAAACACCACAATCATGCAATTCTATGTATTGTGCATATGGCGGTATACTCTAATTGAATTTCCCCCAAATTTGAAAATTTCCAAAAAATTACGAAAATGCCCTTCATGTCCAATTTTGGTTGATCTCCTAACATTGACTTGTTGATCTTTTCTACTGAGATATTTATACCCTATGGAGAGACGAGGACGAGGTGGTCGCGCTCGAGGGTAGGGTAATAGGAGCCGGGAGAGGTAGAGGTCGGGTGCCTTTGCTGCCACGAGCGGAGGTGATTGATCGACACCGCTTCGTCACACCATTGGCCGAGTTTCTTTACGATGCATACATTGGGCATTGTCACATAGAGTACGGGTGACCATTTCGGGCTGCAGAGTTGACTACTTTTCAGATCGGGGAGAGATTCGATGTTTTGGGGTGGACACACCTACTCACCGAGGATTTGCCGGTGTACCCGAGTTAATTCGGTGTTTTTACAGCAATTTGATTTCATTTGTGGAGGGGCGAGCTGATCAGATGGAGTTGGTGATAGCGAGTCAGATCAGGGAGACTTAGATCAGATTTACTACTCGCACACTAGCAGAGATTCTCGGGGTTCCTTATTGTCCACATGCATGTTTGTGGATATCAGTAGGGGAGGATTTCAGCAGACATATGCTTCCATACGAGTTGTATGAGATATGGATGACACTTTGGAACGATGACCGGTGTTATCAGCCTAGAGACAGCGGTGAGATGATTGCATCGGCCAGAGTCATTGGTCGGATTGTAGGGAGGAACATCATACCGAGAGCGGGACATCATAATGTGGTTACGGTGATGGATGCCTTACTCATCTATCAGATCTATATGGGATTTGAGATCGATCTGTCTTATATTATACATAATGTTATGATCAAGGTTGTCACGCATCCGGGTGTTAGAAATCTTTGCTTTGGGATTCTATTGACACACATCTTCAGCTATTTCGGGATAGATTTGGATGGTGAGGATAGAGTTGTTGGAGGTGCGGGGTATTCCATTGGTACGAGGACTATTGGTGATGTAGTTAGATCGAGTTGGTATATCTCCCAGTCTAGGTGACGAGTCGGATTCCGAGGATGATGGTGAGGATATTCCAGCAGAGGATTAGGTTGGGGATGATATAGGTATGCAGGAGGTCGGTCCTGATGATCAGGGGGTTCCCGCATCACAGTTTGAGACTAGGGGTCCATCACAGGCTGCACCAGAGGCACCGGATCTGTATGCTCAGATGCAGTCTATGACTTCCAAGATGGAGAGGATGGGGGTCAGACAGGAGCAATTGTTCGAGAGTTTAGGAGCCAGGCAGACTCAGATATATGAGAGGATGGAGGCGAGTCAGTCACATATGTATGAGAGGCTTGAGGGGAGGCTTGCACAGATAGATTTCAGGCAGGGATCAGATGCAGTCTCAGCTCACTCGGATCACTGAGGATGTCAAGACATCCAGAGTCCGACGACGATTTCCTAGATAGATAGATTGTACTAGGATTTCAGTTATGCTTTCCATATGTAACTCGTTGTAAAACTTATTTAAGTTAATGAAAGTTATTTCAATTTCATCTGTTATTGTGTATTATTCACTTTCTTTTTTGTTTCATTAAGTGATGATTGTTAAATTATAATTGTAAAACCCAGCCCTAACCTTGACCCGGAAACCTTGTTATTTGTAGGTCCAGTGACCCGAAGTAAAGTAAGAAGTCAGCTTTGGGCCATCCCAGTGGAGGACTTGGTGTCTGGCTTTGAATCCATGAGAGTTGATGATGAAGTTCTATTTATGGAAACTGAATCTTGATGAAGATCGGATTAGTTGATGGACTTGGAGTGCTCTCTATCTTGGTTTGAAGGCATTTCTACCTATTAGGTAAGTCACTTGATATGTGTGCAAAACCCCTTTAGGATTGGATTTGATCTGGGCCTTCAATTCCTGTTTTGGAATTCTTTATCGCATTGGTTGGCTGATTGGTCGGTCGGGACCAGTCGACCAATCCACTCGACCAATGGGTGTTGTCTTTGGCAATTAGGTCTTGCTTGCTCTATTTAAGTCCAATCTCGAGTCTACTTCGTATTTGCTGCCTCCAAACTCTTTGGAGCAGACCAAAGACCTCTGCAAGTCATCTCCCTTGCATCCTTGGTGATTTTCTTGACGGATCTTCGTCAAAACTCTTCCTTTTGCATCAAAGGTATGTCTACACTCTCTTCTTCTCCTCCATCTCTATTTTTCTTTCCTTTTTGAGTTGAGACAGTAGAGGAGATGCTGCATTCTCTGTTGCAAACATCTCTCGACTTGTCTCTCATGATCATCCTAAGGATTAATGGCTAAAACAATGATCTTAACCATGATCATTGCAAGCTTTTGAAGGAATCATGATCAAACCATGATCTAGTCTTTGTTTAACTTCTGATTTGAATTCTGATCTCCTTGGATCTTCTATATTGATCATGTTAGTAGTCAATTGCTGTGTTTTCTTTCCATGATCCATGATCTATCAATCTCTAGTTGTTTCTCTTCTACCATACCATGTTTTCTTCATGAATCATGATAGTTACATATATGGTAGGTTTTGTTTCCTTATTTAGATTTATGCTTTTAAGCCTATTTCCTTGAAGATCTAAGTATGCTTTTCATGATACCTTTACCGAAGCAATGATCCATTCTCCTATTGTTCTTATCTTTGATTTCTATCTTGAATTCTTCAAGATCCATGGTTGATCTAATTATGGTAACTCTTTGTTTCCTAATTTGGATCTTGATGGCTTGATTCGATTAGTGTTTTGAGGTCCCCTATATGTTAGGATATTACTGATGTAGTTTACCCCTTGATTAGTACCCTTTTGAACCACCAAATTCGGATTTTATATTTCAAAACTCTGTTTTTTTTTAGGCTCTATTGTTGCATTGGTCGGTCGATTGGTCGATGGACCAATCGACCAATCCACTCGACCAATGAGTACGACGCAACTCCAGAATTGGTCTGTGTTGGATGTTTTGGTATCTTTTCCGTTAGGGATCTTTCCTAATATGTTGTATACACTTGTTTAGGACCTTCTTCTCAAGTTTGCCAAGATCTTACATGATTTCTTAGGATTCCTTTGCGAGTTATAAAAGGTAAGGATGGTTATTTCCATAATTACATAGATAGCATGAATCTAGTTTCTATATTTGAATATCATTGAGTTGTTTCCTTAATCAGATTCTTACAATGATATACTACTTGTTGCATAACCTTGATTACAGTAGCATTACTTGTTTATGATTAATTGATTCATGTATGATTTACTTACCAATTATATACAAGTTGATTGTAATTATTGATTTCTCTCCATATATGAAGTTACCATATATGTGATGATATGAATTGATGCATGTGTATGCTTAAGTATGGTTTGGAAAGGAGAGGTGTCCTTTTGACACTTCTGTCCTTGGACTACTACGGGAATATTATGGGATGTTTCCGAAGATGCCCTCTGGACACCTTCCTAAACTGTTGGATGACATATCTAGGAATGTCTAGTAGTGTTTGGCTAGGATGTCCCGTTATGTCAGACCCTAATCGGAGGGGTATTGAGACCGAACGACCCGTGGTAGCAATGGGGATTCATGGACGCTCAAGACCGGTAACCAACCCGTGAGAGGACAGGAATCACATTGTGGGGGCCATTTATTGGTAGGGTTGCATATGGTTAGACTTGGGCTCACGGGCGCTCAAGACCGGTAACCAACCCGTGAGAGGACGTGAGAGCTTCCCGTTTACCATATGTGGATGATCAATAGGGTTGATGAGTCCGTAGTCAGGGACTGTGAGGACTCTAGTGTGAAGGATACCGGAAAGGATCGTCAGGGACGAGGAATGGACGTATCTGGATCTGACTTGATGTAACTAAGTAGAAGACTTGCATTTGGCTAGGCTTTACCCTGACATGCGCCGGTACTTAGACCAATGGTGATGTGAGAGAGTGGTGACCTATACCCCCAGCCATGGAATGTCCCGAGGGATGCCGGACCCATTACCAACTGATGATGAGTGATTGAGACCTTCCTAAAGAAGTACGGTGCTATGACTTAAAGCATGTCTGCCAATAGAGACCAGCATATATAGAGTTAGATTCATTCATTCATTGCTTGTCTCATACCATATTGCATTTATGTTTGTTCTGAAATCCTGCCATTTATGTTATTATGGATTTAACCCCTTCTTACGAGTTTCTTTGAAACTCATTCCTTTATTGTACAATGTTTGTTAGACTATTCTGCAGTCTTGAATATTATGACGGCCCCTATGAAGAAGCGCAAGGAGAAGAGGCATATCTCCGGGGAAGGTGATTGCGGTTACAACAATTACACTGAAGATCCCACGAGTGGTTATGCTCCGTACGATGCTTAGTCCGACCATTGAGTGGAAGCGCCCTTCTGCTATTTATGAGATTTATACTTATAGGGATATTGTCTATAAAGTGGAGAACAATTTAGTTACCCATTGTACTTGCTACTGGGATTAGATTTTGTCTTGCTTATTCTCTTTTAGAACTACTTTTCCGCTGGTTGTAGAGTGGGATTTTGCCTCACTTTACTTATCTGTTTTTGACACTCTGATTATATCTAGTACTCTGATTTATATATATGATTCATTCTTTCCTTATTTGGATCTGTAAAACCCAGCCCTAACCTTGACCCGGAAACCTTGTTATTTGTAGGTCCGATGACCCGAAGTAAAGTAAGAAGTCAGCTTTGGGCCATCCCAGTAGAGGACTTGGTGTCTGGCTTTGAATCCATGAAAGTTGATGATGAGGTTCTATTTATGGAAACTGAATCCTGATGAAGATCTGATTAGTTGATGGACTTGGAGTGCTCTCTATCTTGGCTTGAAGGCATTTCTACCTATTAGGTAAGTCACTTGACTTGTGTGCAAAACCCCTTTAGGATTGGATTTGATCCTGGACCTTCAATTCCCTGTTTTGGTCTTCTTTGTCGACCATTGGTCGACTGATTGGTCGATGGACCAGTCGACCAATCCACTCGACCAATGAGTCTTGTCTTTGGCAATTAGGTTGTTCTTGCTCTATTTAAGTCCAATCTCGAGTCCACTTCGTATTTGCTGCCTCCAAACTCTGCGGAGCGAACCAAAGACCTCTGCAAGTCATCTCTCTTGCATCCTTGGTGTTTTCTTGACGGATCTTCGTCGAAACTCTTCTTTTTGCATCAAAAGGTATGTCTACTCTCTCTTCTTCTCCTCCATCTTTGTTTTTCTTTCCTTTTTGAGTTGAGACAGTAGAAGAGATGCTGCATTCTCTGTTGCAAACATCTCTGAACATGTTCTCATGATCATCCTAAGGATTTGAGGCTAGAACAATGATCTTAACCATGATCATTGCAAGCTTTTGAGGGAATCATGATCAAACCATGATCTAATCTTTGTTAAACTTCTAATCTGAATTCTAATCTCTTTGGATCTTCTATGTTGATCATGTTAGTAGTTAATTACTGTGTTTTCTTTCCATGATCCATAATCTATAAATCTCTAGTTGTTCTCTTCTACCTTACTATGTGTTCTTCATGATGCATGGTAGTTACATATATGGTAGGTTTTATTTCCTTATTTAGATTTATGCTTCTAAGCCTTATTCCATGAAGATCTAAGTATGTTTTCATGATACCTTTACCTGAAGCAATGATCCATCCTCCTATTGTTCTTGTCTTTGTTTTCTATTTCAAATTCATCAAGATCCATGGTTGATTTAATTATGGTAACTTTTTGTTTCCTAATTTGGATCTTGATATCTTGATTGGATTAGTGTTTTGAGGTCCCCTATATGTTAGAATACTACGATGTAGTCTACCCCTTGATTAGTACCCTTTTGAACCACCAAATTCGGATTTCCTATCTTAAAACTCTGTTTTTTTTAGGCTATCGTCTGCATTGGTCGGTCGATTGGTCGATTGGACCGATCGACCAATCCACTCGACCAATGAGTACAGCAACTCCAGAATTGGTCTATGTTGGATGTTTTGGTATCTTTTCTGTTAGGGATCTTTCCTAATATGTTGTATATACTTGTTTAGGACCTTCTTCTCAAGTTTGCCGAGATCTTACTTGATTTCTTAGGATTCCTTTGCGAGTTATAAAAGGTAAGGATGGTTATTTCCTTAATTACATAGATAGCATGAATCTAGTTTCTATATTTGAATATCATAGATATGATTCCTAAATTAGATTCTTACAATGATATACTACTTGTTGCATAACCTTGATTACGGTAGCATTACTTATTCATATTAAATTGATTCATGTATGATTTACTTACCAATGTTATAAAAGTGATTGTAATTATTGATTTCTTTCCATATATGAAGTTACCATATATGTGATGATATGAATTGATGCATGTGTATGCTTACGTATGGTTTGGAAAGGAGAGGTGTCCTTTTGACACTTCTGTTCTTGGACTACTACGGGAATATTATGGGATGTTTCCCGGAGATGCCCTCTGGACACCTTCCTAAAGCTGTTGGATGACATATCTAGGATTGTCTAGTAGTGTTTGGCTAGGATGTCCTGTTATGTCGGACCCTAATCGGAGGGGTATTGAGACCGAACGACCCGTGGTAGCAATGGGGATTCATGGGCGCTCAAGACCGGTAACCAACCCGTGAGAGGACAGGGAATCACATTGTGGGGGCCATTTGTTGGTAGGGTTGCATATGGTTAGACTTGGGCTCACGGGCGCTTAAGACCGGTAACCAACCCTTGAGAGGACGTGAGAGCTTCCCGTTTACCATATGTGGATGATCAATAGGGTTGGTGAGTCCGTAGTCAGGGACTATGAGGACTCTAGTGTGAAGGATACCGGAAAGGATTGTCGGGGACGAGGAATGGACGTATCTCTGGATCTGACTTGATGTAACTAAGTAGAAGACTTGCATTTGGCTAGGTTTTACCCCGACATGCGCCAGTACTTATACCAAATGGTTGTGAGAGAGTGTGTTGACTTAACCCCCTGCCATGGTTTGTCTCGAGGGATGAAGGACCCATTACCAATCGGCTGCTCAAGACCGGTGAAATGATCCGTGAGAGAATCCAAGATATCTTAAATGGTTGAGGATGTGAGTGGACTTTCCTAAAGAAGTACGGTGCTATGACTTAAAGCATGTCTGCCAATAGAGACCAGCATACATAGAGTTAGATTCATTCATTCATTGCTTGTCTCATATCATATTGCATTTATGTTTGTTACGGAATCCTGCCATTTATGTTATTATGGATTTTTAATCGCCTTACCGAGTTTCTTTGAAACTCATTCCTTTATTGTACAATGTTGTTAGACTATCCTGCCAGTCTTGAGTACTATGACGGTCCCTATGAAGAAGCACAAGGCGAGGAGGCATATCTCCGGGGAAGGTGATTGCGGTTACCACAATTACTCGAAGATCCCGCGAGTGGTTATGCTCCATACGATGCTTAGTCCGACCATTGAGTGGAAGCGTCCTTGTGCCATTTATGAGATTTACACTTACAAGGATGTTGTCTATAAAGTGGAGAACAATTTAGTTACCCAATGTACTTGCTACTGGGATTAGGTTTTGTCTAGTTTATTCTTTAGAGCTACTTTTCCGCTGGTTGTAAAGTGGGATTTTTGCCTCACTTTACTTATCTGTTTGATACTCTGATTATATCTATTATTCTGATTTATTTATGATTCATTCTTTCTTTATTGGATCTATGATTTATCTTCCGCACTCTTGTTATGATTGTTCATGATTATGTTATTGTTTATGTGGGAGGTTGATCACTCGATACCTGATCTTCGGGCTGTGGATCACACTCTCGGGTATGCCAAATAGGGTACCGGCTGGGAGGGCGTGACAGGATCTATGGTTTATCTTCCGCACTTTTATTATTATTGTTCATGATTATGTTATTGTTTATGTGGGAGGTTGATTACTCGATACCTGATCTTCGGGCTGTGGATCACACTCTCGGGTATGCCATATAGGGTACCGGCTGGGAGGATGTGACAATAATTATTGTATGTTACTCAACAATTCACTTATGCTTCATTAATCAGGTTTCTAGCCCGAGTTATCTATTATTCACTTCTAAGAGTAATTGAGTCACCTTGGATCTGTGACTCGGAATGTTCCGTTATCGTTTCTGTGGTTGGGGCCTTACTTGATCTTGGGCTCTGATACCACTCTGTCACATCCACCCAGCCGGTATCCTATCTAGCATACTCGGGATGTGATCCACAGCCCGAAGATCCAGATCGAGTGGCCATGCCTCCCACATACACGATAACATAATCATGAACAATATAATCAATGTATAAAACAAGCAATAAATAGATCAATTGAATAAGAAAGATAGTGGAGTGCGGAAATATTAAGTATCAACTTCACATAGAGGTAATCTCAAAGAGAAGAAGTGATCAGAAGTCACTCCTTTAGCAATAGTGGAAATGTAGTTAATTAAGTTAAATTACAATCTGTGTCAAGAACAAATCCATAAGAACTAGAGTGAAGATATCCAAATGATTACAGTCATCCAGGGAAATGGGGCCTACACATAGGTTTCTTCTATCCTAATGATTTCTTCTTCAAGAGTGTGGATGAAGTAAACCCAACGTGGCCGCTCCCTCTGTAAAATCGGGCCTTATCCTAACCCTGACCCAGCCCGGATTTTATTCTGTTGCAAGTCCGAAGACTCGAAGTGGTGGTAGAAGAGACCTCTGGGCCCTCTTAGTGGATGATTCGATGCTTGATGTTGAGCCTATGGACATTGACAATGATGCCCCTCGCTTGTGCACCTTGTCAGTGTTGTGTAAAAATCTGCGCATCGATGAAGATTGAATTAGTTGAATCACTTCCTGGAACCCCGTGATCAATCCGAAGGTATTTTCTGAAACTAGACTTGTTGATTGACTTGTAGGAGAAAACCCCGCTCAATTTGACTCTGTATAGCCTTCCGAATCCACTCCTGAAGTTGCTGTCATAGCTTGGTCTAGTGCTTGGTCGACTGACAGTCGACCAGCCAGTCGACCAAGAGTAATGAAATTCGAGTTTGCACTAAATCTCTTCCCATTTTGCCCCTACCTTTTTGGAACTCGTGAATGAGGACCTAAGCTAATCATTTGCACTCTAGAGCTCGAGGTTGGACACTCTATTGGGCTATTCCTTGATGTTTGGGAAGATCTTTGACTCCATTCTTTATTGTATACACTAATCATCAACTCAAGGTATGATTTCTTCTATTCCTCTTCTAATCTATTCATGTTTCTATCAATTAATGATCTTTAAACCATGGCTGAAGTGCTGCAACCTTGCAAACACTTAACCATGAGTTTCCCCCCTTTCAATTTCTTAATCCTCCCCCACTCTTGCTATGCTATGATTCAAATGAGATTAATTGCATTCCATCACTTTGATTCTATTCAATCTAACCTATTTTGATTCTAATCTGATATGTAGATGCATGATAAGCTTAGGCTGTAATGAAATTAAGATTCTAGCTTGATTCTTAGCACTCATTTGATTGATTCTTATCACCCCTTTCAATTTCTATAAGTTCCAATTTAATTCTTGCTAAGCATCATATAGAACCTAAAATTCGATTTGGGTATTTTTGATTGAACCGTTGGATCATCATGAAAATTAGTGTGTAGTATCCTCTTACTGTTATAAACATGCCCTCCATATTTCATGATGATCGGAGCACCGGAAGGGCAGTTTCGGATCAAGTTTCCATTGCTGTCCTGAAGATAACAAGTCTTGTTTGACTGCTTGGTCGACTGACAGTCGACCAAGCCAGTCAACCAAGAGTTGTTAAGGCCCTGTACTCAGCCAATTTGATCCGTTTGAACTCCAATTCAATTGTTTTCTTCTCTGACATTAATTGTATGATTATCTAGGGTATCAACACTGATTTTGGGACCATACTTGGTAATCATTGAATCTATTTACAACTTGAGTAAGGTAAGGACAGTAGTTAACTCAAGTATGTTAATTATACCAACATGCTTACATTAATGGAACTTATTGGTTATGATCATATGAGTAATCCTTTACTATACATGATTGTTATGTGTTTTCTTATCAGTAATAGAATGTATATATCATTTAGAATATCATGCTCAGTTTTACTTTATGATTCATGTATGATCAATCATGTTATGATATGTAATTGTTTATATGACGAATCATTGATTTAGTATAATATGATGAGATTGAGATTGTGATTGACTACGTATGACTTGGGATTGAGAGGTGTCCTTTCGACACTTCTGTCCTTGGACATTGGAGGGAGTAGTATGGGATATTCCTCGAAGGTGTCCATCGACGTTTTCCCGGGTTATTGGATGACATGTATAGGATTGTCTAGGTGTATGGTTAGGATTTCCCTTGTCGTATCAGGCCCGAATCGGAAGGGTATTGAGACCGAACAACCTGTGGTAGAATATGGTTGAAGGACGCTCAAGACCGGTACCCACTTCGTGAGAGGACTTGAATTATATTGCGGATACCCGAAAGGGGCCATTTATTGGTAGGGTTGCGTATGGATAGACTTGGGCTCACGGGTGCTCAAGACCGGTAACCAACCCGTGAGAGGACGTGAGAGCTTCCCGTTTACTATATGTGGATGAACAATAGGGTTGTTGAGTCTGTAATCCAGGATTACGCTGACTCTAGTGTGAAGGATACCGGAAAGGATCGCCGGGGGGCGAGGAATGGACATATCTGGATCTGACATGATATGACTGAGTAGATGACTTGCATTGGGCTAGGCTTTACTGTGACATGTGCCAGTACTTATGTCACATCCTCCCAGCCGGTACCCTATCTGGCATACCCGAGAGTGTGATCCACAGCCCGAAGATCAGGTATTGAGTAATCAACCTCCCACATAAACAATAACATAATCATGAACAATAATAATCGATGTGCGAAAGATAAACCATAGATCCAAATAAGGAAAGAATGAATCATATATAAATCAGAGTACTAAATATAATCAGAGTGTCTAAATCAGATAAGTAAAGTGAGGCGAAATCCCACTCTACAACCAGCGGAAAAGTAGTTCTAAAAGAGAATAAACAGGATAGAATCTAATCCCAATAGCAGGTACAATAGGTAACTAAATTGTTCTCAATCTTATAGACAATATCCCTATAAGTATAAATCTCATAAATGGCACAAGGGCGCTTCCACTCTATGGTCGGACTAAGCATCGTACGGAGCATAACCACTCGCGGGATCGTCAGTGTAATTGTCGTAACCGCAATCACCTTCCTGGAGATATGCCTCTTCTCCTTGCGCTTCTTCATACGAGCAGTCATGATATTCGGAACTCCGTAGAATAGTCTAACAAACATTGTACAATAAAGGAATGAGTTTCAAAGAAACTCGGTAAAGCGATTAAATCCATAATAACGTAAATGGCGGGATTACAAAACAAACATAAATGCAATATGGTATGAGACAAACAATGAATGTATGAATCTAACTCTATATATGCTTGGTCTCTATTGCGAGACATGCTTTAAGTCATAGCACCGTACTTCTTTAGGGAAGTCTCAATCACTCATCATCAGTTGGTAATGGGTACGGCATCCCTCGGGACATTCCATGGCTGGGGGTATAGGTCACCACTCTCTCACATAACCATTGATCTAAGTATCGGCGCATGTCAGGGTAAAGCCTAGCCAAATGCAAGTCTTCTACTTAGTTACATCAAGTCAGATCCAGATACGTCCATTCCTCGTCCCTGACGATCCTTTCTGGTATCCTTCACACTAGAGTCCTCATAGTCCCTGACTACGGACTCATCAACCCTATTGGTTAACCACATATGGTAAACGGGAAGCTCTCACGTCCCCTCACGGGTTGGTTACCGGTCTTGAGCGCCCGTGAGCCCAAGTCTATCCATATGCAACCCTACCAATAAATGGCCCCCACAATGTGATTCCTGTCCTCTCACGGGTTGGTTACCGGTCTTGAGCGCCCATGAATCCCCATTGCTACCACGGGTCGTTCGGTCTCAATACCCCTCCGATTAGGGTCGACATAACGGGACATCCTAGCCAAACACTACTAGACAGTCCTAAATATGTCATCCAACGGTTTAGGAAGGTGTCCGGAGGGCATCTCCGGAAACATCCCATAATATTCCCGTAGTAGTCCAAGGACAGAAGTGTCAAAAGGACACCTCTCCTTTCCAAACCATACTTAAGCATACACAAGCATCAATTCATAACATCACATATATGGTAACTTCATATATGGAGAGAAATCAATATTACAATCAACTTGTATATAACTGGTAAGTAAATCATACATGAGTCAATTCAATATAAATAAGTAATGCTACTGATATCAAGACAAGAGTACCACAGTAGTATAACATTATAAGAATCTAATTAAAGAAATAAATTAACAAGATTCAAATAGAGAAACTAAGATATGCAATTTATGTTGTTAAAGAAGTAACCATCCTTACCTTTTATAACTTGCAAAGGAATCCTAAGAAATCAAGTAAGATCTTGACAAACTTGAGAAGAAGGTCCTAAACAAGTGTATACAACATATTAGGAAAGATCCCTAACAGAAAAGATACCAAAACATCCAAAACAGACCAAATCTGGAGTTGCTTTGTACTCATTGGTCGATTGGATTGGTCTCTTCCCCAGATCGACCAATCGATCGACCAATGAAGACGATGGCCTACAAAATCGAGTTTTAAGATATAAGATCCGAATTTGGTGGTTCAAAAGGGTACTAAACAAGGGGTAAACTACATTAGTAGTATCCTAATATAGAGGACCTCAAAACACTAATTGAATCAAGTCTTCAAGTTACAAATTAGGAAACAAAAAGTTACCATAATTAGATCAATCATGGTTCTTGAAGAATTCAAGATAAAAATCATAGACAAGAACAATAGAAGAATGAATCATTGATTCAGATAAAGATATCATGGAAGGCATACTTAGATCTTCAAGAAAATAGACCTAAGAGCATAAATCTAAATAAGGAAATAAAACCTACCATAGATGTAACTATCATGATTTATGAAGAAAGCATGGTATGGTAGAAGAGAAACAACTAGAGATTGATAGATCATGGATCATGTAAAGAAAACACAGCAATTGACTACTAACATGATCAATATAGTAGATCTAAGAAGATCAGAATTTAAATCAAAAGATGAACAAAGACAAGATCATGATTTGATCATGATTCCTTCAAAAGCTTGCAATGATCATGGTTAAGATCATTGCATTAGCCATTAATCCTTAGGAAGATCATGAGAGACAAGTCCAGAGATGTTTGCAACAGAGAATGCAGCATCTCCTCTACTGTCTCAACTCAAAAAGGAAAGAAAAACAGAGATGGAGGAGAAGAAGAGAGTGTAGACATACCTTTGATGCAAGAGGAAGAGTTTTGACGAAGATCCGTCAAGATAAACACCAAGGATGTAGGGAGATGACTTGCAGAGGTCTTTGGTTCGTTCCAAAGAGTTTGGAGGTAGAAAATACGAAGTAGACTCGAGATTGGACTTAAATAGAGCAAGCAAGACCTAATTGCCAAAGACAGAACCCATTGGTCGAGTGGATTGGTCGACTGGTCCAGTCGACCAATCAGTTCAACAACTCCTAAACAGGGAATTGAAGGCCCAGATCAAATCCAATCCTAAAGGGGTTTTGCACACATATCAAGTGACTTACCTAATAGGTAGAAATGCCTTCAAACCATGATAGAGAGCACTCCAAGTCCATCAACTAATCCGATCTTCATCAAGATTCAGTTTCCATAAATAGAACCTCATCATCAACTCTCATGGATTCAAAGCCAGACACCAAGTCCTCCACTGGGATGGCCCAAAGCTGACTTCTTACCTTACTTCGGGTCACTGGACCTACAAATAACAAGGTTTCCGGGTCAAGGTTAGGGCTGGGTTTCACAACTTATGCCAAACGGTGATGTGAGAGAGTGGTGACTAAATCCCCAACCATGGTTTTGAGATGACTTTACCGAACTTCCCCGGGCAGACCCAAGATATCTTATGATCGACGGGGAGTTACTGACGACCTAGAGAAGTATGGTGCCATGACTTAAAGCATGTCTACCATAGAGACTAGCATACTTAAGGTTAGAATCATCATTCATCATTGTCTCATATCATATTGCATCCTATTTTGACTTGTGTTGAATGAACTGTGGATTATGAAACGACTTGCCTTGCTGAGTTCTTTTGAACTCATTCCTTTTGTGCAATTTGTTAGATTATACTGCAGGTATAGAAGACCTTGATGGCACATCCTATGACCCGAGCTATGATCTCGCATACTACCCTTCGGGTGATGGCTACGCGGAGAGTCAGGATTATTATACCGAGGAGGATTATAGTGCGTACCAGGGTTAGCCCCACATTAGTGAGGGAGCGGCCACGTTGGGTTTACTTCATCCATACTTTTGAAGAGGATATCATTAGGATAGAGGAAACCTATGGGTAGGTCCCATTTCCCTGGATGACTGTAATCATTTGGATATTCTCTCTCTAGTTCCTATGGATTTGTTCATAACACTGGTTGTAACTTAACTTGATTTATCACTGTTCCGCTGATGGTGAAGGAGTGACTTCTGATCACTCTTTCTCTTTGGGACTCTGTTACTTAGAATTTGATACTTAATGTTTCCGCACTCTGATTTACTATCTTCTCTTATTCAATTGATCTATTTATGGCTTGTTTTATATATTGATTATATTGTTCATGAATATGCTATCGTGTATGTGGGAGGCATGGCTGTTCGATCTGGATCTTCGGGCTGTGGATCACATCCCGGGTATGCCAAATAGGATACCGGCTGGGTGGATGTGACACCCTCACTAGGGTGGGGCTAACCTTGGTACGCACCATAATCCTCCTTGGTATAGCAATCCTGACTCTCCGCGTAGCCATCACCCGAAGGGTAGTATGCGGGATCATAGTTCAGGTCATAGGACGTGCCATCGAGGTTTTCCGGTACTGCAGTATAATATAGCAAATTGTACAAAAAGGAATGAGTTTAAAAGAACTCAACAAGGCAAGTTGTTTCATAATACACAGTTCATTTGATACAAGTCACAATATGATGCAATATGATATGAGACAATGATGAAATATGATTCTAATCTTAAGTATGCTAGTCTCTAAGGTAGACATGCTTTAAGCCATAGCACCATACTTCTTTGGGTCGTCAGTCACTCCCCCTCAATCATAAGATATCTTGGGTTTGCCATAGTAATTGGGTAAGGTCCTCATGAAGCCATGGTTGGGGATTTAGTCACCACTCTCTCACATCACCATTGGTATAAGTATTGGCGCATGTCGCGGCGAAGCCTAGTCCAGTGCAAGTCATCTACTTAGTCGTATCATGTCAGATCCGGATACTTTCCCTATGGCACCGACCAACTCGGTTTCCTATCCTTCACACTAGAGTCAGCGTATCCTATGGCACCGACCAACTCGGACTACGGACTCATCAACCCTATTGGTCATCCACAAATGGTAGACGGGAAGCTCTCACGCCCTCTCACGGGTTGGTTTCCGGTCTTGAGCGCCCGTGAGCCCAGGTCTATCCATTTGCAACCCTACCAATAAATGGCCTCTTTTGTGTTTCCGCAGTATAGTTCAAGTCCTCTTACGGAGTGGATACCGGTCTTGAGCGCCCTTCAACCATACTCTACCACGGGTCGTTCGGTCTCAATACCCTTCCGATTCGGGTCTGATAAGAAAAGGGAAAATATCCTAACCATACACCTAGACAATCCTATACATGTCATCCAACAACCCGGGAAAGCGTCGATGGACACCTTTGGGGAATATCCCATACTACTCCCTCCGATGTCCAAGGACAGAAGTGTCGGAAGGACACTTCCCAATCCCAAGTCATTCGTAGTCAATAACAAACTCAATCTCATCATGTCATACTAAATCCATGATTCATCATATAAACAATACATATCATAACATGATTGATCATATACAAAATCATAAAGTAAAACTGAGCATGATATTCTAAATGATATATGCACTCTATTACTGATAAGAAAACACATAACAATCATGTATAGTAAAGGATTACTCATATGATCATAACCAATAAGTTCCCATAATGTAAGCATGTTGGTATAATTAACATACTTGAGTTAACGACTGTCCTTACCTTACTCAAGTTGTAAATAGATTCAATGATTACCAAGTATGGTCCCAAAATCAGTGTTGATACCCTAGATAATCATACAATTAATGTCAGAGAAGAAAACAATTGAATTGGGGTTCAAATGGATCAAATTGGCTGAGTACAGGGCCTTAACAACTCATGGTTGACTGGCTTGGTCGACTGTCAGTCAACCAAGACATGTTATCTTCAGGACAGCAATGAAAACTTGATCCGAAACTGCCCTTCCGGTGCTCCGATCGCCATGAAATTTGGAGGGCATGTTTATAACAGTAAGAGGATACTACACACTAATTTTCATGATGATCCAACGGTTCAATCAAAAATGCCAAAATCGAAATCTTGGGTTCTATATGATACTTAACGAGAAATAAATTGGAATTGGTAGAAATTGTAAAGGATGATAGGAATCAATCAAATGAGTGTTAAGAATCAAGTTAGAATCTTAATTTCATTATAGTCGAAGCTTAACATGCATCTACATATCAGATTTGAATCAAAATAGGTTAAATTGAATAGAATCAAAGTGATGGAGTGCAAATAAATCTCATTTGAATCATAACATAGCATGAGTGGGGGAGGATTAAGGAATTGAAAGGGGGAGACTCATGGTTAAGTGTTTGCAAGGTTGCAGCACTTCAGCCATGGTTTCAAGATCATCAATTGATAGAATGAATAGATTAGAAGAAGAATAGAAGAAATCATACCTTGTGTTGATGATTAATGTATACACTAATGATTGGAGTCAAAGATCTTCCCAAATATCAAGGAATAGCCCAAGAGAGTGTCCAATCTCGAGCTCTGGAGTGCCAATGATCAGTTTAGGTCCTCATTCACGAGTTCCAAAAAGGTAGGGGCAAAATGGGAAGAGATTTAGTGCATTTTCGAAATCCATTACTCTTGGTCAACTGGCTGGTCGACTGTCAGTCGACCAAGCCATGATAGCAAATTCAGGAGTGGATTCTGGAGGCTATACAGGGTCAAATCGAGCGGGGTGTTCTCCTACAAGTCAATCAACAAGTCTAGTTTCAGAAAATACCTTTGGATCGATCATGAGGTTCCAGGAAGTGCTTCAACTAATTCAATCTTCATCGATGCGCAGATTTTCACCCAATACTGACAATGTGCTCAAGTAAGGGGCATCATTGTCAATATCCATAGGCTCAGGATCAAGCATCGAATCATCCACTAAGAGGGCCCACAGGTCTCTTCTACCACCACTTCGGGTCTTCGGACCTGCAACATTATAAAATCCGGGCCGGGTTAGGGTTAGGATAGGGCCGGATTTTACAGTGATGGTCAAAAAGGCAAATGGAAAGTGGAGAATGTGTACAGATTACACAGATCTTAACAAGGCTTGCCCAAAAGATTGTTATCCGTTGCTCAGGATAGATCTGCTGATCGATGCCACCGTAGGATATGAAACATTGAGTTTCATGGATGCATACTCGGGATACAACTAGATACTCATGAACAAAGAAGATGAAAAGTTTACTGCTTTCATTACCGACTGTGAAAGCTTCTACTACAAAGTCATGCCATTCGGCTTGAAAAACGTAGGGGCTACTTATCAGAGGGCTATCAACAAAATATTTAAAGACTTGATCGGGAAAAATGTGGAAGCATATGTTGATGATATGTTGGTAAAGCTCATTGCAAGATCAAAACATATTGAAGATTTAACAGAGGTATTTTCAGTACTACGGAAATACCAGATGAGGCTGAACCCGGAAAAATGTGCCTTTGGTGTCTCGTCGGGCAAGTTTCTGGGCTTTATGGTATCACAAAGAGGTATTGAGGCTAATCCGGCCAAAATACAAGCTTTGATAGACATGGAAGCGCCCAAGACTGTTCGAGATGTGCAATGTCTAACGGGAAGAATAGCCGCGTTGAACCGGTTCATCTCACAGTTAGGAGAAAAATGCCTACCTTTTTTCAAAGCACTCAAAAATTTGAGGGGCAGTAAGGAGGCGAAATGGACTGAAGAGTGTCAAAAGGCGTTCGAAGATCTGAAGGAAACACTGGGAAGACCACCGCTACTGTATGGACCGGAGAAGGGAGAAATTTTGCAACTATATTTTGCAACATCCCCCTCGGCAGTAAGCGCGGTGCTTGTTCGGGAAAAAGACAAAAAGCAGTGCCCAATCTATTATGTCAGCCACGTACTACTCGATGCGGAAACGCGATATTCCCAGATCGAAAAGCAAGCTTTGGCTCTTATGATAGCAGCCAGAAAGCTACGACCATATTTTCAGGCGCATCCAATCGAGGTATTTACTACTTTTCCCTTTAGTAAAGTTCTTCGTAAACCTGATTTGTCAGGAAGAATGGTGGCTTGGTCACTCGAGCTAAGAGAATTCCAAGCTTTAAGCCTTGAACGTCAATTAAGGCCCAAGCATTGGCCAACTTCGTAGTAGAAACTACTGCACCAATGGAGAAGATTATCGAGCCTAGTATTTCGACAATGTGGGAGGTATACGTAGATGGTTCGAGCAATAAACAAGGAGCAGGGGCTGAAATTCTTTTGAAAAGCCCAGCAGGTTTTATTATTCGATATGCATTAAGATTCGCATTCGAAGCAAGTAACAATGAAGCGGAGTACGAGGCTCTAATAGCTGGACTTCGCTTGTCAAAAGCATTGGCGATAGCGGAGGTAACTATTTTTAGTGACTCGCAGCTTATTGTCAATCAAGTACAAGGGGAGTATGGTGTCAAAGAACCCCGATTACAAAAATATCAAGAGATTGTGCAAGCGTTGCAGAAAGAATTCAGGAATCTGAAAGTATGTCAGATCCCAAGAAAAGAAAATATAATGGCAGATGAGCTATCAAGACTAGCTAATGCCAAGGAAAAGAATTTAGACCCTTCGGTCTATATAGAGGAAGTAACATTCCCAAGCAATCAGGAGAAGGAGATATCCTATATTGAAGCTAAACGATGCTGGATGGATCCGATCGTGGAATATCTTAGAGATGATAAGTTGCCAGAAGATCCGAAAGAGGCAAGATTAATCAAGGTACAGGCAGCACGATTTATAATGCAGAATGGAAGGCTATACAGAAGGCCCTATGCTGGACCCCTCTTAAGATTCTTGGGTCCTGAAGGATCGAAAATAGCTTTGGCAGAGATTCATGAAGGAATTTGTGGGGCTCACATGGGCGGTCGGGCCCTTGCCCACAAAATTTTAAGGCTCGGCCTGTATTGGCCTAAGATTCAACAATCTGCTATGGAATATGTCCGTCGGTGTAGCAATTTCCAAATCCATGCTACGGTGTCAAAACAACTGGCTGAAACCTTGACTTCGATTCTAGACCCCATTCCTTTCGCAATGTGGGGAATCGATATCATGGGAAAATCCACCAAAGCATCCGGCGGAAGAGAATATCTAATAGTAGCGATTGATTACTTCACCAAATGGGTCGAGGCTAGTGCTTTGGCTACCATCACTGAAAGAAAGGTGGAGAAGTTCGTGTTGGAGTCTATCATTTATCAGTTCGGGATGCCAAAAATACTCATGACTGATCATGGCACAGAATTCGATAATCCACAATTTGAACAATTTTGCAGTACTTATTTGATCGAGCATCGTATGTCATCAATAGCATACCCCCAAAGCAACGGCCAAGTGGAGGTTACAAACCGAACATTACTTGAGGGGATAAAGAAGAGACTCGAAGCTGATAAAGCTTTATGGGTCGAAGAATTGCACAACGTTCTGTGGGCCTACCGAACTACGGTTCGGACTCTCACAGGAGAAACTCCTTCTAAACTGGCCTACGGGTCTGAAGCATTGGTGCTTGTCGAAGTGATGGCTGGAACACTACGGGAAAGAGAGTTCGAGGAAAAGGCAAATGAACAAGGATTGCTAGATAGTCTTGAACTATTAGATGAAGTTCGTGCAAAAGCAATAGCACGAACTCAACATTATCAAAGAAGGATAGAGTCACATTATAATTCCCGAGTGAAGAGTCGTCGACACCTAGTGGGGGACTTGGTATTAAGGAATACCTTAGCTTCAGACCCACGCCACTAGAGGAAATTGGACCCTTCATGGGAAGGCCCACATATGGTTATTAAACCGGTCGGTTCAGGAGCATATAAGCTGAAAAACATGACAACAAACAAAGAGCTGGATCGTTCGTGGAATGCTAGATACTTGAAGAAATATTATCCTTGATTCATTCATGATGTAACAGTATTCAACTCAATCAATACAATTCTCAGTTTTCAACACGCTATCTTTTGATTGGGGGCAATGCACAACACTCAAGATCAGATCCAGCGACAAAATCAAAAGGCATATGTTTAAAACCCGTGTGGGACATTCTACAAGGCATCGGTTTAAAACCCGAGTGAGACCTTCTCAAACTTATTGAATTTCTCCGGAAATCCTTAAGTAAAGGCATCGATTTAAAACCCGTGTGGGACCTTCTACAAGGCATCGGTTTAAAACCCGAGTGAGACCTTCTCAAACTTATTGAATTTCTCTGGAAATCCTTAAGTAAAGGCATCGGTTTAAAACCCATGTGGGACCTTCTACAAGGCATCGGTTTAAAACCCGAGTGAGACCTTCTCAAACTTATTGAATTTTTCCGAAAATCCTTAAGTAAAAGCGTCGGTTTAAAACCTGAGTGAGACCTTCTCAAACTTATTGAATTTCTACGGAAATCCCTAAGTAAAGGCATTGTTCTAAAACAACTAAGACCTATTGCAGCAGAGACTCAAGTGACTGACAAAGTTCAAAGATGAAGTTAATTCTTTATTCCTTTAAATGACCAGAAGGGGTCAACCTTAACATCATATATACATATGAGATAACAAGTGTTGAGATACAATCTTCGTTTGGTCAAGAAGGAAAATCATCATCGGTGATCATGAAGAATTCCAAAACAGATTGAAGCAGCTTTGTCAGAAGCAACATAGAGTCGGGAAAACATATGATGGATATTGGCCGTGGAGACACAGGTCCTCCCATCATTTGGTTCTCTTCCTCGGGGATTGTGAAGAATTCTGTAAACTCTCACATACAAAATCCTCTACAATTCCATACTCTTTATCCAACTTTTTCTGAAGAGGTCTAGCCTTTGATCAGACCTACATTCAAGGCAAGCTCTTTATAGCTGAATCCTTTAAGAGGAGACAAAGGAGGAGAGTCATCAAGATGATGCATTATATCCGGATTTGCAGGAGGAAGGTCCACCATGTCCTTGGCCCAAGCAAGAAGAGGAAGTCCCAGCTTTGCAAACACTTTAGGATGACAATATGCGCGGTGGGGAGACGTGTTGAAATAAGGATTTCTCCTTAATATCGATTCCCATACCTCGTTCTCACCGTCCCGATATGCCTGCAAGTTATAAGCATTCAGCATGTCAACAAAAGGCTTACTTTGCAAATATTTGAAGATGCAAGCCTTGCGAACATCAGTCGGAAGGGACTCGGGCAAAAGGGTAACAGCTTGCCTTTGTGGTGTTGGTACTGCTCCAAACCCTTTCACCCCTGCTGAAAGCTTTCCAACTTCCCGCTTCAGCTTTCAGATTTTCTCCCTAGCACCATCCAAATCCGAACGAAGTCGCTTGTTTTTAGAATTCTTTACTCTGGCAATCTCCCAAGCATTATTTTCAAGACGAGCAATTTCAACATCCTTGGCTTTGGATTCATCCCAAAGCCTGGAAAGCTCATCACTCAGTCTGCTGAGTCTAAAAGCTACTTCCACCTGATTGTGGAAATTACCAGCAAGGCTCTGGCAACAACTCAAGAGTTAGTCAAGAGCAAAAAAATCATCAGAACGAAAGGCAATGAAGAGAAACTTACATCACCAGGGACTTTATAAAATCCCTATCCGGGACAGGTGAGAAGGCTCCGCTCTCGGCGGCATCTGAACAGAAGTGCACCATTCTAGTGCCTTGTCAAAATCGCTTGTCACCAAGTCAAACCTCTTCAGCAACCAGGAAGGTTGGAACACATCATCACTTAACCGAGGGCGCTTCCTAGAAGCAGTAGCCTCGGCCTCCTTGAAAACTTCCACAGTTGGAGGATTGGAGGAGGATGCCAAACAAGCACTAGAGTCAGGTTCGGGAGCCCAAACAATGACCGGAGGAACCATATCTTCCTTAGAAGACCGAACGGTCTTCATCATGGAAGAAGACTCCAACGAAGTGCCAGCAGGGGTTTGGTAGTGCGAACAACTGCTAAAGGAGACACGTCCTCCTTGGGAAACCGAACGGTCTCCATCAACGAAGGAGACACGGGAGAGGCACCAGCGGAAGCTGCAGGATTCTGAACTTTATAAGATTCACCAACAGCGATCTCCCCACGTTTAAAAGATTCTCCAACAGCAATCTCATCACATGAAGCAACCTTCGTCAGTATTGGAGCAGTCTTCTTGGAGATTTCGCCCTAATATTATCGAAGTTAACTCTTGGAGGCACTACAAAGGAAAAGAAAGCATCGTCAGTACGAGAGATCAACCAAAAATAAAGAAGAAAAGGGAAAACCCTAGATTTCTGAAGAATAGACGAAGCAAAGAATATCCAACAGGGAACTTCCAGAATGAGTAAACCCCAAGTATACCACTGTAGAGATTACTCAGGGGGAAAAAGAAGAAGTTCATGCTCAAACTGAATAATAGAGGGGAAACTCACTTGTTCAGGTTCTAATCGAGGTATCGTCAGAGGATTAGAGTACAGAGGCAGCAAAGGCAAAACACTACTTTGCAAACGATGAAGACAAGAATGACTTGCAGATAGCAAGGACAATGATGAAGCACTCTTGAGGAACTTAAATAGCCTCAAGGAGTGATGTGACGGTTGAAAACCCAAGTAAATCAAGGGTTAAAACGGAAGGGACGTTTCGAATTCCAAAAAATGCAGGATCAACGGTCAGGAGATAACGGCGCTTCAATTTCTAAAGTTAAAGGTTGTCCTAAATTTCCACGTGGAGCAACGTGCACCTGATACGAGGATACTGCCAAATACCAACCATCACACCTGTATTCAATAAAAGAGTATTCCCAATTCCTTGGGAAGAACAATTTGTACGCAGATATGAGGAAACGTTTGGGCTTCGTCACAAAGAGGGAACAGTCGGGAGATAAAGGTGCCAAGCGTCATAAAGGGTTTGGTAAGAACCAAATCACCGCAAATCAACGCTCCCGAGCGTATTCCTCTGATGTCCCGAGCGTCATTTTCAATTAAGGTACAAGTTTATCTACATAATAGCTTGTCTCTTTCCTAAAACGTCATTTTATGAAAGGGAACAGAGAAAATTCTTTAAGTATTAGAGCTTCATGGCAATCATTGAAAGAGTTCGAGAAGGAAAGAGGCAAATGTCTATTTCATTATCAATAGGCCATGGGGGCCAACCCTTACAAAAAAAGAAGAAGAGACATAGCTTCCTATTGTTCTTTAACAGTTTCGGCCGAAGGATCCTTGTCTGAGGCAGGCTTTGGAGGTTCTTCGGGAAGAGGCGGCGAATCATTAAGTTACTTCTCAATATCTGGATCTGCTGGAATAGGGTCCTCTTCCTCCCAGACCCAGTCGGTAAAAGGCAGCCCAAGCTTCTCAAAGACTTCCTTATGGCAAACACTCTAGAAGGGAGCAATGTCAATGAAGGGTTAACTTCAAGAATAGCTTTCAAAATGCCATTCTGCCCCGCTCGGTAAGCTTGAATGTTGAATTGAGTCATCAGATCGCTGAAGGGAACGCTGTTCAGATACTTCCCAATGCAGTCTCTTCGTAGATCTTGTGAAAGAGGTTCAGGTTTGCTGGGAACTGCCCTCTCCTTCAAATGCCCATTCTCTAAGGCTTGAAGCTCGAGTTTTTCAGTACTCTCAGTAGCAAGCTTTTTCAGCTTCTTAGCCTCACGCTCGGCAACAGCAACACAACTGATTGACAAGTCAAGATCTTTTTTCAAAGAGCTGATGACCTTGTCATTCTCCTCCTTCGACACTTCGGCTGCTTTCTTCAGCCAGTCTACCTCAGAATTGGCCTTCGCCAAATTCTCTTCACAAGTCTGCAGTAAGGAGCCGCTACGACCAACTCGGCTAAGACCTCCATGTGTTGGTTGAAGCTCAGCACAACATTCTTGGGAAGGCAGACATATCATCAAAAATCCTAGGAGAGATTACAAAGTAAGTCGCAAAAGACCAAGAGAAATAATACCTTGTGGAAAGACGAACGAGAGAGTCGTCTTGCAGGGTTTCAAAGGCTTGGCGATCGGCAGGCATGAGGCCGAGAGAGCTCCACTCGGCAGCCTTCTCATGGTTTTGCATGACCTGATCTGTCACCACCAGTGACCATTGAGGAATGAAGACCTCCTCAGAATCTTTGTTCTTTTTGGATTTCTTCGGGGCAGAAGCATCGATCGAGTCATGCTTCGTTTAGGTTCGAACTCGAGAGGGGACTTCGACCTCTTCCACCATCGGTCTTTTTGCTCTCCCCGAAGCCTCAACTATTGGCTTCAAGTTTCTTATACCCTTATAAGAAGAGTCTGGAGGAGGCATAGAGGCCACCTGGTCTGCAGTCAATCCTCGAGGAGACCGTTGCTTTGCAGTCACAACGGCCTTGGTACCCTTAACTCGATGGTTGTCTGGGTTAATTCTTGGAGGCATTGCAAAGAAGGACCAAAGTCAGAAAATGGAATAAGGTTGCAGTACACTCAAGAAGGACGAAACATGACAGTTAGAAAGCTCACATTGAGCTAGCCCTCAATATTGAAGAATGGGGGTGTATTCCATCTCATAATAGTATCTCTTGATACCATGGAATTGACTTGATCTTCTTGACAGCTGCTCTATCTGCCTTGGATAGGGGAGGAACCCGGTTGCCCTCAGAATATGAAGTAAACAGCTTCCAGGTGGTTGGGAATTTAAGGTCTGATTGAGGCGCTTGGCAGAAGAAGTACCGCTTGCGCCACCCCTTGTGATTGGAAGGACAGATTCCCCTTGCAAGAATGCTGCCCGACCAGTCAAGCTCAACTTTGTTGCGCTTGGAAAGAACGACCCAGCCCGGAGGGTGAGAAAGAGACAGGACATGAAAATGTACAAAAAGAGGAAGAGAAGGTGTGATGCCAAGTTCGAAACATAAACCCAGAAAGCCGACGATGAGATGCCAGCTATTGGGAAGGAGCATGCCAGGATAAATCTCCCAGTGATTTAGAATGGTAGAAACAAAGTATTGAAGAAAGGAAAGCGAACTCCGCTTTCCAAAGTATCTATATATAGGGAAAATTTGCCAGGAAGGATCAAATTAACCCTCTCATCGGGAGTAGGGGCTCTAAGATGGTACGAAGAAGGAAAGTCGAAACGTTCGATGGCCGAAGGAAGGTTCTCCTCGGTAAAAGAGGAGGGAAAAGAACCAGGTCCATCAGTGGACTTGATAGGTTGTTTGGACTGCCCAGAGGATTCGGCAGTCGCCTTTGGAGTTCTTGATGGTTCAGACTCAGGAAGCGTAGAAGGAGCCTCAGCACTTTCCTCTACTCTTTTCTGTTGGCTAACTTTTTCGAAGTCATGCCAAATAGCTGTTAAGGTTTTCTTGTCACTATCTAACTGCTCAGGAGGGACAGAAGCAAAGGCCTCATCACCAGAGTCGCCCTTACCGGCGCTAGGTTCAGAAGGAATTTCAAAAGAAACCCTACCGCCTTCCATTACTGCAAAAGTCTGGTTGTGGTTTTCAACAAAAAAGAAAACGGAGATGAAAGTAAAGGTTACCAAGGAGTCAGTAGACTTACTGAATCACCGAAGCAGAATGCTCAAAAGTGAGAAGATCGTTAGAGCGCGAAGAAGACGATGAAGTTTCAAAATTCCAGACAAACATAATGAAACCTACGAAGACAACTAACCACTTTTAAGCACTCACACGTATGATCGAGGACGTGTACGATCGAGATGGATTCAACATCAACGATCGTGATTTGAAGACGGTTTGAAAGTTTGAACTCACGAATCAAAAACAAGCGTTCAGTACCGTCGTTTCGATTTCGTGAACGATGATGATTTTGGCTGCAAGGGACGCGTGGCGTCACCCCAAAAAAAAATGGAAATATTCACGATGCTCGAGGAAAAGGCAATACAATCGCATTAAATGTGATACGACATTTAATAAGCTAAGGATTATGCAAGGCCCTCTTTCAACAGATAAGTCAAGTTCAAAACCAAGCCCTTGGAATTGCCCGAACGCTTGGTCTGGGGGGGTCATGATACGGAGAAAATATAATCGAATCGGGTTCATCCTTGGTTCGACCCTCGACCCCGGGTCGAACAAAAGGAATCTACTTGCTTCCGAGCGGGCCGGGTTCAAAAGGTAGCTTGCGGAGGAAGTAAACTTACTCAGTCGGCAGGTACGCCTGAATCCGCTATAATCGGAGTGGACTAATCGTCAAGGAGACAGTTAGCAACATTTGCGCATGATACCGATCGTTATCATATGGATAACTACCATATAACGATCATATTATCAAAGGAGTTATCTATTAGCCAAACCTCAAATGGATCTATTATTAACGGATCTATTCGTTAAGATCTGACGGCTATTCGAAGAAGGTTCAAATACATCCAACGAAGAAGATTCGAAGGTACACGCTGTATAAGACATCACCTACCCATAAGGTAGGGGAGAGATAGAAATACATGCAATCTGAATCGTATTCTCATCATTCATTCTTTAGCTCTGTGCTCAAGCAGAACTGTTTATGATCAGTTCATCAACTGACTTAGCCTTCGGAGGTGGACTCCCGACCCTAGCAGTCGGGCCACATCTGACGTTCGTTTTTGCAGATCATCCACAGGAGATCTAAGGGTTGAGCAGATTTTTGACGCATCAGCACCCAATCACATTTTGACTTGGATTAGGTGGAATAAGAACCCAGGTTCCATTCTTGAGTGAGGCAAAGAGAATTTAGAGGCCTGACTATGACAAATAGGTGTTAGAGAAGAGTCGTCAATGATGGTCATGTTGAAGCGACCACAGGTTTTAAGAGACATGGTTTGAGAGCGAGTCAACATGTGAGCAGAGAAACCCCATGACTTGGATCGGCTAAAAGAGTGTTAGAACCCTCAACAAAACTGGGAATATTGGACCGTTAATAAGAGCTCTGTCCGCGCACTATCATTATCACAATGGATTTTTGTTGGCGCCTACGCAGATATCCATCTGCACAGGCTTTAAACTGTGCCACGTGTTTTCTAAAAAATGGATGGCTGAGATTTATTTAAACATTTAATAAATTTTAAATATTAAAATCATATGTCCTTGAGATTTTCTAAATTTACAAAGTTAATTCACATTCCTTTCATATCAAAGGAAAACCTAAACTTGCACAAACAACGGCCGTCTAGGTTAGAAAATCTAACGTCTAAATGCTAGGAATCGATGCCGAGTTCACCACTGAGAAATTGCTGGCAGCTACTGCCTTGTCCTCTTCTTCCTCTTCTCCCTCTTCTCCATCGTCATTTTTTCGTCTCTACCTCTCCGACTATGCACCTCCTCCTTCCCCTTCCGTTTTGCCTTGGCTTCATCGGAAACCAATGTCATAATTGGAATATAATTTTTGTAGATTCTAAATCTGCCGCATCTGATATGATGTAGGAGGATTGAACCATTCTCGATATAAGAAAGGGAATGTTAGGTCAAAACCGCTCAGCGATCCGTAGACAAGAAGCTTCTCTGGTTCATCGGCACAGTAGCCTAATAGGTTCACAACGTTCCTGTGCTGCACATTTCCCAGTAGCTTAGCCTCTTTCACGAGCTCCTTCTTCCCTTGATTTAAGCGCGATAGCCGGTTCACTACTATTTCTCTTCCATCCTCCAATTTTCCCCGTTAGTTGTTAAAAAGAGTAGGGTATATCATCAAAACGAAGAATATGCTCATATCCACTTAAGTCTCAAAAGCTTTCCAAAATCAAAACTCTAATTCTCAACATAATTAGATATCAAACCATTTTATTAGTTAGAATTCGCCATTAAAGAGTTGATTGAGGAGAGAAAAATACCTTATAAATAGGGCCTAATCTACCGTTGCCGAGCTTCTGATTCGAGTGAAAATCTCCAATTGTTGCAATTAGGGTTCCTCTGGCCATCCTGCCGTTGCCTTCGTTGCCACACCGTCGGATCTATAGTGATTTTGCCCCAAATTTGTTTCTAACATGAAAACTGTGGTGTCAGAACCTAATATCGACAGTGAAGCAGTCCGGCGGGTGGCGTTGGTGGTGATAGATGTAACATGATGTTTTTTATAAATTTAGAAAATCTCAAGGACGTGTGATTGTAATATTTAAAACTTGTTAAATGATAAATAAATCTCAGCCATCCATTCTTTGGAAGGCACGTGTCACAGTTTAAAGCCTGTGCGGATATCCGCCAACAAAAATCCTATCACAATGCTGAACACTAACAGTTGCAATAATTGGGCTCTCAACAAAAAACTGGGCCTGTACTAGCATAATGCTCAACAGAAGCAACACTTGGGCCTTTGATAGAAATTGGGTCCACACTAGAAGTTGGACTAGATTGACTTACTGGGTTGGCACACATAGGAGGCCCATGAGAGGAGTTAGTGGACTGAAGAGGCCTTAAATACTGACGCAAAACATGACGTCCACATGAACCAGATTGACTAGAGGGGCCACATAAACAAGATTGACTAGATGGGCTGGATTGGCTGAACAAATCATCTTCAACCGTTGGATCCACAGAACACCAATCCTCAATGTTGAAGTCCCATACGTGCACATTGTCCCAAGACTCCCAACTCACTGTCAGGAAACCGAGTCTCACAAGTCATAACAGACCACATGGCGAGGGAAATGCTATGAGTGGCAAGAAATGGTTGGAGCTTCCGAAATTCGGTGCTACCATCAGTTTGGGAGTCCGGATCAGCTACCCGTGGGGGGAGCACAAAGACGGCTTTACCACCATAAATACATGGGGACTCAGGGGTTGGGTGATGGGAGGGTTTTTTTTTAATTTTATTAATTGATTATTTTTTACCAGTGGGTCCCACCAAATTTGTGGTGGTAAACCTGTCGGGTGATGATCTGGATTCTCAGTTTGGAGAGAATTAATAAGCCTACCAAAATAGGTCTCAACTAAGACCTCATATGTATCGAATCAAACGGGTCACCAATAGTAGAAGTTGCATCAGATCGAACATAACCAACACAAACATTACCACGACGCTGATTCTAATTTTGAGTTTATCAAGTATGATGAGTAACAGAAGTGGTGCGATCACCAAAATTATCAACATTATAATTGTTAGGGCGGACCCAGGATGCAATATTGGGGGGATGAAGAATAAAAGCCAGATAACCTTCCCGTTGGGAAAGCACTAATGTTTTTTTGTTACACATATTGTGTGGACCCTTATAAGACGCATTAGGGGTCCCACCTCTAAATTATTTTATTATATTAAATAATAAATCCACATATATTTTGTGGGGGCCACATGTATTTGAAAAAAAAATTAAATTATTGATAATGATATTTTTTTTGGGACAAAATATAGATAAAATTAAAGCAACAATATAAAAAAAAAAGCCCAACCGTGGGTTTGCACCCATCCGGCGGTACTTATATTAGTAATATTCCCCCCACCCTATATATAAACTCTTCGAATTCACAAAAAAAAAAAAAAAAAAAGAAGAAGAAGAGCATATATACACATAATTTCAACCCTAAAAAGTTAAATGCAAGCCAAATTTTTCTTTGGTAAGAAACCATATTTATTTTTAGGTAAGATGCAAACTAATAGTAGTTAGTTACCTACTAATATAGATATTTTATTCACAATACAAAATCAAATAATGAAAATTGTATGAAGAAATAAAGAAACACCGAATATAAAATCAAATAAAAAGAATAACAACAAAAAAAAAAAAAAAAAGAGAAAAAGATAAAAGATAAATAAATTGAGAAAGAGAAAGAATACCTAATTAGATTTCAAATCTATGGAGACATAATTTATAAAATTAAATGTTTGGTTGTGGAATGAAATCTGTAGATTCATCCTAAAAAACTATTTGATCGACGTGATTTTTTTGAATATGCAATTTGTATAGCTTTTTTGAAATCTCTGGATTTCACTCTTTACCCATAAATTTACAGATTCACGTTTTTAGTGTTAAAAGGTGAATCTCTAGATTTCATGAATCTAGAGATTTTTACAACCAAACGGGTATAATTCTCTGATTCATGAATCCAGAGATTTGAAACCTCTGGATTCATGTACCCAAACAAGCCCTTAACTCATGCTTATAGAAAGGGAAGAGAATAATAAATAGGAATCACAATAAAAAATCAAATAATAAAAATTGCACAAGAAATAAAGAATCATAGAGTATAAAATCAAATAAAAAAAGAAAGAGTACTTAATTGTGGAGTAGATTTTTTTCAAATTTTCTTAACCCATGCTTATAGAAAGGGAAGATAATAAATAGGAAGAAAAGAGGAGAGGGGAGAGAGAGGAGATAGGACATAGGAGAGAATAAATAGGAATTGAAGAGTTAGTTTCTAATTAAGAATGACATTTTGATTTTTGAATACCTAATAAGATTTTTTTTTCTTTCTAAAATTTACTTTAACCCATATTTATAGAAACATAAGAAAATAAATAGGAAGAAAAGATGAGAGAGAAAAGAGGGGAGAATAAATAGGGATTGAGGAATTAGTTTTTAATTAGGAATGTCATTTATACCTATTATTTTACTTTAAAAACTTGTTCTCAATATGGGGGGGGGGGCCATGGCCACCCTCGGCCCCCCTTTAGGTCCGCCCCTGACCACCGTTGGCAGCATTGTAATTTGGATCACGATCAGCAGAAAAATTACAGCCAAACAAAAATACTGATTTCAGCTCTTGAAAAGTGAGGTTCAGCATTCACCTGAATGTTATTTTTTTTGGGTATGGAAAGTCACTAATCGGAAGAAAACCGTGATTCAGCCAAGGAAACGGGTGTGCATAGTGCTTGAAGCCATGGAATGGAATTAGGACAAACAGTCGCACACGGAATCGATAGGGTCCTCCTGGCAAGAGCATTCGCAACTACGTTAACTGCTCTTGGAATATAGCCAAATGAGCAAGATAAAAAAATAGAACTTATCTCTCTTATATCTTCTACCAGAGATGCTAAGTGAATGGGAGGGGGTTTGTTCACATTTTGAATATATTGCACAAGAGATTTGCAATGGGACTCAACTATAAGATGGTTGAAATTTTCAGATAAGGCAGACCACAGACCTGCTCTCATTGCCAGTGCCTCACCTTCTTCTATAGATGAGCATGAAACCAGTTCTGAGACTGCCTTCAAAATCTTTCCTTGCTATCCTCGGAGTTTGAAGCATATTCCTACCTTTGTTTCTTTGCTTAATGAGAAATCTAAATTCAATTTAAGTCTACCTGTAGGAGGAGGTTCTCACTGTGCATGATCTTCCTGATTTTGAACTTGAGTCCTCATCTCCCTACCTCCCACCTCCTGTGCCTTCTCAAATTCTGCTTGTGTTCACTGAGCTACCTCAATTATCTCCATTGGGGAGCTTTTTTGTTTCTTAAATATGATGTCATTTTTTACAATCCACAGATGCCAAGTTATAAAGGAACAAAGGCTAAGTGTAGCTCTACTCACTATTCTTCCTCTTTCCTTTATCTTACTCCAACTCTTGATCCAATCAACTATTGAGGATGAGTTAATGGGAGAGATATAAATGAGACTGTAGCCAAACCATACTACCTTCACGATCGGACATTCAAATAAAATATGATCCATTGTTTTGAGGTTACAACCACAATGATAACATGATGGATCAATTTGAATTTATCGGTATACAAGTTCCTCCCTTGTTGCTACACCTCTTGCACATATCCTCCAAAGAAAATTTCAAATATTTGGTAATGTGTGATAGCTCCATATGTTCTTCCATACCTCATCCTCAACATGTCTTCTTATTTGAGATGTGCTCGGTTGTGCTCCCAATTTCTCGTCTTCGAGGTTGTTGAGGAGGTGATATGCAAACTTTGTTGAGAAGGTACCATTTCTTGTTGCCCCCCATACAGGCTGGTCTTCTGTTTGGTAGATACTCAGCCGAATCCCTTGTATTATTTTGCTGACCTCGGGAGGAAAAAGAAAATCTATCAAAGTTGTTTTCCAACATCTTTGCTCCTCATCAATCAAATCTGATACAAACTCAACTGTGCACCCCTCGAGCCTCACAAGTTCCATGGCTACATGTCCCTTATCTGTTGGTATCCATGAATCTTCCCACAGTATAATTTTAGATCCAACCCCCACCCTCCATCATAGACCTTTTAGTAGAGCAACCCTTGCTTTAATTAATCCCCTCCATGCCTAGGAGGGATGTGAACCCAGTCGAGTAGATAGGAAAGTTGAGGTGTGGTAGTATATCCCTTTCATCAGCTGTGCCCATTGTGAGTCTAGGTTGTGTAGTAGTTTCCAAGCAAGTTTCATAAATAGTGCTATGTTCTGTAGCCTTGGATTTCTAACCCCAGTTCTGTGAAATCCAGCCCTATCCTAACCTTGACCTTGACCCGAAAACCTTATTGTTTGTAGGTCCAATGACCCGAAGTAAAGGAAGAAGTCAACTATGGACCATCTCAGTGGAAGACTTGGTGTTTGACCTAGAATCCATGAAAGTTGATGATGGTGTTCCATATATGAAACTTGTTCAGAACTAAAAAAGGAAACTGCACCTAGTTGAAGATGAGTTTAGTTGATGGACTTGGAGTGTTATTTGACTTGGTTCAAAGGCATTTCTACATACTAGGTAAGTCACTTAATGTGTGTGTAGAAGCTCTTTATGTTTGGATTTGATCTGGACCTTCAATTCCCTGTCTTGGCCTTGCTATCCTGCTTGGTCGACTGCTTGGTCGATTGGGCCAATCGACCAACCAATTGACCAATCAGATCTATTTTTGTTGATTACGTCTTGGTTGCTCTATTTAAGTGCAAGCTCGAGTTTATTTCGTCTCCTCTGCCTCCTAAGCCCTCTAATATGTGTGAAGACACCTCTCAAGCTTTTCCTTTGCAATCGGTGAAGTTCTTTGCGAAGATTCAAGCCTTCCATCTTCCATTCCTGTCACATCCTCCTAGCCGGTACCCTAACTGGCATACCCGAGAGTGTGATCCACAGCCCCGAAGATCAAGTATCGAGGAAATCATCCTCCCACATATACAATAACATAATCATAATCAGGAAATAATCAAGGTTTAAAATATTATAAACACAAGATTAAAGTCAAGAAATGAATAATCAATAAAATCAGAGTGCGAAAAATGATACTAGATGTAATCACATCAAAAGAAGTAGATTGAGGCGGAAACTCACTCCACAAAATACAGCGGAACGCATAAGGTAAGTCTAAAAGAAATAACAACTAAATAAAAGGAACTAAGAAAGATAACTAAACATCAGAGTTTTCTATTCTATAGATGACGTCTTCAAAATAGTGGACTTCATCAATCCATTTGAGACGTTCCACCTCCACGTTGTCTTTAATCGTAGTACGCAGCTTGATCAACTGAGGGATCATCAGAGTAATCTTGATTGTTGCCAACACCTTGCGTGTAGTACGCTTCATCGGCTTGCGCTTCATCGTACTGTTCGCCATAGTAATCAGTACCTGTAGAATAGTCTAACAAAAACAATGTACAAAAGGAATGAGTTTCGAAGAAACTCAGTAAGGTAGTTAATCCATAACAATATAAATAACATGGAAGCAAACCATAACAAGATGCAATGCAATATGAAACAAGTAATGTATGTATGCATCTAAACTCTATGTATGTTGGTCTCTATGACAGACATGCTTTAAGTCATAGCACCGTACTTCTTTGGGTAGGTCAAACACACAACGCCTTTTCGTAGTGGGTCCGGCATCCCTCAGGACAAACCATGGCAGGGGGTTAAGTCAACACACTCTCTCACAACCATTTGGCATAAGTACCGGCGCATGTCGGGGAAAAGCCTAACCCAATGCAAGTCATCTACTCAGTTACATCAACTCAGGTCCATATACTTCCATTCCTCGCCCCTGGCGATCTTTTCCGGTATCCTTTCCACTAGAGTCCTAATAGTCCCGGACTACGGACTCATCAACCCTATTGGTTATCCACATATGGTAAACGGGAAGCTCTCATGTCCTCTCATGGGTTGGTTACCGGTCTTAAGCGCCCATGAGCCCAAGTCTAGCCATATGCAACCCTCCAATACATGGCTCCCACAATGTGATTCCAGTCCTCTCACGGGTTGGTTACTGGTCTTGAGCGCCCGTGAATCCCCATTGCTGCCACGGGTCGTTCGGTCTCAATACCCTTCCGAATCGGGTCTGATATAACAGGGGTACAACCTAACCAAACACTGCTAGACAGCCCTAGGTATGACAACCAATGATTCGGGAAAGTGTCGATGGGCAACCCCGGAAACATCCCATACTATTTCCGATAATGTCCAAGGACAGAAGTGTCAAAAGGACACCTCCCAATCCCAAACCAAAACTTAATCAAACACAGTCTCAGATCAGTCATGACATATACAATCAGCAACTCATTATATAAAAGAGAATGTAAAGTCATGATCAATTCATAAAAAAATATAGTAATAAGCAATCTCACATAAGTCTAAGTAATAAAAGAAACATGATAAAGAGCTACTGTTCTCATAGTAGTACATCATAATATAAAGTGTACAAACAGTAAACAACTCATGGTTTCATAAAGTAGAAACCAGAGAGTATGCAATCTATGTAGTTAAGGAGATAACTGTCCTTACCTTCTAATTCGTAAAGGAACTTAGAGAATCAAGTAAGACCTTGACTAAACCTGAGAAAAGAGTCTTAAACAAGTGTATACTATGAGTTAGGAAATATACATAGAAGGAAAGATTACAATTCAATCAAAACAGACCAAGAATGGGGTTGCTGTACCCATTGGTCGACTGATTGGTCTACTGCCCCAGTCGACCAATGAGTCGACCAACAGAGACAGTAGCCTTAAAAAATCAGAATTTTTAGAATATGAATCCGAATTTGGTGGTTCAAAAGGGTACAAAATAAGGGGGGGAACTTTAATGGAAACATCTAAGTCAATAGAGGACAACAAACCATTAATCAAATCAAGTTTCCAGGTCACAACTCAGGAAACCGAAGTTAACCTAATTAGGTTAAACATAGATCATGAAGGAAAAATATAATATGGTCAAGGGTAAGGAATTAAAGATTAATAGGTTACAATTCTAGTAAAGAAAATAAAGTGAGAGTCTTCTAACATGATCAAAATAGGGGTTCTTGATTTTACCCAAGAAATTAGGGTTTCATCCTTTTTGGCTCCCATGAAAAGGTTGAGAGTTCCGGATGAAGGGAGGTAAATTGATAGTCAAAACTAACAAGAAGAATCATTCAATGATAAGGTTTAGGTTCATACAAATTTTACCTAAGAAGTTTTCCTCTCATGGGGAATTACCAAAGGTTCTCCAGATGACCACACAAGGTTAGGGTTTCAAGGGTTCAACTGGCAAGGGTTGAGATCATGATGATGATCATAGATCTCAAGGAACATGATGAGATCATGGAATAGATGGTTGCAAGAATGCATCATCATCTTCCTGATCTCAAACAAGAACAGATTCAAGAAAAGAAAATCAGAGATAGAGAGGAAAGAGATCATACACATACCTTTGATGCAGGAGGATGAAAATTGCTTGAGTTCTTGTGAGATATCAACCAAGGATGCAAGGGAAGCGATTAGAATAGGGTTCTAACTCATTCCAGAGGCTTAGGAGGCAGATGAGGCGGAGTATTCCCGAGATAAGACTTAAATAGAGTAGCCACGATTTAAATTTCAAAAACAGAATCAATTGGTCGATTGATTGGTTGACTGGTCCAGTCAACCAATGAGTCGACCAATCAGAATAGCAACTTCAAAACAGGGAATTGAAGGCTCAGATCAAGTTCAAACATCAAGGGGTTTTGCACACACCAAAAGTGACATACCTAGTAGGTAGAAATGCCTTTGAACCAATACAGATTGCACTCCAATTCCATCAACTAATCCAATCTTCATCAAGGTGCAGTTTCCATAGAAGGGACACTGACATCCACACTCAAGGATTCCACTCCAGCCATCAAGTCTTCTATTGAAATGGCCCAAAGCTGACTTCTTGCCTTACTTCGGATTGCTGGACCTACAAACAACAGGGTTTCCGGGTCAGGGTTAGGGCTGGGTTTCACAATTCCTCCGCTTAGGGTTTGTTTATTCTTTCATCTTCTTCCTCATCTCTTATTTTCCTTCTCTTTGTGTTTAAGATTATGAAGTGGACGCTGCATTCTTGCAACCATCCCTTCTAAAATCTTCTTGGGATCTTTGTTTTATGGTTTCATGATGATCTTCGCCATGATCATTGTGGAATCATCATAAAAACAATGTCTAACCCTAACCCAATTTCTTGATTTGATCCTTACCATTTTAGATATGTTTTTCTTGGTTGATTAGTGTATGATCTCGTTGTATTCTTTACTAGAATAAGTATTCCTTCATCTCTGGTTTTCATTTCATGATCATACTACGATTTCATCGAAAAACCCTAATTGTTACTTTTATGGAAGGTTTTGTTTCCAAATTTGTATCCTTGTGTTTTGATCAATGTTGGTGTTTAGACATACTCTTTAATGTTAGGATAGTGTCATTAAGGTCTCCTCCAAGTTTGGTGATGTTTCGGATCATGTAAATCAAGTTTTGGATCAGAACACAACACATCACTTCTGTACCTTACTAACTCTGTTGGTCAACTGAGTCATTAGACCAATCAATCGACCAATGAAGACAGAAGCTCTGCTCTTGGTCTATTCTGATTAGTTTGACCTTCTATTTTTTTTTTATCTCTTTCCTAATATTGTATCTATGATTGTTTAGGATCTTCTTGCCAAGTTTAGAATCATTCTCCTTGATCCTCGAATATTCTCAAAGCTATACAAGGTAAGGATAGTTACTTTCATAATTACGTAGATTGCATGAATCTTAGTTTCCATATTTGGATTCACTACCATAAATGTAATATCTTGTTGTGATTCTACTGATGTTGGTACTACAACTACAAGTAGCATTACATATATGAATTCTTTTGATTATGAATGTCTTTTATTGTCACTTATGTATGAGATCGATAATGTCAATATATATGTTTCTATGCGATGAGACAATGGTTGTGTACATTATGACTGATTGATGAATGTGACTGATTAGGTATGGTTTGGGATTGAGAGGTGTCCTTTTGACACTTCTGTCCTTGGACATCGGAGGGAATAGTATGGGATGTTCTCCGAAGATGCCCATTGACGCTTTCCCAAATTATTGATTTTCATACCTAGGGTTGTCTAGCAGTGTTTGGTTAGGAATACCCCATTATATCAAACCCGAATCGGAAGGGTATTAAGATTGAACGACCCATGGTAGCAATGGGGATTCATCGGCACTCAAGACCGGTAACCAACCCGTGAGAGGACAGGAATCACATTGTGGGGGCCATTCATTGGTAGGGTTGTATATGGATAGACTTGGGCTCATGGGCACTCAAGACCGGTAACCAACCCGTGAGGGGACATGAGAGCTTCCCGCTTACCATATGTGGATAACCAATAGGGTTGATGAGTCTGTAGTTAGAGACTATGTTGACTCTAGTGCAAAGGGTACCAGAAAGGATTGCCAGGGGCGAGGAATGGAAGTATCTGGAACTGAGTTGATATAATTAAGTAGAAGACTTGCATTTGGCTAGGTTAACCTTGACATGCGCCAGTACTTAGACCAATGGTGATGTGAGAGAGCGGTGACCTATACCCCCAGCCATGGATTGTCCCAAGGGATGGAGGACCCACTACCAACTGGCGTTGTGAGATGAGACCTTCCTAAAGAAGTATGGTGCTATGAGTTAAAGCATGTCTGCCAATAGAGACCAGCATACATAGAGTTAGATTCATACATACATTGTCTGTTTCATATCATATTGCATCATGTTATGTTCTGTAATCATGTGATTTATGTTATTGTGGATTTAACTTGCCTTACTGAGTTTCTTTGAAACTCACTCCTCTACAGGTTCTGAATACTATGACGGTCCATATGAGCAAGTGCAAGGTGAAGAGGTATACTTCACATAGGGTAATAGCAATTACGGCGACGATTACGGTGGTGTGATCATGCTTCGTACTATGATTAGCCCGACCATGGAGTGGAAGCGTCCGTGCCTGATTTCAGAAGCCTACACTTATAAAGATATTCTTTATAAAGTTGAAAACTCTTTAGTTTAGTTTTGTTTACTTTCTCTTTTGGGAACAGTTGTACCTTTTTCCTTTCATTTTAGCTACTTTCCGCTGCACTAGTGGAGTGAGATTCCGCCTCACTCTACTTCTTTTGATTAGATACTTATTTGTTATCTTTTGCACTCTGATATTATATAATCTTATTCCTTCCTTATTTAGATCTCTTGATTATTATTATTGCACATTGATTTTATCTGTTCATGATTATGTTATTGCTTATGTGGGAGGATGATTTCCTCGATACTTGATCTTCAGAGTTGTGGATCACACACCCAGGTATGCCAAATAGGGTACTGGCTGGGTGGATGTGACAAGTCCCCTTTCTCCTTGGATTTACTCAACCGCTGCCAACTTATCCAATGTAATTTTTTCTTCCCCTCTCACTCTCCTCAAAAGAAACTTGCAGCAGTCTTTTGTGCTTGTTTGTGAAATGAAGAACATGAAAGGAAGTGTGAACCATCATAGTTTGGGAGGTTGAAAGCTATGGACTTCAATAAAACTTCTTTTCCACCTTGGTTCAATAGTTTGCCCTTCCATCCCGGTATCTTGTTGGATAAGTTTTCTTGTATTTCTTGCAAAGCCTGTGTCTTGTCTTGCCCAAGTAGAGTAGGGAGGCCCGAATACTTCGTGGGTGGGGAGCCATATTTTATCTTCAATACTCTGGAAAACCATCGCCTGAACCGCGTTGGGGTATTGGACCTAAACATCATTGAAGACTTCGAGAAGTTTACTAATTGGCCATATGCAGCACAATATTTCTTTAGGCATTCCTTCAAATTGAACAGTGCATCCAGCTTTAATTTGGAGAACATAAGGCAGTCATCAGCGAATAGCATATGGGTCAATGCCATGCCGTGATTTCTAATTTTCATGCCCTCAACTAGGCCTTCCTTGTCACACCCCACCTGCCGGTCTTGGTTACCTGCCTGACAACCCGTGGGTGTGATCCCTCACAGGATCCACGGTCTTACCCATCAATAATAATAAATGCAAGAAATAGATAAATCAAGAGCAAGAGCAAGAGCAAGTTCAAATAATTAAATCAAAGGGATTACAAGAATCCAAATACTCCAATAAAGAATTCAAAGAAAGAAACAAATGAAAGTAATCAAGTTCAAAAAAATATCGAATTCAGTGGAAGCAATAAAATAAACTAAATTATCTTCTTTCCAGTTTCTTTCTCTAAAGCTATGGTATTCTCTTCTAATTTAATAAGAATGGGAGTTCTCCAAATCTTCTCCAGGGACTTTTTAAAATGTCTGATGATCTGCCTTCTTTGACCATCAATGGGTGCTATAAGCTCACTCCAAGCATCCGCAGGAGGCTTTGTGGACCACATCTCCCTCTCCCACTGACGGTGCCACATCCTCTTCATATGTGAAGTTTGACCCATGTGGAACTTCTCCGGTTTGTGATGACATGTAATCATCTGTACAGTATAATATAACATACAAAGAATAACATACAAGGAATGAGTTCTGATGATCGAACTCAGTAAGGATAACACATTTCTCATACATATGTCAACACAATCAACCATGCATTTATGAAATGAATGGTATGCAATTATATAAATGCTATTAAGATCTAACTATACAAGTCTCTAGATAGTTGACGTGCTTTTAGATATAACACCAACCCTCCTCTGGGTAGGTCTAGTCACTCTAATCCCTCATGGACTAGGTTACCTCTATTGGGATCCCGGGTAAAGGGGTTAAGTCCTCATCAAGCATCCATGGCTGGGGTTTAAGTCAACACTCTCTTACCACGACCATTGGCATGAGTATTGGTGTATGTTGGGGTTTCTAATCCAATGCAAGGTCATACTGGTAACATACAATATGAAGTCTAGATACTTCCCCTATGGCACCAACCAACTCGGTTCCGTATCCTTTGCAACCTAGGAATGAGAACCCTCATGGACTGGCTACCGCTGTTGGACTCCATTCCCTAACCCTATGGTCATCTACATATTATTGGGGCAGAATGCTCTCATTACTCCTCACCACACCCGAGCTGCTCCTTGAACGTCTATGAGCCCAACCTTACCATTGCATGATCAACAGTGGACCACTGAGTCTCCGCACGGACTGGTTACCGGTAGGATGAAACAGAGTCACATCACTATTGTTGTGAAATCTAGCCCAAACCTAACCTAGACACCTTATTTGTTTTGGGTGAAGAAGGGCTTGTTTACTGTTTGACCTTGAAGTTGGACCTTAAATACTATGTTGTTATCCTTGGAAAGTCCTAGGAAGTCAAATAAGACCTCTCCCTTAGTGTTGATCCGAAGACCGGAAGTGGAGGAAGAAGACAACTGTGGGCCCTCTCAATAGAAGACATGGTGTTTGACTCCGAACCCGTGGAGATTGATAATGGTGCTCCATACTTGGAAGGTTTGTCAGTGTTTGATAAGAAACTGCACCTTGAAGAAGGGGAGTTTAGTTGATGGACCTAATGCACTCCCGAACTTGAATTGAAGGTAATTCTCTGACCTAGACTAGTCATTTGAGATGTAAGAAGAAGCCCCTTTGATTTTGAGTTGATCTTGACCTACAATTCCCTGACTTAAGTTGTTGTCCTAGCCTGGTCAACTGGCCAGTCAACCAATCTAGTCAACCAGCTGCTTATTAAATTCGAGAATCTTTGTTTTTAGGTCATTTTGGGCTCTACTTAAGTGGACTTCGTAGTTATAACCCTATTCTATTGCTAGAACTCTCTGAGAACATGGGAAGACTCCTCTTAGGCCTCTCCTTAGTATTGGTGAAGTGCTCTTGGAAGATTCTTAGTTTCTCTTCTCTATGTTCATCTCCAAGGTATGTAATCCCTCATTTTCTCTCTAATCTATTCTTGTTGTTGGGACTATGAAGAAGGTGCTACAACCTTGCAACCACCTCTTCTATTGTCTCTTTGCATTTGTACAAACCCCCTTCTATTCTATCAATGCTATGCATCTCATATTGATTCTTAACCTTGTTTTTCTTATGATTTTCTTTCACGACAACATGATTTCTTTCCTAATATGATTTCTCTAGCATATTAGGTCTGATTATATGTTAGTGATTATCTCTAATCTATTTCTCATCTTCCTATTGATTGAATCTCTGATTTCTCTTTGCACTTATAGTTGATACCATTGAAGAGCATGGTTTTATCAAATTAGAAAGTTAGGGTTTCAAATTGGGAAGTCTTGATTTGATCCTTGTTTAATGTTAAATCTTCATTAGATAGTCTTAGTCTACTGTTCCTAACATTCCTTTCAAATTTCGAAGTAATCCGAGTCTCGAAAGCTAGGTTTTGGATCAATTTCTCAATTTCAGCCCCGTTACTGTTCATCTAGTCGACTGCCTGGTCAACTGGGTCAATCAGCCAGCCAGCTGAATATAGCAATGGTGTTTTTGTTTGATTTGATCTGTTTGATCTTCGATTTTCTTGATTTTTCTTCTGATATTGCATCTATGATTGTCTAGAGTTCAAGTACTGTAAAACCCAGCCCTAACCTTGACCCGGAAACCTTGTTATTTGTAGGTCCGATGACCCGGAGTAAAGTAAGAAGTCAGCTTTGGGCCATCCCAGTGGAGGACTTGGTGTTTGGCTTTGAATCCATGAAAGTTGATGATGAAGTTCTATTTATGGAAACTGAATCTTGATGAAGATCGGATTAGTTGATGGACTTGGAGTGCTCTCTATCTTGGTTTGAAGGCATTTCTACCTATTAGGTAAGTCACTTGACTTGTGTGCAAAACCCCTTTAGGATTGGATTTGATCTGGGCCTTCAATTCCCTGTTTTGGACTTGCTGTCAGCATTGGTCGACTGGGCCAGTCGACCAATCCACTCGACCAATGAGTGTTGTCTTTGGCAATTAGGTTTTTCTTGCTCTATTTAAGTCCAATCTCGAGTCTACTTCGTATTTGCTGCCTCCAAACTCTCTGGAACGAAACGAAGACCTCTGCAAGTCATCTCCCTTGCATCCTTGGTGTTTTCTTGACGGATCTTCGTCGAAACTCTTCCTTTTGCATCAAAAGGTATGTCTACTCTCTCTTCTTCTCCTCCATCTTTGTTTTTCTTTCCTTTTTGAGTTGAGACAGTAGAAGAGATGATGCATTCTCTGTTGCAAACATCTCTGAACATGTTCTCATGATCATCCTAAGGATTTGAGGCTAGAACAATGATCTTAACCATGATCATTGCAAGCTTTTGAAGGAATCATGATCAAACCATGATCTAATCTTGTTAAACTTCTGATTTGAATTCTGATCTCTTTGGATCTTCTATATTGATCATGTTAGTAGTTAATTACTGTGTTTTCTTTCCATGATCCATGATCTATCAATCTCTAATTGTTCTCTTCTACCATACTATGTGTTCTTCATGAAGCATGGTAGTTACATATATGGTAGGTTTTATTTCCTTATTTAGATTTATGCTTCTAAGCCTTTTTCCTTGAAGATCTAAGTATGTTTTCATGATACCTTTACCTGAAGCAGTGATCCATCCCCCTATTGTTCTTGTCTTTGATTTCTATTTCGAATTCATCAAGATCCATGGTTGATCTAATTATGGTAACTTTTTGTTTCCTAATTTGGATCTTGATGTCTTGATTTGATTGGTGTTTTGAGGTCCCCTATATGTTAGAATACTACTGATGTAGTTTACCCCTTGATTAGTACCCTTTTGAACCACCAAATTCGGATTTCATATCTTAAAACTCTGTTTTTTTAGGCTATCGTCTCGCATTGGTCGATTGATTGGTCGATTGGACCAGTCGACCAATCCACTCGACCAATGAGTACAAAGCAACTCCAGAATTGGTCTGTGTTGGATGTTTTGGTATCTTTTCTGTTAGGGATCTTTCCTAATATGTTGTATATACTTGTTTAGGACCTTCTTCTCAAGTTTGCCAAGATCTTACTTGATTCTTAGAATCCCTTTGCGAGTTATAAAAGGTAAGGATGGTTATTTCCTTAATTACATAGATAGCATGAATCTAGTTTCTATATTTGAATATCGTTGATATGTTTCCTAAATTAGATTCTTACAACGATATACTATTGCTGCATAACCTTGATTACGGTAGCATTGCTTAAATTGATTCATGTATGATTTACTTACCAATTATATACAAGTTGATTGTAATTATTGATTTCTTTCCATATATGAAGTTACCATATATGTGATGATATGAATTGATGCATGTGTATGCTTAAGTATGGTTTGGAAAGGAGAGGTGTCCTTTTGACACTTCTGTCCTTGGACTACTACGGGAATATTATGGGATGTTTCCGGAGATGCCCTCTGGACACCTTCCTAAACTGTTGGATGACATATCTAGGATTGTCTAGTAGTGTTTGGCTAGGATGTCCTGTTATGTCGACCCTAATCGGAGGGGGTATTGAGACCGAACGACCCGTGGTAGCAATGGGGATTCATGGGCGCTCAAGACCGGTAACCAACCCGTGAGAGGACAGGAATCACATTGTGGGGGCCATTTATTGGTAGGGTTGCATATGGTTAGACTTGGGCTCACGGGCGCTTAAGACCGGTAACCAACCCGTGAGAGGACGTGAGAGCTTCCCGTTTACCATATGTGGATAACCAATAGGGTTGATGAGTCCGTAGTCGGGGACTATGAGGACTCTAGTGTGAAGGATACCGGAAAGGATCGTCGGGGACGAGGAATGGACGTATCTGGATCTGACTTGATGTAACTAAGTAGAAGACTTGCATTTGGCTAGGTTTTACCCCGACATGCGCCAAGATTTATACCAAATGGTTGTGAGAGAGTGTGTTGACTTAACCCTCTGCCAAGGTTTGTCCTGAGGGATGAAGGACCCATTACCAATCGGCTTCTCAAGACCGGTGAAATGATCCGTGAGAGAATCCAAGATATCTTAAATGGTTGAGGATGTGAGCGGACCTTCCTAAAGAAGTACGGTGCTATGACTTAAAGCGTGTCTGCCAATAGAGACCAGCATACATAGAGTTAGATTCATTCATTCATTGCTTGTCTCATATCATATTGCATTTATGTTTGTTCTGGAATCCTGCCACTTATGTTATTATGGATTTTAACTGCCTTACTGAGTTTCTTTGAAACTCATTCCTTTATTGTACAATGTTTGTTAGACTATCCTGCAGTCTTGATCATCACGCCCTCCCAGCACGGTACCCTATCCGGCATACCCGAGAGTGTGATCCACAGCCCGAAGATCAGGTATCGAGTGATCAACCTCCCACATAAACAATAACATAATCATGAACAACCATAACAAGAGTGCGGAAGATAAATCATAGATCCAATAATGAAAGAATGAATCATAAACGAATCGGAATAATAGATATAATCAGAGTGTCAAACAGATAAGTAAAGTGAAGCAAAAATCCCACTTTACATCCAAATGGAAAAGTAGCTCGAAAGAATAAACTAGATAAAAGCTAATCCCAGTAGCAAGTACATTGGGTAACTAAATTATTCTCCACTTTGTAGACGACATCCTTGTAGGTATAGATCTCATAAATAGCACAAGGACGCTTCCACTCAATGGTCGGACTAAGCATCGTACGGAGCATAACCACCCGCGGGATCTTCGAGTAATTGTGGTAACCGCAATCACCTTCCCGGGAGATATGTCTCTTCGCCTTGCGCTTCCTCATAGGGACCGTCATAGTACTCGGTAGACTGCAGGATAGTCTAACAACATTGTACAATAAAGGAATGAGTTTCAAAGAAACTCGGTAAGGCGATTAAAATCCATAATAACATAAATGGCGGGATTCCGAACAATCATAAATGCAAAATGATATGAGACAAACAATGAATGAATGAATCTAACTCTATGTATGCTGGTCTCTATTGGCGGACATGCTTTAAGTCATAGCACCGTACTTCTTTAGGAAAGTCCACTCACATCCTCAACCATTTAAGATATCTTGGATTCTCTCACGGATCATTTCACCGGTCTTGAGCAGCCGATTGCTAATGGGTCCTTCATCCCTCGGGACAAACCTTGGCGGGGGTTAAGTCAACACACTCTCTCACAACCATTTGGTATAAGTACTGGCGCATGTCGGGGTAATACCTAGCCAAATGCAAGTCTTCTACTTGGTTACATCAAGTCGATCCGAGATACTTCCATTCCTCGTCCCCGACGATCCTTTCCGGTATCCTTCACACTAGAGTCAGCGTATCCTATGGCACCGACCAACTCGGACTACGGACTCATCAACCCTATTGGTTATCCACATATGGTAAACGGGAAGCTCTCACGTCCTCTCACGGGTTGGTTACCGGTCTTAAGCGCCCGTGAGCCCAAGTCTAATCATATGCAACCCTACCAATAAATGGCCCCCACAATGTGATTCCCTGTCCTCTCACGGGTTGGTTACCGGTCTTGAGCGCCCATGAATCCCCATTGCTACCACGGGTCGTTCGGTCTCAATACCCCTCCGATTAGGGTCCGACATAACAGGACATCCTAGCCAAACACTACTAGACAATCCTATATATGTCATCCAACAGGTTTAGGAAGGTGTCCAGAGGGCATCTCAGGAAATATCCCATAATATTCCCGTAGTAGTCCAAGGACAGAAGTGTCAAAAGGACACCTCTCCTTTCCAAACCATACGTAAGCATACACATGCATCAATTCATATCATCACATATATGGTAACTCCATATATGGAAAGAAATCAGTAATTACAATCACTTGTATAACATTGGTAAGTAAATCATTCATGAATCAATTCAATATGAATAAGTAATGCTACTGTAATCAAAGTTATGCAACAGTAGTATATCATTGTAAGAATCTAATTTAAGAAACATATTAATGACATTCAAATATAGAAACTAGATTCATGCTATCTATGTAACTAAGGAAATAACCATCCTTACCTTTTATAACTCGCAAAGAATCCTAAGAAATCAAGTAAGATCTTGGCAAACTTGAGAAGAAGGTCCTAAACAAGTATATACAACATATTAGGAAAGATCCCTAGCAGAATATATATCAAAATATCCGAAACAGACCAATTCTGGAGCTGCTGTACTCATTGGTCGAGTGGATTGGTCGAGTGGTCCAGTCGACCAATCAGTCGACCAATGCAGACAGTAGCTTATAAAATCAGAGTTTTGAGATATGAAATCCGAATTTGGTGGTTCAAAAGGGTACTAATCAAGGGGTAGACTACATCAGTAGTATTCTAACATATAGGGGACCTCAAAACACTAATCAAATCAAGGTATCAAGATCCAAATTAGGAAACAAAAAGTTACCATAAATAAATCAAACATGGATCTTGATAAATTTTGAAATAGAAAACAAGACAAGAACTATAGGAGGATGGATCATTGCTTTCGGTAAAGAAAACATGAAAATATGCATAGGTCTTCATGGAATAAGGCTTAGAAGCATAAATCTAAATAAGGAAATAAAACCTACCATATATGTAACTATCATGCATCATGAAGAACACATAGTAAGGTAGAAGAGAACAACTAGAATTCTATGGATTATGGATCATAGAAAGAAAACACAACCATTAACCACTAACATAATCAATGAAAGAAGATCCAAAGAGATCAGAATTCAGATTAGGAAATTAACAGAGATTAAATCATGGTTTGATCATGAATCCTTCAAAAGCTTGCAATGATCATGGTTAAGATCATTGTTCTAGCCTTAAATCCTTAGGATGATCATGAGAACATGTTCAGAGATGTTTGCAACAGAGGATGCAGCATCTCTTCTACTGTCTCAACTCAAAAGAAAGAAAAACAAAGATGTAGGAGAAGAAGAGAGAGTAGACATACCTTTTGATGCAAAAAGAAGAGTTCCGACGAAGATCCGCCAAGAAAACTCCAAGGATGCAAGAGAGATGACTTGCAGAGGTCTTTGGTTCGTTCCAGAGGGTTTGGAGGCAGCAAATACGAAGTGGACTCGAGGTTAGACTTAAATAGAGCAAGAATCAACCTAATTGCCAAAGACAAAGCACCCATTGGTCGAGTGGATTGGTCGATCGGCCCGCTCGACCAATCGAGTCGACCAATGCTTGACAACGAAGGCCAAAACAGGGAATTGAAGGCCCAGATCAAATCCAAACCTAAAGGGGTTTTGCACACAAGTCAAGTGACTTACCTAGTAGGTAGAAATACCTTCAAACCAAGATAGAGAGCACTCCAAGTCCATCAACTAATTAGATCTTCATCAGGATTCTGTTTCCATAAATAGAACCTCATCATCAACCTTCATGGATTCAAAGCCGGACACCAAGTCCTCTCTTGGGATGGCCCAAAGCTGACTTCTTACTTTACTTCGGGTCATCGGACCTACAAATAACAAGGTTTCCGGGTCAAGGTTAGGGCTGGGTTTCACATTCTCCCCCCTTAAAGAAATTTCGTCCCCGAAATTGAAAGCGTACTGTGCTTCCAAAGAGGTAAGGAAACTTCTCCTTCATGTCTTCTTCCTTCTCCCAAGAAGCTTCTTCAGGGGTATGGTTCTTCCACCGAATCTTCACCAAAGAAATGGCGCGATTCCGCAGCTGCTTGTCCTTCCTATCCAGGATTTCGGCCGGTTCTTCATTATAGGTCAAATCAGCACTAAGTCCTTCAGGTGCTTGCTGCAAAATGTGTTCCGGTTTCTCTATGTATTTTCGGAGCATCGAAATATGGAACACATTGTGCACACCAGCAAGAGACGGAGGTAATGCTAATCGATACGCAACAGGTCCAACCTTTTCCAAAATCTCGAAAGGTCCAATGTAACGAGGGCTAAGCTTTCCCTTAACATTGAATCTCATCACACCCTTCATTGGTGAGACCTTCAGAAAGACTTTCTCTCCAACTTGAAATTCCAAATCGGTCCTTCTCTTATCGGCATAAGATTTACTGTCTCGATCATGCGACTTAATCCTTTCTCTTATCATATCTACCATAGCACTTGTAGCTTCAATCATCTCGGGACCTAAGACTTTTCTTTCACCTGTCTCGATCCAAAGACAAAGGTGTCCTACAAGTACTACCATACAAAGCCTTGAATGGAGCCATGCCTATTGTGGCTTGATAACTGTTGTTATAGGCAAACTCAACCAAAGCTAGGTGTTCATCCCAATTTCCACCCATATCCACCACACAAGATCTGAGCATGTCTTCCAATGTCCGAATTGTCCGCTCGGATTGTCCATCGAGACCGTGGATGATGAGCTGTACTCAAGTTCAATTGGGTTCCCAAGGCCTTTTGCAAACTATTCCAAAACCTTGAGGTGAACCTAGGATCACGATTCGAGACAATACTCAATGGCACACCATGCAGACGAACCACATTATCCACATAAAGCCTGGCTAGCTTATCCGAGGTATGAGTGATCTTCATAGGAATGAAATGGGCTGATTTGGTCAACCTATCAACAATCACCCACACAGTGTCATTGCCTTTACTTGTCCGAGGCAAGCTAGTCACAAAGTCCATGGAGATATCTTCCCACTTCCAACTAGGAATAGGAAGGGGTTGAAGTAATCCAGATGGAGGTTGTCGAACGGCTTTAACACGTTGGCAAGTCTCACACTTGGCAACAAAATCGTCAACATCCGCCTTTAGACCAATCCACCAAAAATGTTCCTTCAAGTCCTTGTACATCTTGGTGCTTCCCGGGTGTACAGATAAAGACCGACTGGTGTGCTTCCTTCAATATTTCTTTCTTAACTTCATCGTTTGCGGAGCACACACAGTCTTCCTCTAAACAACAAAGCACCATCCATGGATATACCAAAGTCGGGGTCCGACTCGAGGATTCGAAGAAATCTTCTCAACTTTGGTCAAAAACTCTTGATCGAAACTCTGCAGAGCAACAATCTTATCTCTAAGACCAGATCTTGCCGTCATGGCGAAAAGAATAAAATCAGAATTCTCAGGAACGATTTCCAAACCAAAACTCTCAATAGAAGACCACAATGGTAAACTCAAAGCATTCAAATCCAAAGTCTTCTTCTGGTTCTTCCTACTAAGAGCATCGGCAACAACATTTGCTTTCCCAGGATGATACTGAATATCACAATCATAATCGGAGACGAGTTCCAACCATCTCCTTTGTCTCATGTTCAACTCCTTTTGGGTAAAGAAATATTTCAAACTCTTATGATCCGTGAAAATGGCAATCTTCTCACCGTAAAGATAATGTCTCCAAATCTTCAAAGCAAAGACAACGGCGGCAAGTTCTAGATCGTGAGTGGGGTAATTCCGCTCATAATCCTTCAATTGCCGAGAAGCATAGGCTACGACCTTGCCATGTTGCATCAGTACACAACCCAAACCAATCTTTGACGCATCGGTATAAACTGTCATACCACCGGAACTATCGGTATAGTCAAAACCGGGGCACTTGTCAATCTATCCTTCAACTCTTGGAAATTCTTCTCACAGGGCGTCGGACCAAACAAACTTCTCTTCTTTCCTGGTCAACTTAGTCATAGGAGCAGCCAACCGAGAAAAGTTCTCAATAAACCTTCGGTAGTAACCCGCCAATCCAAGAAAACTTCTTATTTCCGTTCTCGACTTCGGTCTCTCCCAATCAGCCACAGCTTGGACCTTTTCAGGATCGACACGAATACCTTCGGCTGAAACTACATGACCAAGGAAAACCACTCTCTTAAGCCAGAAATCACACTTGCTAAACTTAGCAAACAACTTCTTTTCCCGCAACCTTTGCAAAGTGAAACTTAGATGACTCGCATGCTCTTCTTCGCTCTTCGAATAGATCAAGATGTCATCAATGAAAACAATCACAAACTTATCAAGCACATCATGAAATACTCGGTTCATGAGGTCCATGAACACCGCAGGAGCATTGGTCAATCCGAAAGGCATGACTCTAAACTCGTAGTGACCATACCGCGTTCGGAAAGCTGTCTTGAAGATATCACTAGACTTCACTTTCAATTGGTGATATCCGGACCTTAAGTCAATCTTCGAGAACACAACTGCACCCTTCAACTGATCGAAGAGATCATCAATTCTGGGCAGCGGATATCTATTCTTGATAGTCAACTTATTCAACTCACGGTAGTCGATGCACAAGCGCATACTACCGTCTTTCTTCTTGACGAACAAGACCGGAGCTCCCCAAGGTGAAACTCCCTTCTCTTCCTTAACTTTTCCCACCTAGTGTGTCACCTTGGTTTCCAAATCAAAAGCAAGATATCCAAGAACATCATCAACAACTTGCTTCCACTCTTTACTTAAAATCATCAAAAATCCACTTGACCAAAAGATTGGAAATCTTAAATCATGCTCAAATATATCCATATAGTCATCAAACAATATTCCATAAGGCAAAAATCACATTTTCCAAAAATTCAACAGCAAATGAGGTCACTGTGACCATTGGTCGAGTGGTTGGTCGAGTGACCCAGTCGACCAATTAGTTGACCAATGAAGACAGAATACGAAAATTCGTATTATAAGCCTCATTTCCACATTCCAACCTCATTCTAACTTCTTCCAAAGGTGAGAGAGCTCTAGGGAAAATATCCAAGAGTTCCCACAAGTGTTCTTGAGGTGATTTAGTGCTTCAACAACAACACCACAACACACCATCTTCACAAACAAGGTAAATCTCTCATTCTTTCTTCCATTTTCATCTTCTCATGCTTGCATTTCAATAAAACCATGCTTTACTTGTATCCAATGCTAGAAATCATGCTTAGGAATGCTTAGAAACATATTCCCTAGGTTTTAAACACAATGACATGCATAGACAACAAGTTTTAACACATTTGGTGCTCATCTCGCAAGGTTTTATACCGAAATCGATATCTTTAGAAATATTTCGTTTTCTCTCAGACCGCTTGAAATTTTCGCACGAGATCAAATGCTACATGCTCAAGATGACATTGTAGATAGGTCCATACAATTTGATTTAACCAATTTCAACTTTCAAAAATCCAATTTTGACCTAAATTGCAAAATCCCCAAATTTCTTCTTGCTGAATTTTTCGCTTTAGTCCAAGTTTTCGATCGATTTTCATCAAAACAACTTCATAGACATGAAATTCCAAGTATTGTGCACATGCTAGTATGTTCAAATCAAATTTCCCCCAAATTTGAAATTTTCCGAAGAATTACGAAAATACCCTTTTGGCTCAAATCTTGAAATAGCACTAATTGGAAATGTCTCTTGTCTCTTCCACAGATACATCATGCAGAGGGGAGGACGAGGAGGAGGTAGAGGTCGAGGTCGCATCGTAGGTGCTCTTAGGGGCAGAGGTCGGGTTCCTTTCGAGCCTAGAGAGGAGGTTAGGAGACCGGACCTATTTGACACACCTCGGGCCGAGTTTCGTACGAGGCCTACTTCAGCTATTGTAACATCGAGATGGGGCGTCTACTTCACTTACGCCAGCTCGAGCCTTCGGGATCCGGTAGAGGTTCGACACTTTACGGTGGACTCACCTCTTCACCGAGGGACTTGCCGGTATACCGGAGCTAGTGAGGTTGTTCTTCAGCAACCTTACTTACACAGAGGAGGCTCGGGGCCGGGGACATCCACTCGGACTTGTCCTCGGGAGCGGGGTCCTTCGGACTCGGATTCGCTTCTCTACCCGGACACCGGCTGAGATCTTGCGGGTCCCTTACTATCCACAGGCGGTGTGTGTGGATACTGCGAGAGCAGACACCTGGACAGCCATCCGATGCCGTACGAGCTTCGCGAGATATGCTCTACGCTATGGGATAGCCGCCGATGCTTCACACCGTGGACTAGCGGACGGATGACGGGTTCTGCACGTATTATCGGTCGCATAGTCGGCCGAAACATCATGCCGAAAGCCGGACATCACCATCGGGTCACGGTGATGGAGGCCTTGGTCATTTACCGCATCTACATGGGCTTCGAGATCGATCTTTCCTACATCATTCAGCGGGTCATGCTTGGACTTAGTTCTGCGGCCTAGCATGCGGAACCTTTGCTATGGGAGGCTTCGACTTTGATCTTTAGGCATTTCGGGGTGAGTTTCGAGGATACTCCGATGGACACTAGATCACGGGGATACCCCATTGGGACTCGGACCATTCGACGGATGAGACTACATCGGTTAGAGAGATCACCTGGTCCGGAGGGTGAGGATGATGATGAATCGGAGGATGAGGATCGGGGATCGGAGGATGGAGGAGAGGATATCGGTCCCGATAGTGATGATCGGGCCAAAGATGATCTGAGATATGCGCGAGGCTGAGCACGTGCATCACGAGTTTCCTTCATCACACTTCGAGGCGGGTGGCCCTTCACATGCGGTTCCGGAGACTTCGGATCTTGGTGCACGAGATGAGATCGATGACTTCCATGCTAGAGAGGATGGAGGTCGGACAGGAGCTGATGTACGAGAGGATGGAGTCTCGACAGACGAGGATAGAGCATCGGGTGACTCGGCTAGTAGAGGAGTTCGAGCATACGAGAGATCGAGTAGATCACCTAGATAGACCGTACTTTAGGATTTTCCATTTATGCATTTCAGATGTAATCATTGTAAAAACTTTTGAAATTAATGAAGTTCATTTTGTTTCCCTTTAATTATTGTATGTTATGCACTTTTATTTTCCTTGCATTAGTGACATTTGTTCAAGTATAATTATGGTATGTTATTCGAAATGTTCTGTTATGCCTCAAAGTTCAAGTTTCTAATTCGGTGTTCTATTATTCACTTCTAAGAGTAGAAGAGTCATTTCAGATCAATGACTCGGGAATGTTCAGTTGTTGTCTTTTGTGGTTAGGATCTCCTCGAACCTTGGGCTCGATACCAATCATCACGCCCTCCCGGCCCGGTACCCTATCCGCATACCCGAGAGTGTGATCCACGGCCCGAAGATCAGGTATCGAGTGATCAACCTCCCACATAAACAATAACATAATCATGAACAACCATAACAAGAGTGCGGAAGATAAATCATAGATCCAATAATGAAAGAATGAATCATAAACGAATCGGAATAATAGATATAATCGTAGTGTCAAACGGATAAGTAAAGTGAAGCAAAAATCCCACTTTACATCCAGCGGAAAAGTAGCTCGAAAGAATAAACTAGATAAAAGCTAATCCCAGTAGCAAGTACATTGGGTAACTAAATTATTCTCCACTTTGTAGACGACATCCTTGTAGGTATAGATCTCATAAATAGCACAAGGACGCTTCCACTCAATGGTCGGACTAAGCATCGTACGGAGCATAACCACCCGCGGGATCTTCCGAGTAATTGTGGTAACCGCAATCACCTTCCCCGGAGATATGTCTCTTCGCCTTGCGCTTCCTCATAGGGACCGTCATAGTACTCGGTACCTGCGGGATAGTCTAACAACATTGTACAATAAAGGAATGAGTTTCAAAGAAACTCGGTAAAGCGATTAAAATCCATAATAACATAAATGGCGGGATTCCGAACAATCATAAATGCAAAATGATATGAGACAAACAATGAATGAATGAATCTAACTCTATGTATGCTGGTCTCTATTGGCAGACATGCTTTAAGTCATAGCACCGTACTTCTTTAGGAAAGTCCACTCACATCCTCAACCATTTAAGATATCTTGGATTCTCTCACGGATCATTTCACCGGTCTTGAGCAGCCGATTGCTAATGGGTCCTTCATCCCTCGGGACAAACCTTGGCGGGGGTTAAGTCAACACACTCTCTCACAACCATTTGGTATAAGTCTTGGCGCATGTCGGGGTAATACCTAGCCAAATGCAAGTCTTCTACTTGGTTACATCAAGTCGGATCCAGATACTTCCATTCCTCGTCCCCGACGATCCTTTCCGGTATCCTTCACACTAGAGTCGGCGTATCCTATGGCACCGACCAACTCGGACTACGGACTCATCAACCCTATTGGTTATCCACATATGGTAAACGGGAAGCTCTCACGTCCTCTCACGGGTTGGTTACCGGTCTTAAGCGCCCGTGAGCCCAAGTCTAATCATATGCAACCCTACCAATAAATGGCCCCCACAATGTGATTCCTGTCCTCTCACGGGTTGGTTACCGGTCTTGAGCGCCCATGAATCCCCATTGCTACCACGGGTCGTTCGGTCTCAATACCCCTCCGATTAGGGTCTGACATAACAGGACATCCTAGCCAAACACTACTAGACAATCCTATATATGTCATCCAACAGTTTAGGAAGGTGTCCAGAGGGCATCTCCGGAAATATCCCATAATATTCCCGTAGTAGTCCAAGGACAGAAGTGTCAAAAGGACACCTCTCCTTTCCAAACCATACGTAAGCATACACATGCATCAATTCATATCATCACATATATGGTAACTCCATATATGGAAAGAAATCAGTAATTACAATCACTTGTATAACATTGGTAAGTAAATCATTCATGAATCAATTCAATATGAATAAGTAATGCTACTGTAATCAAAGTTATGCAACAGTAGTATATCATTGTAAGAATCTAATTTAAGAAACATATTAATGACATTCAAATATAGAAACTAGATTCATGCTATCTATGTAACTAAGGAAATAACCATCCTTACCTTTTATAACTCACAAAGAATCCTAAGAAATCAAGTAAGATCTTGGCAAACTTGAGAAGAAGGTCCTAAACAAGTATATACAACATATTAGGAAAGATCCCTAGCGAGAATATATATCAAAATATCCGAAACAGACCAATTCGGAGCTGCCGTACTCATTGGTCGAGTGGATTGGTCGAGTGGTCCGGTCGACCAATCGATCGACCAATGCGGACGATAGCTTATAAAATCAGAGTTTTGAGATATGAAATCCGAATTTGGTGGTTCAAAAGGGTACTAATCAAGGGGTAGACTACATCAGTAGTATTCTAACATATAGGGGACCTCAAAACACTAATCAAATCAAGGTATCAAGATCCAAATTAGGAAACAAAAAGTTACCATAAATAAATCAAACATGGATCTTGATAAATTTTGAAATAGAAAACAAGACAAGAACTATAGGAGGATGGATCATTGCTTTCGGTAAAGAAAACATGAAAATATGCATAGGTCTTCATGGAATAAGGCTTAGAAGCATAAATCTAAATAAGGAAATAAAACCTACCATATATGTAACTATCATGCATCATGAAGAACACATAGTAAGGTAGAAGAGAACAACTAGAATTCTATGGATTATGGATCATAGAAAGAAAACACAACCATTAACCACTAACATGATCAATGAAAGAAGATCCAAAGAGATCAGAATTCAGATTAGGAAATTAACAGAGATTAAATCATGGTTTGATCATGAATCCTTCAAAAGCTTGCAATGATCATGGTTAAGATCATTGTTCTAGCCTTAAATCCTTAGGATGATCATGAGAACATGTTCAGAGATGTTTGCAACAGAGGATGCAGCATCTCTTCTACTGTCTCAACTCAAAAAGGAAAGAAAAACAAAGATGTAGGAGAAGAAGAGAGAGTAGACATACCTTTTGATGCAAAAAGAAGAGTTCTGACGAAGATCCGCCAAGAAAACTCCAAGGATGCAAGAGAGATGACTTGCGAGAGGTCTTTGGTTCGTTCCAGAGGGTTTGGAGGCAGCAAATACGAAGTGGACTCGAGGTTAGACTTAAATAGAGCAAGAATCAACCTAATTGCCAAAGACAGCACCCATTGGTCGAGTGGATTGGTCGATGGCCCGATCGACCAATCGGTCGACCAATGCCGACAAAGAAGGCCAAAACGAGGGAATTGAAGGCCCGGATCAAATCCAAACCTAAAGGGGTTTTGCACACAAGTCAAGTGACTTACCTAGTAGGTAGAAATGCCTTCAAACCAAGATAGAGAGCACTCCAAGTCCATCAACTAATTAGATCTTCATCAGGATTCTGTTTCCATAAATAGAACCTCATCATCAACCTTCATGGATTCAAAGCCAGACACCAAGTCCTCTACTGGGATGGCCCAAAGCTGACTTCTTACTTTACTTCGGGTCATCGGACCTACAAATAACAAGGTTTCCGGGTCAAGGTTAGGGCTGAGTCCACTGCAATGTGTTGAATCTCTGCCGAATCCTAAAGGCTCTGAGCTGGCGTAAGTGAAGTAGACGTCCCATCTCGATATTACGATGGCGAAGTAGGCCTTGTACGGGAACTCGGCCCTGAGGTGTGTCAAACATGTCCGGTCTCCTAACCTCCTGTCTAGGCTCGAAGGAACCCGACCTCTGCCCCTAAGAGCACCTACAATGCGACCACGACCTCTACCTCGTCCTCGCCCTCCCCTCTGCATAGTGGGTATCTGTGAAAGAGACAAGAGACAATTCCAGTTAGTGCTACCTTAAGATTTGAGCCAAAAGGGTATTTTCGTAATTCTTCGGAAAATTTCAAATTTGGGAGAAATTTGATTTGAACATACTAGCATGTGCGCAATACTTGGAATTTCATGTCTATGAAGTTTGTTTGATGAAAATCGATCGAAAACTTGGACTAAAGCGAAAAAATTCAGCAAGAAGGAAATTTGGGGATTTTGCAATTTAGGTCAAAATTGGATTTTTGAAAAGTTGAAATTGGTTAAATCAAATTGTATGGACCTATCTATAATGTCATCTTGAGCATGTAGCATTTGATCTCGTGCGAAAATTTCAAGCGGTTTGAGAGAAAACGGAATTTTTTCTAAAAGATATCGATTTCGGTATAAAAACATTGCGAGATGAACACCAATATGTTAAAACTTGTTGTCTATGCATGGCATCGTGTTTAAAACCTAGGGAATATGTTTCTAAGCATTCCTAAGCATGATTTCTAGCATTGGATACAAGTAAAGCATGGTTTTATTGAAATGCAAGCATGAGAAGATGAAAATGGAAGAAAGAATAAGAGATTTACCTTGTTTGTGATGATTGTGTGTTGTGGTGTTGTTGTTGAAGCACCAAATCACCTCAAGAACACTTGTGAGAACTCTTGGAGACTTTCCCTAGAGCTCTCTCACCTTTGGAAGAAGTTAGGATGAGGTTGGAATGTGAAAATGAGGCTTATAATGCGAATTTTCGCATTCTGTCTGCATTGGTCGACTCATTGGTCGACTGGGTCGATCGACCAATACCGGTCACGAGACCTCATTTGCTGTTGAATTTTTGGAAAATGTGATTTTTGCCTTATGGATTATTGTTTGATGACTATATGGATATATTTGAGCATGATTTAAGTTTTCAAATCATTTGGACTTGTGGTTTATGTTGAAACTTGAAATTCGGTATTTTGATGTTCTCGGTTTTGCAGAATGGTTACTCTGAGAAGTGGGCGTGGTGAATCCAGTGGTCATGGAGGTGGTGAAATACCTCAGGGAGGTGGTGAAATACCTCATGGAGGTGGCGAGATACCAAATGTTGATCAGGGTACTCATGAGATACCTGGTGCCCCGAATGTTGGAAGTTTTCGAGATATTGCCAATATTATGGGCAATATGATGCAGCGACAAGCGGCTCGGTTCAACCGGATGTTGGTGGGTTTCATGATTCCGCATAATGAGACCCGCGGCTGGTGCTAATGTGAATCCTCATGCCGCAGTCTCGAATGCGGGAGGTTTAGTTGGAACTCCTCATACTCTCTCGATGGAGAGTTTTCCGAAGATGCAAGTACCCACTTTCACTTGGAGTTACCAAGGACCCCTTATTTCCTAACAAGTGGCTTCGTGAGTTGGAGAAGGCTTTCCGACATCTGCAATGCTCGGAAGCTCGAGAAGATTCTGTTTCTTTGAGCGAGAGTTACAACAAGAAGCTGATGCATGGTGGATCTCCACTCGGCCTTTTTGGAAGGTTTGCATGCAGGGAGTTGTAACTTGGGAGTTATTCAAAGAGGCTTTTTGTATGAATTACTTTCCCGAGGAAGTAAAAGATGCGAAGGAAGCTGAGTTCATGATTCTTACTCAGGGATCTCTGTCTGTGTTGGAGTACCAACAGAAGTTCGAGGAGCTTCATTTCTTTGCCCCAGATTCTCTAAAGGATGACCCCGCGAATGCAAAGAAGTTCTTCAAAGGACTGCGCCCTACCATTAAAGCTTACCTCACAGTCCAGCCTATAGTGAGCTATGCTCAAGTGGTGCAGATCTTGAAGAAGTTGGAAGAAACAGAGAAGGAAAGTGCTCGTGTGCAAAAGCCACGGCGATCAAGGAATTCTGGTTTGGTGGATCGTAATGACCGTCGTTTTGTGAGACCTACACCCTACCCCACTCCTACCTTTCGGGCTAAGAGTGTAGGTCGAACACGGGTTTTCAGCAGCCCGGCCAGTTTAGACAGTATGGCGGAAACCGACCACCAGCAAGTGCAAGTGCAAGTGCAAGTGCAAGGCCTTTTGTTCAAAAGACCTCTGTTGCAGCCACCCCTGTTGGATCCACCAATCCTGTTTGCTTCTCTGCAAGCAAGCTGGTCATTTTGCTCGTGCTCGTCCGAAGCGGCCTTGCCCACCCGCCGCCTGCCCAGTGGTGAAGAGTGCTCCTGCTCCTCCCTCCTCGGTAGAGTTTTCGATATTTCCGATCTTGAGCAGGATCCAAGCCATGAAGTGATTACGGGTACATTGTTAGTTGCTTCTATTTCGCATTTGTCTTATTTGATACGGGTGCATCTCATTCGTTCATGTCATCTCGCATTCATCAAGAAGACTAACCTAATCCCCGAGAAGTTGTCTAGTTGTTTATTGATTAGTACACCTACTGGTCCTGTTGTGAAACTAGATAAGGGGTTATCTAAATGTCCCGTGTTGATTGGTGAGAAGAACTTGGAAGCCAATTTTGTAATTCTTGACATGAAGGACTTCGATGTTATTTTGGGAATTGATTGGTTGACAGCCCACAAAGCTGTGTTCCTTTGTTCCTCAAGGAAGATTCAGTTCCATATTTGTGGAAGTCCGGTCTTTGAATTTCGGGGTGAAAAGAGAAGGGTTTGTAAGAAGGTGTCTTGTCTGACCGATGCAAGTCTATGCCCTAGTGGATGATGCTTCATCCGAAGGCAAGGGTATAGTGGAGAAAAGAGTCGATGAAGTCGAGTTGTCTGCGACTTTGTTGATGTCTTCTCGATGATCTATCGGGAGTGCCTCCAGACGGGGATGTCGAGTTTTCTATTGATCTCGTCCCTGGTGCCGCTCCGGTATCTAAAGCTCCGTATAGGATGGCTCCTACTGAGTTGAAAGAGTTGCAAAATCAGTTGAATGAGCTCATTGATAGAGGTTTCGTACAGCCTAGGAGGTCACCTTGGGGAGCTCCGGTCTTGTTTGTCAAGAAGAAAGACGGTAGTATGCGCTTGTGCATCGACTACCGTGAGTTGAATAAGTTGACTATCAAGAATAGATATCCGCTGCCCGAATTGATGATCTCTTCGATCGGTTGAAGGGTGCGATTGTGTTCTCAAAGATTGACTTAAGGTCCGGATATCACCAATTGAAAGTGAAGTCTAGTGATATCTTCAAGACAGCTTTCCGAACGCGGTATGGTCACTACGAGTTTAGAGTCATGCCCTTCGGATTGACCAATGCTCCTGCAGTGTTCATGGACCTCATGAACCGAGTATTTCATGATGTGCTTGATAAGTTTGTGATTGTTTTCATTGATGACATCTTGATCTATTCGAAGAGAGAAGAAGAGCATGCGAGTCATCTAAGTTTCACTTTGCAAAGGTTGCGAGAAAAGAAGTTGTTCGCTAAGTTTAGCAAGTGTGATTTCTGGCTTAAGAGAGTGGTATTCCTTGGTCATGTAGTTTCAGTCGAAGGTATTCGTGTCGATCCTGAAAAGGTCCAAGCTGTGGCTGATTGGGAAAGACCGAAGTCGGTAACGGAAATAAGAAGTTTTCTTGGATTGGCGGGTTACTACCGAAGGTTTATTGAGAACTTTTCTCGGTTGGCTGCTCCTATGACTAAGTTGACCAGGAAAGAAGAAAAGTTTGTTTGGTCCGACGCCCTTTGAGAAGAATTTCCAAGAGTTGAAAGATAGATTGACAAGTGCCCCGGTTTTGACTATACCCGATAGTTCCGGTGGTATGACAGTTTATACCGATGCGTCAAAGATTGGTTTGGGTTGTGTACTGATGCAACATGGCAAGGTCGTAGCCTATGCTTCTCGGCAATTGAAAGATTATGAGCGGAATTACCCCACTCACGATCTAGAACTTGCCGCCGTTGTCTTTGCTTTGAAGATTTGGAGACATTACCTCTACGGTGAGAAGATTGCCATTTTCACGGATCATAAGAGTTTGAAATACTTCTTTACCCAAAAGGAGTTGAACATGAGACAAAGGAGATGGTTGGAACTAGTCTCCGATTATGATTGTGATATTCAAGATCACCCTGGGAAAGCAAACGTTGTTGCTGATGCTCTTAGTAGGAAGAACCGAGAAGAAGACTTTGGATTTGAATGCGTTGAGTTTACCATTGTGGTCTTCTATTGAGGGTTTTGATTTGGAAATCGTCCCTGAGAATTCTGATTTTATTCTTTCTGCCATGACGGCATGATCTGGTCTTAGAGATAAGATTGTTGCTCTGCAGAGTTCTGATCAAGAGTTTTTGATCAAAGTTGAGAAGATTTCTTCGAATCCTGAGTCGGACCCCGACTTTGGTATATCCATGGATGGTGCTTTGTTGTTTAGAGGAAGACTGTGCGTGCCTGCAAATGAAGAAGTTAAGAAAGAAATATTGAAGGAAGCACACCAGTCGGTCTTTACTATACACCCGGAAGCACCAAGATGTACAAGGACTTGAAGGAACATTTTTGGTGGATTGGTCTGAAGGCTGATGTTGATGATTTTGTTGCCAAGTGTGAGACTTGCCAACGTGTGAAAGCCGTTCGACAACCTCCATCTGGATTACTTCAGCCTCTTCCTATTCCTAGTTGGAAGTGGGAGGATATCTCCATGGACTTTGTGACTAGCTTGCCTCGGACAAGTAAAGGCAATGACACTTGTGTGGGTGATTGTTGATAGGTTGACCAAATCAGCCCACTTCATTCCTATGAAGATCACTCATACTCTGGATAAGCTAGCAAGGCTTTATGTGGATAATGTGGTTCGTCTGCATGGTGTGCCATTGAGTATTGTTTCGGATCGTGATCCTAGGTTCACCTCAAGGTTTTGGAATAGTTTGCAAAAGGCCTTGGGAACCCAATTGAACTTGAGTACAGCTCATCATCCACAATCTGATGGACAATCTAAGCGGACAATTCAGACATTGGAAGACATGCTCAGATCTTGTGTGGTGGATATGGGTGGTAATTGGGATGAACACCTAGCTTTGGTTGAGTTTGCCTATAACAACAGTTATCAAGCAACAATAGGCACGGCTCCATTCAAGGCTTTGTATGGCAGTACTTGTAGGACACCTTTGTACTGGACTGAGACAGGTGAAAGAAAAGTCTTAGGTCCTGAAATGATTGAAGCTACGAGTGCTATGGTAGATATGATAAGAGAAAGGATTAAGTCTGCCCATCAAGACAGAAAATCTTATGCTGATAAGAGAAGGACCGATTTGGAATTTCAAGTTGGAGAGAAAGTTTTTCTGAAAGTTTCACCAATGAAGGGTGTGATGAGATTTAATGTTAAGGGAAAGCTTAGCCCTCGTTACATTGGATCTTTCGAGATTTTGGAAAAGGTTGGACCTGTTGCGTATCGATTAGCATTACCTCCGCCTCTTGCTGGTGTTCACAATGTGTTTCATATTTCGATGCTCCGAAAATACATAGAGAATCCGGAACACATTTTGCAGCAAGCACCTGAAGGACTTAGTGCTGATTTGACCTACGATGAAGAACCGGCCGAAATCTTGGATAGGAAGGACAAGCAGCTGCGGAATCGCACCATCCCTTTGGTGAAGATTCGGTGGAAGAACCATACCCCTGAAGAAGCTTCTTGGGAGAAGGAAGAAGACATGAAGGAGAAGTTTCCTTACCTCTTTGGAAGCACAGGTACGCTTTCAATTTCGAGGACGAAATTTCTTTAAGGGGGTCAAGTACTGTAAAACCCAGCCCTAATTCCCTGTTTTGGACTTGTGTGCAAAACCCCTTTAGGATTGGATTTGATCTGGGCCTTCAATTCCCTGTTTTGGACTTGTGTGCAAAACCCCTTTAGGATTGGATTTGATGTGGGCCTTCAATTCCCTGTTTTGGACTTGCTGTCAGCATTGGTCGACTGATTGGTCGACTGGGCCAGTCGACCAATCCACTCGACCAATGAGTGTTGTCTTTGGCAATTAGGTTTTTCTTGCTCTATTTAAGTCCAATCTCGAGTCTACTTCGTATTTGCTGCCTCCAAACTCTCTGGAACGAAACGAAGACCTCTGCAAGTCATCTCCCTTGCATCCTTGGTGTTTTCTTGACGGATCTTCGTCGAAACTCTTCCTTTTGCATCAAAAGGTATGTCTACTCTCTCTTCTTCTCCTCCATCTTTGTTTTTCTTTCCTTTTTGAGTTGAGACAGTAGAAGAGATGATGCATTCTCTGTTGCAAACATCTCTGAACATGTTCTCATGATCATCCTAAGGATTTGAGGCTAGAACAATGATCTTAACCATGATCATTGCAAGCTTTTGAAGGAATCATGATCAAACCATGATCTAATCTTGTTAAACTTCTGATTTGAATTCTGATCTCTTTGGATCTTCTATATTGATCATGTTAGTAGTTAATTACTGTGTTTTCTTTCCATGATCCATGATCTATCAATCTCTAATTGTTCTCTTCTACCATACTATGTGTTCTTCATGAAGCATGGTAGTTACATATATGGTAGGTTTTATTTCCTTATTTAGATTTATGCTTCTAAGCCTTTTTCCTTGAAGATCTAAGTATGTTTTCATGATACCTTTACCTGAAGCGGTGATCCATCCCCCTATTGTTCTTGTCTTTGATTTCTATTTCGAATTCATCAAGATCCATGGTTGATCTAATTATGGTAACTTTTTGTTTCCTAATTTGGATCTTGATGTCTTGATTTGATTGGTGTTTTGAGGTCCCCTATATGTTAGAATACTACTGATGTAGTTTACCCCTTGATTAGTACCCTTTTGAACCACCAAATTCGGATTTCATATCTTAAAACTCTGTTTTTTTTAGGCTTATCGTCTCGCATTGGTCGATTGATTGGTCGATGGACCAGTCGACCAATCCACTCGACCAATGAGTACAAGAACTCCGAATTGGTCCGTGTTGGATGTTTTGGTATCTTTTCTGTTAGGGATCTTTCCTAATATGTTGTATATACTTGTTTAGGACCTTCTTCTCAAGTTTGCCAAGATCTTACTTGATTCTTAGAATCCCTTTGCGAGTTATAAAAGGTAAGGATGGTTATTTCCTTAATTACATAGATAGCATGAATCTAGTTTCTATATTTGAATATCGTTGATATGTTTCCTAAATTAGATTCTTACAACGATATACTATTGCTGCATAACCTTGATTACAGTAGCATTGCTTAAATTGATTCATGTATGATTTACTTACCAATTATATACAAGTTGATTGTAATTATTGATTTCTTTCCATATATGAAGTTACCATATATGTGATGATATGAATTGATGCATGTGTATGCTTAAGTATGGTTTGGAAAGGAGAGGTGTCCTTTTGACACTTCTGTCCTTGGACTACTACGGGAATATTATGGGATGTTTCCGGAGATGCCCTCTGGACACCTTCCTAAACTGTTGGATGACATATCTAGGATTGTCTAGTAGTGTTTGGCTAGGATGTCCTGTTATGTCAGACCCTAATCGGAGGGGTATTGAGACCGAACGACCCGTGGTAGCAATGGGGATTCATGGGCGCTCAAGACCGGTAACCAACCCGTGCGAGTACAGGAATCACATTGTGGGGGCCCTTTATTGGTAGGGTTGCATATGGTTAGACTTGGGCTCACGGGCGCTTAAGACCGGTAACCAACCCGTGAGAGGTCGTGAGAGCTTCCCGTTTACCATATGTGGATGATCAGTAGGGTTGATGAGTCCGTAGTCAGGGACTATGAGGACTCTAGTGTGAAGGATACCGGAAAGGATCGTCAAGGACGAGGAATGGACGTATCTGGATCTGACTTGATGTAACTAAGTAGAAGACTTGCATTTGGCTAGGTTTTACCCTGACATGCGCCAGTACTTATACCAAATGGTTGTGAGAGAGTGTGTTGACTTAACCCCTGCCATGGTTTGTCCTGAGGGATGAAGGACCCATTACCAATCGGCTGCTCAAGACCGGTGAAATGATCCGTGAGAGAATCCAAGATATCTTAAATGGTTGAGGATGTGAGTGGACTTTCCTAAAGAAGTACGGTGCTATGACTTAAAGCATGTCTGCCAATAGAGACCAGCATACATAGAGTTAGATTCATTCATTCATTGTTTGTCTCATATCATATTGCATTTATGTTTGTTCTGGAATCCTGCCATTTATGTTATTATGGATTTTAACTGCCTTACTGAGTTTCTTTGAAACTCATTCCTTTATTGTACAATGTTTGTTAGACTATCCTGCAGTCTTGAGTACTATGACGGTCCCTATGAAGAAGCGCAAGGCGAAGAGGCATATCTCCGGGGAAGGTGATTGCGGTTACCACAATTACACTGAAGATCCCGCGAGTGGTTATGCTCCGTACGATGCTTAGTCCGACCATTGAGTGGAAGCGTCCTTGTGCCATTTATGAGATTTACACTTATAAGGATGTTGTCTATAAAGTGGCGAACAATTTAGTTACCCAATGTAATTGCTACTGGGATTAGATTTTGTCTAGTTTATTATCTTTTAGAGCTACTTTTCCGCTGGTTGTAGGGTGGGATTTTTGCCTCACTTTACTTATCTGTTTGATACTCTGATTATATCTATCATTCTGATTCATTTATGATTCATTCTTTCTTTATTGGATCTATGGTTTATCTTCCGCACTTTTATTATGATTGTTCATGATTATGTTATTGTTTATGTGGGAGGCTGATCACTCGATACCTGATCTTCCGGCTGTGGATCACACTCTCGGGTATGCCAGATAGGGTACCGGCTGGGAGGACGTGACAAGTACTATCTTTGGGACAATTCTATTTGATCTCCAGACTATCTTCAATTCGAATTAAGGTAAGGACAGGTGTTACCATAATTACATAGATTGCTTGAATCTTGTTTCTATTTTGGTAACTCTTTAGATTCACTTTCATTATTGTATTTCTTAATGTCGTATTACTGCTGTAAGTATTTCAAGTATAGTAGTACCATGTTTATGTATTCTTTGTTATTATGAATATTTATTCTTGTCATTACATATGCAATTGATCATGTTAATTGTATCTTCTATATGATGAAATATCGATTGTGTATGCTATGTTTGAATTGGGATTGTGACTGATTAGGTATGGTTTGGGATCGGGGAATGTCCTATTGACATTTCTGTCCTTGGACATCAGTGGGAATAGAATGGGATATTTCTGATGGTGCCCTTTGACGCTTTCCCGGATTATTGGATGTGATACCTAGGGCTTGTCTAGTGGTGTTTGGCTAGGATGTCCTTGTTGTATTAGACCCGATTCGAAAGTGTCACATCCACCCAGCCGGTACCCTATCTGGCATACCCGAGTGTGTGATCCACAGTCCACAAGATCCAGTAGTTAGTAAAATCAACCTCCCACATTCACAACAATATGATCAAGAACAAGACTAAATCAAGGTTAACAATATTATTCAAATGAATCAAAGTAAAGTCACGAGATAATCATCAGAGTGCGGAAATGATACCAATAGATATATAAAATCAAATGTAGAGTGAGGCGGAATCTCACTCCACGAGTACAGCGGAATGTAGTTCGAAAGTCAAAGGAGATTACAACTGAATTCTAAAGACAAAAAAGAAAGATATAATCTAACTAAGCTAAGGTCTATTCTAATTTGTAAAGAACGTCTTCGTAAACATAGACTTCATCAATCATGCTCAAACGCTTCCACTCCATAGTAGGGCTAATCTTGGTAACAAGAGAGACCACTCGAGGAATCCTCAATGTAATCTTCATAGTTACCAACACCTTGCGTATGGTACGCTTCTTCATCTTGTGCTTCTTCATATTGTGCTTCATAGTCATCAAGGCCTGCAGAATAATCTAACAAAAGATGTTGTACAAAAAGGAGTGAGTTTCAAAAGAAACTCAGCAAGGCAAGTTATTCCATAATAGCATAAATAACATGATAACATAAGCAAAACATAAAATGATATGATATGAGACAGACAATGCATGTATGAGTCTAACTCTATGTATGCTGGTCTTTATAGGCAGACATGCTTTAAGTCATAGCACCATACTTCTTTGGGTAGGTCTCCATTCACTCATCCTCAGTTGGCAAAGGGTCCTTCATCCATCTTGGACAATCCATGGCTGGGGGTTAAGTCACCTCTCTCTCACATCACCGTTTGGTCTAAGTATTGGCGCATGTCAGAGTAAAGCCTAGTCCAATGCAAGTCTTCTACTTAGTTACATCAACTCAGATCCAGATACGTCCATTCCTCCCCTCTTGGGATCCTTTCCGGTATCCTTCACACTAGAGTCAGCGTATCCGACTCTCTCAAATACGGACTCATCAACCCTATAAGCTATCCACATATAGTAAACGGGAAGCTCTCATGTCCTCTCACGGGTTGGTTACCGGTCTTGAACGCCCATGAGCCCAAGTCTATCCATATGCAACTCTACCCATAAATGGTCCCCACAATGTGATTCATGTCCCCTCACAGATATAACTCACCGTTCTTGAGCACCCATGAATCCTCATTGCTACCACGGGTCGTTCGGTCTCAATACCCTTCCAAATCGGGTCTGATATAACAAGGGTATAACCTAGCCAAACACTGCTAGACAAGTCCTAGGTATGATAACCAATAATTCGGGAAAGTGTCAAAGGGCAACATTGGAAATATCCCATACTACTCCCAATGAGGTCCAAGGACAGAAATGTCAAAAGGACATTCCCCAATCCCAAATCATACCTAAACAATCACATTCATAATTCAGTCATATCATCCACGACAGATATCTCATCATATGAAAGAGTGTAATAAGACAAGATCAAATAAATAAGAAACATACATGAATAAGTATTCATACATGATCAAGTACATAAAGTAAATAAGGAAATAAGATCCTAATGTACTTGCAGCATTCATATCACAATAGAAACTAACATAACAGTAGCAAATCTAAGTAGTTCCCAAATTAGAAACTAAATCTATGCAATCTATGTTAATATGGTAACAACTTTCCTTACCTTAAATAGATTCAAATATATTCTGGACGAACAAGAGGATGAATCCAAAGTTAGCAAACAAACCCTAGAATAGCATCACACAATCATTAGGAAGTAGTCCTAAAAGAATAAGCATCAATCGAATCGAAACGGATGAAGAAATCCAATTCTGTTCTTGCGGGTTGATTGGCTGGGTTGACTAAGTCAGTCGACCCAGGCAGTCTACCCAAGAGCAAATCCGAATCCAAAAAGAGAATCTTGTTCTGAAACCTATGCTACACAATCCGGAATGCGACAAAACTTGGAGAGAATGTCTAACACAGTAATCTAAGACTAAAAATCATAATTTAGACATCAAACAACCATTAAAACCATTACTTACTAATTTGAAATCATAGTTTCTATTTTGGTAAAAATCATGGTTTTCATTGGAAACATGCTATGAATGAAAGAGATGAACTAGAGATGATAAGATCTCATTCTAGTACAAGAACACAGTAAATCAGAGGTATGAATAATCATAGAGAAGCACTATAATGCTAGAATAAATCGAAATAAGAATATGATCATAGTTTAAGAAGAAATCATAAAAATCATGTTAAGAATGAATGAGATGATCATGGCATAAGAGAATGAAAAGAGATTGTAAAGATATGACTACAAGGTTGCAGCATCTTCATCATAATCTCAGTTCAAAGATGAGAGTGATCATGGAAATAATGAATCAAGAATACAAAAGATTGAATACTAACCTTTGATTAAAGAACAAGAGAGAGAACTAGCAAGTTTGCAAAATTAGATCTTCATCTACACTTTTGGAGGCTTGGAGATGGTTTCCCTTCGTTCTCTAAGTGTTTTGGAGGCTAGGGATACTAAAATCACGAAGTCATGGGGTACATATAGCAACATAACCTAAACAGAAGATTCTGCTCGAGTTCAGCATCTCTGGGTCGATTGGCTGGGTAGCCTGGCCCAGTCGACCCAAGTAGTCGACCCAGGCAGATAGCAAATCCAAAGACAGGGATTTGGATTTGAGGGTTTTCCACTACTCGGAATCAAACGAAACTTTAAACACACATACTATAACTTACCTAGCATGGAAAAATGGCTTTAAATCATATCCCACCAAGCTCTAAGGTTATCAACCAATCTTCTCTTCATCAAGGCATAGTCTCTTTTCTATATCCAACACTGTCTTCAAGTATGGGGCATCATCTTCAATCTCCATAGGTTCGGAGTCGAACACTATGTCTTCTACCAATATGGCCCATAGTTGACTTTCACTTCTACTTCGGGTCTTCGGACCTACAGACAAAAGAGTATCCGGGTTAAGGTTAGGGCCGGGTTTCACAGAAAGGGTATTGAGACCGAACGACCTGTGGTATTAATGTGGATTTGTGGGCACTCAAGACCGGTGTGTTATATCCGTGAGAGGTCATAGATCACATTGTGGATACTCGTGAGAGACCATTTATTGGTAGGGTTGCAAATAGTAGACTTGGGCTCGTGGACGCTCTAGACCAGTGAGAGGACATGAGAGCTTCCCGTCTATTATTTGTGGATGACCAATAGGGTTGATGAGTCCGTAGTCCGAGTTGGTTGTAGCCATAGGATACATTGACTCTAGAGTGAAGGATACCGGAAAGGATCCCGAGAGGGGAGGAATGGATGTATCTGGATTTGAGTTGATATGACTAAGTAGATGACTTGCATTTGGCTAGGCTTTACCTTGACATGCACTAATACTTAGAGCAAACGGTGATGTGAGAGAGCGGTGACCTAAACCCCAGCCATGGATTTGTCTGAGAGGGATGCATGACCCATTACCAACCGATGATGAGTGATTTGAGACTTTCCCCAAAGAAGTATGGTGCTATGACTTAAAGCATGTATGCCATAGAGACCAGCATACATAGAGTTAGATTCATACATGCATTGTCTGTTTCATATCATATTGCATCATACTATATTTTGTTTCATGTTATTTATGTTATTATGGAATAACTTGCCTTGCTGAGTTCTTTTGAACTCACTCCTTTTTGTGCAAATATCTTTGTTAGAGTACCCTACAAGAACTGAAGAACATGATGGCCAATACTATGTGTAAAATCCAGCCCAAACCTAACCAGTACACCCTATTTGTTTTGGGAAAAAGAAAGACTTGTTTAATGTTAGACCTTGAAGTCGGACCTTGATTTCAATGTTGTTATCCTTGAAAACCTTAGGAGGCCATGTCTAGCCTTATCCTAACCTTGACCAGGCCCGGAATCTGTTATGTTTGAAGGTTCGAAGACCCGTGGGGGAAAAAGAGACTTGTGGACCCATTTGTTTGATGATTTGGTGTCGAAACCCAAGCCCATGGACATTGACGATGATGCCCCTTACTTGAGAGCATTGTCAGTGTTAGTTTTGAATCTGCGCACCGAAGAGGGGTGAATTAGTTGAAATACCTAATGAACTCCTGTGCTTAATCCAAAGGTATTCCCGAAAACTAGACTTCTTGAGTGAACTATAGGAGAAAACCCCATGCAATTTGACAATGTATAGCCCTCCAAGTCCACACCTAAAGTTGCTGAACTATTCTGAAGTATTCTGCTGAAACATGTTTTGGTCGATACTATTGGTCGATACCATCGACCCAAGGTATCGACCAACACATACTGAATTCGGATTTAAAGATTCTGTGGAATATTCCCCACTCTATTTATTCCATCCTCGTGTTTTGAGCCCTATTCTAATCATTGAGGCACCTGAGAACGTGGATGAGACTCCCAAGAACTCCTCCTTGGTAATGGTTAAGCATCTTCCCCACTAATCATTGCCAACCACTCACTTCCACTCTCTTACTCTACTCTCAAGGTATGAGTCTCTCTCCTAGTCTCTTTCTCACTCATCTTTACTCTCACTTTTACTATTGGGACCATGGCCAAGGTGCTGCAACCTTGCAAACACCTTGCCATGAGTCTTCTTTACCTCATACATTGATGTTTTCCCCAAGCTTGCTATGATTTACTTACCTCTTAAGCATTAACTATGCATTTTCATGATTTGTTGCTTACCAACTTACTTTATTTACCAAAACTGAGATGAAGCCTATGATTAACCTAATCTATACCTTGCATATGACTTCAATATTGCTCCTAAGTTATTCCCTACCTAATCCACTATGTTTTTCCCCAATTTTCATTAAGAAATAGCCAATGCCATGATTAACAACTCTTGAACTTGATATGCCAATTAGGGGATTTCTAATTTGACCTTTGAATGATGTTAATTCTTTGATAATTAGTGTCTCTATATTGTGTTTAAGCTACTCCCCAACTTTTCGGATCGATCCAAGACATGGAAGACCAACTTTCAGCCAAAGCCCAACTTGTTGTCCGAGACCCTTTTGGGTTGATGCTATTGGTCGATACCATCGACCCAAAGTATTGACCAACAGTGTTGCTGTCAGCAACTTTTGCCCAGTTTTGATTCGTTCGATCTCCGATTGTTCTGATTTCTTCTCTAATCCTTCATATATGTTTGTTTAGGGTTTTATGATTAATTGGGCCACTTGCTTGTGATCTTGGACAATCTTCTTCTCCAACTCAAGGTAAGGACGGTTATTGCCATATAACATAGACTGTATGACTTTTACATTGTTGTTGGTAACTTAGTAGACTTAACTTATTAATTGATTTTAGACATCATATGACTACTGTAGTTACCTTATGACAGTGGCACCATGCTTAATTACTTGGTTTATCATGTGTACTTATTCTTGTCATTTATTTATACACTGTATTATGAGATGTTATGACATGTTTTCAATATGATAATGTATTGTTGATATGTAATGGATGGAAATAAGCATGTGATTGCTTAGGTATGATTTGGGATTGGGGAGTGCCCTACTGGTACTTTTGTCCTTGGACATCGGAGGGAATAGTATGGGATGTTCTCCGAAGATGCCCATCGACGCTTTCCTGGATCATTGGATGACATACATAGGACTCATCTAGTGGTGTTTGGCTAGGATGTCCCTATCGTATCAGACCCTAATCGGAAGGGCATTGAGACCGAACGACCCGTGGTAGTAGTGTGGATTTGTGGGCGCTCAAGACCAGTAACCATTCCGTGAGAGGACATAAATTGCATTGCGAATACCCGAAAGACGCCATTTATTGGTAGGGTTGCAAATGGCTAGACTTGGGCTCACGGGCACTCAAGACCGGTGAAATGATCCGTGAGAACTTCCGGTCTGCTATTTGTGGATGACCAATAGGGTTGCTGAGTCCGGTGGGTAATATTCGTGACTCTAGTGTGAAGGATACCAAAAAGGATCCCGAGAGGGGAGGAATGGAAGTATCTGGAACTGACATGATATGACTAAGTAGATGACTTGCATTGGGCTAAGCTTTACCTTGACATGCGCCAATACTTAGACCAAATGGTGATGTGAGAGAGTGGTGACCGAAACCCCCAACCATGGATTTGTCCGAGAGGGATGCAGGACCCAATTCCCCTCGGTGATGAGTGACTGAGAATACCTAAAGAAGTATGGTGCTATGACTTAAAGCATGTCTACCCTAGATGACCAGCATACTTAGAGTTAGATTCATGTTTGCATCATATGTCTCATATCATATTGCATCATGCTATGCTGTGCATCATATGATTTAGGCTATTATGGAATAACTTTCCTTGCTGAGTTCTTTTGAACTCACTCCTTTTTGCAACATATTTTGTTAGACTTTTCTGCAGGTACTACTACTGTTGACTGTGATGGTTAACACTTTGAGGACTAAGTTGGTGACTCATACCACTTTGGCTACAGTGACTACATCTGTGAAGGCTATCAGTTCAAGACTCATATTTGTCAGGAGTAGATCCGGCCTGGCTTAGTTTCTTATGATTATGTTATTGAGGAGACATTGTATAAGTTAGAAGAAACTGTAACTTAGTTGCTTACCTTTTTATTTCCCTTCCTTGGAGATTTGGTTGTAATCTTTACCTTAATTTAATCTACCTTCTGCACACGTTTGTAGAGTATATTTCCGCTATACTCTATAGTTGTCTTTTGATTTGGTACTTGTTATTCTGCACTCTGATGTTCTTTGTGATCTTTCTGTGATCATTTCTTAACTTTTATTATTAGATTATGTAAATAACATAATTTGTTCTTGCTTTTGATTATATTATTGTGCTAAGTAGATATGATCGTTCCTAAACTGGATCTGTTGGGCTGTGGATCACTCTCAAGTAACCCAGATAGGGTACCCCCTGGGTGGATTTTGGGTGGGATGTGACACTATGAGACACCATCTGATGAAGAATACTACTCTCAAGGTGCTAACGGTTACGAAGATTACACTGAAGATCCCTCGATGGATTATGCTGCGTACCAGGATTTGTCCTACTTTGGAATGGAAGCGGCCATGTCTTGTTTCTTTTGTTTATGTTTATGAGGATATACTTTATAAGACCGAAGAGATATTAGCTTAGTTGTTTATCCCTTTCTTTCCTTTCTTTTGAGAATTGGTTGTAACCTTTACTTTTATTCGATCTACCTTCCATTGTTGTTGTGGAGTGGGTTTTCGCTTCATTCCGCATTTTGACTATTTATTCTATTGGTATCATTTTCCGCACTCTAATGTTCTTTTGTGATCCTTCTGAAATCCTTTCTTGACTTTTATTATTAAATTGCTTGAAAACAATGATTTGTTCTTGTTTTTTTTATTATATTATTGTGCTAAGTGGATATGATCGTTCCTAAACTCGATGTTCGGGGCTGTGGATCACTCTTCCGGGTATTCCAGATAGGGTACCAGTTGGCTGGATGTGACAATTGTCACAGGTCATTCAACTTCAATTCCCCTACCAAAAGGGTAATAGCATGTAGGGAACCTAGCCATGCAATTCTAGACTCCCTAGGCATGTCATCTAGCAGTCATGATAGTGTTGGAGGCATCAGTGAGCATGTGTCCCATAGCACAACTCTCTGATATCTCAAGCAAAGATACCCAATTGGATACCCTTTGCGCCACAACTACACCACATCATTCACCATCATAACATAATCAGTTGTTTAATATCATAAAGTGATAAAGTATATTGAAACATCACATACAACAGGTATTCAACAGTATTATAATGAATTATACAACTACAACAAGGTACATCAATAAGTAATGTAAGAAATAACCGATTCATCATATAGCATGTCATTGCATATAAACAAGATAGTGTATCCTTACCTGTAATTATGTAAAAGCTTACTAGAATGCAATAAAACCACAATTACAAGACTTCCAGCAAACTCAGAGAACACCTAAACATAGGGTTACAAGAATATATTAAGAACATGAGTCAAATCAAAGCAAAAACCAAACTCACATAGCCACTGTGACACGGCCGGTCGCTTGGGTCAAGCGACCGCCTCAAGCAACTGCCCCTGTTACAGACAGTCTTCCAGATCCAAAATTTAGACTTTTGATCATCCAATTTCAATCTGGTTTTGGGATGATCTTAATCCGAATTTCAATCTTAATAAGTTTATAACAAAGGTGCAAATCAGCAACCTAAAATTAACACAGAATCACAATCCAATTCATCTCCCTTGATTAGATCCATCCTTTATTCGAATGCAGGGATTCGTTTTCGGACAGGATCTTCTCAAAATCATTGATTAGGGAATAGAACTAATCACAATTAGGTTACCCCAACATAAAGGAGATGGGTCTACACCATTCAAAAGTTGAGGGAAGAGAATGGAGTGAAAGGAGATTCACTAACCTCAACCAAATTTGCAAAACAGACAAGGGAAAAGATCCAGATTGCAATCCATGCTTCTCTCACCTTCCAGTATGTGTCTTCTGCCTTCTAACCATCCACAACAGCAATCCTGAATATAATAATGAGTTAAAAGCACGGGGTTTGCTATTTATAGAGGACAGGGGGCAAATTAGGGCAAAATCCCGCAAGCAAACCATGGCGGTCACTTGGGGCAGTTGATTGGCCCAATCAACCGCCTTAAGCAACTGCCCCCTAGTACTTTGCACTACGTGGGTGCTTTGCTCAAGGGGTTGATTCCCAACCTCAACCTAACCCGAAACAACACATAGGGGAGGTCTTACCTTCAATCCGGACACCTTCAAAGACCTCTTGACCCTGACTGGACTCCACTTTCCCATCAAGGCAAGTTCATCATCAAAAGAATCCAGATCCATGGATTCAGGGTATGGATCATGGACTTCAATCCGGATACTCCACAACTTAATTTGACTTGACCTTCAGGTTATCAGACCTACAATACGGATTTCGGGTTAGAATATGGGGGGTTGTTACACTCCTCTTCCGCTACTCGGATTGTTGCTGATAGAGCTTGAGTACATAAAATAAAAGTGAACGGGGTCTCCTTGTCTTACCCCCCTTGTGGGTGTTAGGAACCCTTCCACACATCTATTAATCAAGAAGCGATATGAAGTAATCGTGATGCACTCCATAACCAGCCCTACCCATTTTGGTGCAAACCCCATTCTCGTGAGCATGCTTTCAATAAAGCACCGTTCTAGGCGATCATAAGCCTTCCGCATATCCAATTTCAGCCCAATAAACCGCTGCTTACCTTTCTTCTTACCTTTTAGGAAGTGAAAAGCTTCATGAGCGGATAACACATTGTCTGATATAGATCTAGAAGGAACAAAAGCTGATTGCATGCAGCCGAATCGAAGTTGCAAAGATGCAGTAGTCATCTCCAAGACCGCCAAGCATATCGGGGACTAAAACTCCTTAAAGTATTGGTGAATTAACATGATTTAGGCTCTTTTTGGTGTCAATTTCCATTCTTTATTATGCCTATTCAAAAGAAATAAATAGAAGAATTCATTATTGGTCAAGAATGAAAAAAATTTTGGTAACTTTTGTCGAGAATAAATTGTGGAATGACAAATAAGTTTAGTATGTCAAAATGAAAATTGTTAGAAAATTATAATTAAAAGTATTACAAAAAATAATTCCTATATTTAAAATATTAACAATTAATTAATTATAAGAAAAATGCAACAAACAAAAGGCATTGCAGCTGGAGCAGCCTTAATATTAGAAAAACTAGCTAGAACATAGAGCCAAGATTATTTAATCTATAAAAGAATAAATTACAATTTGACAAAATCATAATAGAATTAACATACCTCCTTGAAGATATATTCCAATTTTGTAGAATTGATATAGAAGAAAATTAAGATCTTGCACCAATGAAGCAACACAACGTGAATGATGAAACTTGAAGATAATCACCACAATTTGAAATACGTATGATGCCAAGGATCTCACAAGCAATCAGGGTGCTCACCCTAGCTGTATAGGCATACCATCACTTGGTATTTTGAGCTTCTAAAAGATAAAGATCCATTTGCCTGTGTGACTTTGAGATATTTATATCTCTAGAGTGGAGATGATTAGACATAAAGTCCACCCTAAGTGAGATGCTAGCACACTAATGCTCATATCCAGAATGCCTTTAAAGCTTATCTTGACAATTACTAAAAAGCCCCCAATAAAATTAGGGAACCAAATCACAAAATTGCCATTATATAAAACCAAACAAAATTGGGTTTGCAAAAACAAAGAAAAAAATAGAGAAATTTTATAAGAAAATAGATAAGTTTTTACTAATATTAAATTTCTTTTTTGCAAAACCACGTTATTGACAAATCCTTTCAAAAGGCAGTCTGTAGGTATGCGTACACTTTTGTAATTGTCAAGCCATTAACAATGGACCACTAGTCACTAAGATCAACACTCAACATACACATAATCTTTACATGGATAGTCCAACAATGTATATTTACACAATAATACATTATGATGAGTGCGGTCAAGTCAAGGACTACAAAATGGTTCAAACCGGATGATCATCCATCAAAACAGTCCAAACAATCCAATGGACCAAATAACCACATAAATCATCATAAACAATAAATGCCACATATAATCAAAATAACCTTACGAGTGTTCAATGTGAATGTGCAAGTAATATAATGACATGTGTTGGGCCACACAATTCCTATAGTCTCCCACTTGGCCTAACACAATCCCCAAATCCAGTACATGTTTTTCAAATACACCAAAAGGAAACTGTCACATCCACCCAGCCGATACCGTATTTGGATTACCCGGGGAGTGATTCACGGTCCCGCCAATCAAGTTTAGGAACGATCATAGCCACTTAGCACAATATAATATAATCAAAAGCAAGAACAAATTAAAATTTTCAAGTAACTTAATAATAAAAGTCAAGGAAATGATCTCAGAAGGATCACAAAGAACATCAAAATGCGGAAATGATACAAATAGGATAATTAGTCAAAGTGTGAAAAGAAGGGGGAACCCATCCTACAATAATAGCGGAAGGTAGATCGACTAAAAATAAGGGTTACAACCGGTTCCCAAAGTGACAAGGGATCAAACTAAACTACGGTCTCAACGAATTAAATAAAAGGTTAAAAAGAAAATGGAACGATATCCCAATACTAGCACACAAGTGCAAAGGCCGAATTGCTCCAGATAAGTCTCAATCTCGGATTGCTAGTCTTTATCAACGTGTTCACCGTAACCAGTGTGGTATGAGTCATCAACTTGGTCTTTAGAGTGTCGACCATTATAGTCAACAGTAATAGTACCTGCAAGAAAGTCTAACAAAAGATGTTGCAAAAAGGAGTGAGTTCAAAAGAACTCAGCAAGGCAGTTATTCCATAAAACATAAGCCATATGATACAAAAACATAACATGATGCAATATGATATGAAACACATGATGCAATTATGATTCTAACTCTATGTATGCGGGTCTCTATTGGTAGACATGCTTTAAGTCATAGCACCATACTTCTTTGGGTAGGTCTGCTCACACCCTCAACCATTTAAGATATCTTGGGTTCCCTCAACCATTTAAGATATCTTGGGCATCCCTCTTGGACATTCCTTGGCTGGGGATTTGGTCACCACTCTCTCACATCACCATTTGGAATAAGTATTGGCGCATGTCACGGTAAACCCTAGCCCAATGCAAATCATCTACTCAGTCGTATCAAGTCAAATCCGGATACTTCCATTCCTCCTCAACCATTTAAGATATCTTGGATCCTTTCTGGTATCCTTCACACTAGAGTCAACGTATTCCCTCTCGGACAACGGACTCATCAACCCTATTGGTCATCCACAAATAGTAGACGGGAAGCTCTCATGTCCCCTCACGGATCATTTCACCGGTCTTGAGTGCCCGTGAGCCCAAGTCTAGCCATTTGCAACCCTACCAATAAATGGCTCCCACAATGTGGTTCATGACCTCTCACGGATCATTTCACCAGTCTTGAGTGCCCACAAATCCCCACTGCTACCACGGGTCGTTCGGTCTCAATACCCTTCCGATTTGAGTCTGACACGACAAGGACATCCTAGCCACACCACTAAACAGTCCTATGTATGTCATCCAATAATCCGGGAAAGTGTCAATGGGCATCTTCAGAGAACATCTCATACTATTCCCTTCGATGTCCAAGGACAGAAGCGACTGAAGCATCAATAGGACACTCCCCAATCCCAAATTATACCTAAGCAAGCACATGCTCATTCCATCATACCATATATCGATGATACATCATCATATTGAGAAATATGTCATAACATCACATGATCAAGTGTATAAGTAAATGACAAATATAAATAGATGTGATAAATAAAGTAATTAAGCATGGTGCTACTGTCATAAGGTAACTACAGAAGTCATGTGATGTCTAGAATCAACTAATAAGTTAAGCCTACTAAGTTGCCACATATCAGTGTAATATTCACATAGTCTATGTCATATGGGTATAACCGTCCTTCCCTTAAGTCACAATGATGATAATCCAATTATCTCAAAAGAATGATCCAAAGATGGTATTAAGACCCCAAACAAACATAAATGAAAGATTAGAAAAGAAATCGGAAAAATCGGAGGTTGAACGGGTCAAATCGGACAAGAATACAGTTCAACACCTGCTTGGTTGATGGGATTGACCAAAGAGCATCAACCAAACAAGCTTCGGGGCTGCAAGGTGGATTTTGGTGATTTGGTCCAAAATCGATCTTCTGAGGCTCAGATAAATCCGAAACTTGGAGGGATGATTAATAATAGTATAAGAACACTACCTAGCAAGTATTATCATAATCCAATGGTCCAATTGAAAACCCCCAATTTGAAATCCTATGTTCTATATGCTAAACATCAAGTTTCATAATGAAATCAATGCAATTGTAAGGGAAATCAGGGATTCAATCAAGAGAATGATAAGCAATAGATTAGGAATGATTACTAACATATAATCAGACCTAGCATACAATAGGAATCAGTTTAGGAGATGAAATCGTGTTTCTATGAAGGAATTTCATAAGGAAGACAAGGTTAAGAATTGATATGAGATGCATAGTATTAATAGAATGAATGGGGGTTTATAGGAATCAAAAGAGACACTAGAAGAGGTGGTTGCAAGGTTGCAACACCTTCTTCATAGCCCCAACAGCAAGAATAAGATGAGGTAGAAGTAGATTAGAGAGAGAGTGAGAGATTACATACCTTGGAGGAGAGATTAAAGAAGAGAGACAATGATTATTGTAGAAGATCATCACCCAAGCCAAGGAGGAGCCTAAGAGGAGCCTTCCCACGTTCTCAGGTGTTGAAATAAGTAAAATAGGGTTCGAGGTTCGAGGTTTCACTTAAAAAGAGGAAAGAATATCCAAAAAGCATCTTTTTACTCGAATCTGGGCAGCCTTGGTCGATGCTCCTTGGTTGATGGGATCGACCAAGCAGGATCAACCAAGCACAATTCAGCAGAAAACTCAGCAATAGTTCAACAACTTCGGACAGGGATTCGGAGGGCTATATGGGGTCAAATTGAGTGAGGTTTTCTCCTACAAGTCAATAGAGAAGTCTAGCTTCAGGAAATACCTTCGGATTGAGCATGGGAGTTCATTAGGTACTTCAAATAGTTCACCCCTCTTCGATGCACAGATTTTCACTAAACACTGACAATGTACTCAAGTAAGGGGCATCATCGTCAATGTCCATGGGTTTCGGGTCAAACACCATGTCTTCCATAAAGAAAGGCCCACAAGGACAACTTCCATAACTTCGGGACATGGATCTATACTAAGGAAAATGTCGGACATGACTTCCTAAGGCTTTCAAGGATAATAACATTGAAATGAAGGTCTAACATCAAACAAGTTTTTCTTCACCCAAAACAAATAGGGTGTCCTGGCTCGGTTTGGGCTAGATTTTACACAAACAGTTTGGGAAGAGATCAGCTAAGTTTGACTTAGATGGCACTCTCTCAACAACATCTCTTGCTTTGTAATCACATCATGGATATAGTGATATCAACCTTTTATGTTCTTGGCTCGAGAATGACACTTTGAATCTTTAGTAATGGCAATTGCAGAATTGTTGTCACACAAAGTGGAATAAGTTTTTAACACAACCCACTATCAATAATTTTGACAAAAACTTTCAAAGATAAACACCTCCTTTGGTAGCTGCATTTAAAGCAATATATTCAGCTTCCATTGTTGACTGAGCAACACATTCTTGTTTCTTACTTTTCCAAGCAATAGCACCACCACCCAAAATAAATACATAGCTAGAGGTAGATTTTCTACTATCAACACACCTTTGATAATCAGGATCTGATCCAATAAGGTCAAGTTTATCAGAATGATAAGCCAATCTAAAGCCTTTTGTTTGCTTAAGATAATTCATTATCCATTGCACACCAACCGAATGCATTCTCCTAGGATTACTTTGGAAATGACTGATCATGCCAACTACAAATGCTATGTCTGGATCAGTACAAATCATCGCATACATCAAGCTTCCCATAGGAGATGCATAATGAAATAATGAATCATTTGATTTCCCATTCTTAGATTTAGAACTATCTTCCTTAGAAAGACATCTAAGATAGTTACAAGGAATTTTTCATCCAAATAGTCAATTATATGAAAACTACTTAGTAAGGTATCAATATACTTCTCTTGAGATAAACTCAAAGTTCTATTTTGACAATCTTACTTAATTTTGATACCCAAAATAGATGAGGTTTTACCCAGGTCCACTGTTTAATTTTCACCAACATGGCAATATCATTTCCAACAAGCAGAATGTCATCAACAAAAAGAGTAAGAAATGCAACATTTTCTCCATCTCTCTTCACATAAATTCAAGCTTCAATAGTATTTTAAATAAAACCAATACTAGTAACTGCAATATGAAACCTTAAATTTCATTGCCTTGAAGCTTGTTTCAAACCATAAATTGATTTATCTAACTTGCATACTTTTCCTTCATTTCCTATCGAAACAAAACCTTTAGGTTGTTCCATGAAAATGTCTTCATCAATATTGTCATTCAAGAAGGTTGTTTTCACATCCATTTGATAAGTTCAAAATCAAAATATGCAACCAACGCCAAAATGGCACGGATAGATTGTATTCGCACAACAAGAGAAAAAAATTCATTGTAATTAACCCCATGCTCTTGAGTGTAGCCTTTAGCAACAAATCTTGCTTTAAACTTTTCAACATTACTATTCATATTGTCACATCCCCCCAGCCGGTACCCTAACTGGCATACACGGGAGTGTGATCCACAGCCCCGAAGATCAAGTATCGAGGAAATCATCCTCCCACATATACAATAACATAATCATAAACAGGAAATAAATCAAGTTTTAATATTATAAACAAGGTTCAAAACAAGAAATGAACAATCAGTATAATCAGAGTGCGGAAAGATACCAGATATCCAATGATATCAAAAAGGAGTAAAGTGAGGCGGAAACTCACTTTACCAAAAATAGCGGAACGTAGTATGAAAATCAAAAGGGATTACAACTGAAACAAATGTGCTAAGAAATAAACTAAGATCAAGCGTCTTCAAGTTTATAGATAACGTCTTCATAAGTATGGACTTCCTCAATCCAATGAATCCGTTCTAACTCTATGCCATTCTCAAAAGTAGTACGCAGCTTGATCCGCCGAGGGATCATCAGAGTAAGCTTGATCATTGCCAGCACCTTGCGTGTAATACGCTTCATCAGTTTGTGCTTCGCTATACTGCTCGTCATAATACTCTGTACCTACAGGATAATCTAACAAGAAAATGTACAAAAAGGAATGAGTTTCGAAGAAACTCAGTAAGGCAAGTTAATCCATAACATCATAGATAACATGTGGCAAAACATAACATGATGCAATGCAGTATGAAACAAGTAATGAATGTATGCATCTAACTCTATGTATGCTGGTCTCTATGGTGACATGCTTTAAGCCATAGCACCGTACTTCTTTGGGAAGGTCCGCTCACATCCTCAACCATTTAAGATATCTTGGATTCTCTCACGGATCATTTCACCGGTCTTGAGCAGCCGGTTGGTAATGGGTCCTGCATCCCTCGGGACAAACCATGGTAGGGGGTTAAGTCAACACACTCTCTCACAACCATTTGGCATAAGTACTGGCGCATGTCAGGGAAAAGCCTAGCCCAATGCAAGTCATCTACTCAGTTACATCAACTCAGGTCCAGATACTTCCATTCCTCGTCCTTGACGATCCTTTTCGGTATCCTTTCCACTAGAGTCTTAATAGTCCCTGACTACGAGCTCATCAACCCAATTGGTTATCCACATATGGTAAACGGGAAGCTCTCATGTCCCCTCACGGATCATTTCACCGGTCTTGAGCGCCCATGAGCCCAAGTCTAGCCATATGCAACCCTCCAATAAATGGCCTCTTGCGAGTATCCACAATGTGATCCATGTCCTCTCACGGATCTTTTCACCGGTCTTGAGCGCCCACGAATCCCCATTGCTACCACGGGTCGTTCGGTCTCAATACCCTTCCGATTCGGGTCTGATATAACAGGGGTATATCCTAGCCAAACACTGCTAGACAGCCCTAGGTATGACATCCATTGATTCGGGAAAGCGTCGATGGGCATCTTCGGAGAACATCCCATACTATTCCCTCCGATGTCCAAGGACAGAAGTGTCAAAAGGACAACTTCCCAATCCCAAACCAAACTTAAGCAAACACATTCTTAGATCAGTCATAACATATACAACCAACAGTTCATCATATACAAGAGAATGTAAAAGCAAAATTAGATTAGGCAATAATAGGTAATTCATATAACATGAAAAATGAAAAAGATAATATAAACAAGTGCTACTGATCTCACAGTAAGAGATCAGAATTAAATTATAATAACAGTAAGTAATCTCATAGTTTCACAAAGTAGAAACCAGAGAACAAGGAATCTATGTAGTTAAGGAATTAACTGTCCTTACCTGATTATCGAAGAAGATGATCCAAAGATCAAAGAGAGCAACTCCAAACTTAGCAAATAGACTCCTAACAATCATAGATACAACATTAGGAAAGATGCCTAAAAGATCAGAGAGCAAACGAATCAAATCGGGCAAAAAACAAAGCTACTGACTCCTTTGGTCGAGTGCTTGGTAGACTGGCCCAGTCGACCAAGCAAGTCAGTACGGAATTGTACAGACTGCTTTGGCCATAACTTCTTCGTTTGAAGTCGGAATGATCCGAAATTCGAAGGGGAACTTCCTAAGGTATATTAGGATCATATAGTAAGATAAAAACATCAAGTCATGGGGAAATTTTGGGTTCTTGATTTAACCCAAGAATTTAGGGTTTCAACCTTATGGTTCCCATAAAAAGGTTGAGATCACAGAATGAAAGAAAATTAAATAATTGGCCAAAGGCAATAAAAAAATCATAGGAAAACTAATTTAGGTTACTAGAAATATTACCCATGAGGTTTCCCTCGCATGGGAGGTTAACAAGAGTTTCCAGAACTCCAGCAAGGGTTAGGGTTTCAAGAAAATCTTCGGCTAGGGTTGAGATCATGCTGATGATCATAGATCTCAAAGAAACGAAGGAGATCACGAAGGGATGGTTGTAAGGATGCAGCATCAACTTCCTGATCTCAATCAAGAACAAGATCAAGAAAAGAGAATTAATAATTCAGAAGAGATACTAACCTTGAATTGTAAGAACAGAGAAGAGAGGTTTCAGATCTGCAGAGGAATCTTCGAAATCACGAGAGAGAGTTTCGGAGAGGTGTTCTCACGTTCACAAAGTGTTTAGGAGGCAGCCATAACAAAGAAATACGAAGTAGGGTTTAAATAAGAGTGAAAAACCCTAAAATTACAATTTCTCGGATTTCACCTTCCTTTGGTCGAGTGCTTAGTCGAGTGGCCCACTCGACCAGTCAGTCGACCAAGGCAGACATTAAGGAATAATCAGGGATTTGGAGGATCAAATGGGCTTTAAACCTTATGGGCTTTTGCATACGCATCAAGTAACAAGTCAAGTGTGAAGAATTTCCTTCAAACCAAGTCAGATAATACTCCAAGTCCTTCAACTAATCTCATCTTCAGACAACTGCAGCTTCCTTTCCAAATCTACACAGACATCCAAGTATGGAACTCCATCAACAACATCCATGGGTTCAGAGTCAAACACCATGTCTTCTACTGAAATGGCCCATAGTTGGCTTCTTTCTTTACTCCGGGTCTTCGAACCTAAAAACAACCGGGTTAACGGGTCAAGGTTAGGGTTAGGTTAGGGTTGGGTTTCACACATATTATTCTTTTTTTTTTTTTGAAAATCCATTTGCATCCCACAATTTTGGTATTCATTGGTTTATCAACTAACTTCCACACATCATTCTTATTCATAGAATAAATATCATCTTGCATAGTAGCAATCCAAAGTTGACAATCAATATCTGACATAGCTTAAGAATAGGTCATTGGGTCTTCAACAACTTCATTCACATTAACTCTTTCGAAAGTTTCACTTGAATAAACATAATAATTTGACATATTATGGGCTTTAGAAATCCTTTCACTTCTTCTAATTGGAGGAGCAAGTTCCTTACGATTCTTTGGACTTGATGAAACAATAGGATCTAAAGACTCACCACCCAAATAGTTATGGTGACTGATATGGAGGAAATATGATCGAACCCGGTTCATACTTGGTTTGACCCTCGACCCCAGTCGAGACGGAGGGAATCGACTCGCTTCCGAGCGAGCCGGGTCTAGGAGATAGCTTGCTGAGGAAGAAAACTAAATCGGCCACAAGCACGCCCTAATCCGACTAATGGATTAGGTTAATTACCCTAATGATGGCAGACTCAACTTGGCGGCTGTCACTTATCGCTATTGAAGGGATAATCATCGGATAACCGTGAGGTTATCTTAGGAGTCCTCTACTAGTTCAAACTAGTAGAAGTCTATCGCTCAACGGATCTAACTATTAGAATCCAACAACTATCCGAAGAAGGCTCAACTGCATCCAACGAAGAAGATTCGAAGGTACACTCTATATAAACCTTACTTACCTACGAGGTAAGGAGGAGACAAGATCCATACACACACCTGTGGACGTAAACACTCATATGCTTACGATCTAGATCATATTCCAGTTATTCATTCCTTAGCTATGTGTGTCTAGCAGAGCCATTTGTGATTAAGTTCATCGACTGACTTAGCCTTCGGAGGTGGACTCCCGACCCCAGCGGTCGGGCCACATCTGACGCTTTCATTTCGCAGATCATTCCAAGGAGATCTAAGGGCTGAGCAGATTTTGGATGCATCATTTGGCGCCGTCTGTGGGAAAGATTTAGAAAGCTATGGTGACTAGATCGGCAACAGCCACAACAGCAGCCGCTGCACAACGTGATACTGGTGTCCAAATTCCTGGAGAAAATAATCCAGATATTCCCCAGGGAAGTTTACCACCTCTTGAAGTAGATGGTGGTCAAGGAGGGCATGATCCTCCAGAGACATTCCAAGATCAATTGAATCAAGTAAAGATTCAACTTTTGGAGGTAAGTCAAGCACTCCGCGTGCCAACCAGATGAGTGGTATTACCACAAGAACTTGATCATCGTGATTCAAGGAGGCGTGTATTACCACGGGATCAAAGATTGACTGAAGATAAGAATATCAGTCAGAACTTTTGCGAAGGTGACCGAGGGCCTAGGAGAGTCGACGATCTACCTAGGTGGGACGATCGGTTTAACAGACCACAGGAAAGTACAACCAATTCAAATACGAGGTTGGATACAGGAGTGAAGAGTCACTCACCAACTGTTAGACGAACCGTTTGTGATGATTGAGCAGTTCGCGATGAGCGGAATGTTCGTGATGAGCGGGCCGTTTGTGATGATCGAATAGCTTGTGATGATCGTGTTGTTCGAGGTCGTGATCGTGTTGCAGAAGATCATTCAACTCATATTGGTAAGGAATTGGCCAATATCAATCAGAAACTAGGACAATTGGCTAGAGGAAGGATAACTGATGATATTTATTCAGTTATTCGAAAGACCCCTTTGCCCAGCCCAATTGCGGGATATCAGTTTCCTCACAATTTCCGCGTGCCAACTTTTTCTACATTCGATGGCTCCGGAGATCCTACGGCCCACATCGGCTATTATCAGCAGACTATGGCAGTTGCAGGTAATTTTGACGAAATTCTCTGCAGGGTTTTTGGTTCATCTTTAACCAGAGCAGCGCAAAGTGGTTTTTGAACCTCCCATCCGGAATGATCGTAAATTTTGATGAGTTGGCGTGCAAATTCATAGGGCGATTCTAGAGTGGAATCCAAGTCAAGAAGACAGAGGAAACCTTGTTTACCATCAGACAAGGAAAGAGCGAATCGATCAGAGAATATCTAAAAAGATTCAATAGAGTTACAATGGAGATAGAGAATCTGGATGAGCAAGTAGCTAAAACTTCTCTATTCACTGGACTCACTAACTGAAGACTACTGGAGTTATTACTATAGGATATGCCTACAACTTATGCTGAGTTGGTACAGAGATGCCAAAAGCAGGCTGAAGTCATGGAGATCTTAGATGCGCGCCAGGGAGACAATAAAGCCTCTACCAAAGAACAAAAGGCTCCTGAGCCAAAGCAGAAGCCGAAGCAGAATGTTCAAGATCGAGTTGGAAAGCCTCAGGCATAGTGGCAGAGATCTCCCAGTAAAAGTGAGTATACTCCATTAAATACTCCTCGGGCTGATATTTTGAATATCATTAAGAAGCGAAATATTTTGAAGTGGCCACCAAAAATTCCTTTAAAGCCTGGAGAGCAGCAGGATCGAGAAAAATATTGTCGTTTCCACAAGGATTACGGTCATTATACTAATGACTGTCGTCATTTAAAGGCAGATATTGAGAGATTGATATCTCAGGGACATTTGTCTAATTTTGTTAATAAGAGAAGAGAGGAGCCACGTGAAGCTGGCCCCAAAAGGGATCATTCGGTTAGTCCAGAACGACCGAGGGAGGCTCCGAAGTCTAAAAAAGGTAAGGAGGTGATTGATGCTACTCGGTCATCGATCCTTACAATTTTCGGAGGCCCAAAACCCGAATCACTCCGGAGGTTAAAGACAAAATCTAAATTTGTTGGGACTGGAGAGACGCAGAAGCGTAAGCGGCCAAATGGTGAAGATTCCATCACCTTTGACGAAAAGGATGAAAGAGGCGTTTGTCTACCTCATGATGATGCCATAGTCACCAAGGTAGTGATCGCGCGCCGGGAGGTACATAGAGTTTTAGTTGATACAGGGTCTGCAGCTGACCTAATATCTTATGAAGTGTATCAAAAGCTTAAGGTGGATGAAGACTTGATGGAGCCATCATCCACACATTTATATGGCTTTGCAGGATTGTCTGCAATAGCAGAAGGATTTGTCCAATTGGATTTATCTATTGGGAGTTTTCCCAAGGAGACTACCGTCCGAATCAATTTCTTGGTGGTTCGGGAACTTCCAGCTTACAATGTTATCCTCGGACGACCATCTTTGTCCAAGTTAGGTGCTATTGTTTCAACGAAGCACCTGAAGATAAAATTCCCGACTGACATGGGAATTGGTCAAGTTTCATCTGACCAGAGGATCTCTCGGCAATGTTATGTTGCCTATTTGAAGGACAAGGAGGGCCCGAGGAAAGTGACTGCCCTACCAATAGAAGTTCAAGATGATCGGGAAGACGCATAAATGCAAAGGCCCAAACCGGTAGAAAAGCTGGAGCAAATCCAGTTGTTCACAGATAATACAGAAAGGATTACCTAATCCAGCCAAAATACAGGCTCTAATTGAAATGGAAGCTCCAAAAATTGTTCGGGATGTACAATGCTTAACAGGGAGAATTGTCGCTCTGAATCGTTTCATCTCAAAATTTGGAGAAAAGTATCTACAATTTTTCAAAGCACTCAAAGATCTGAGGGGCCAGCAAGGAAGTGAATTGGACTGAAGAGTGCCAGAAGGCTTTCGAGGAATTGAAGGAAACACTGGGAAAGCCACCGCTTTTGTCCCGACCAGAGAAGGGAGAAATCTTACAACTATATTTAGCAGCATCCCTTTCAGCGGTCAGTGCAGTACTTGGTCGGGAGAAGGATAAGAAACAGTGGCCGATTTATTATGTTAGCCACGTGTTACTTGATGCGGAGACATGATATTCGCAGATTGAGAAGCAGGCTTTAGCTCTCATGATAGCAGCCAAGAAGCTACGTCCATACTTTCAGGCTCATTCAATAGAGGTATTTACAACTTTCACTCTTAGTAAAGTTCTTCATAAACCTGATTTATCTGGAAGAATGGTGGCCTGGTCAGTTGAACTCAGTGAGTTCCAAGTAAGCTTTAAGCCCAGAATGGCAATCAAAGCTCAGGCGTTAGCCGATTTTGTAGTAGAGACTACTGCACTAGTGGAGAACATTGTTGAAGATCCCATTATACCAACCATTTGGGAAGTATATGTGGACGGTTCGAGCAATAAGGACGGAGCAGGAGCTGGAATTCTTTTGAAAAGTCCAGCGGGATTTGTCATTCGATATGCACTGAGATTTGCGTTCGAAGCAAGCAATAATGAGGCAGAATATGAAGCCCTGATAGCTGGACTTAGGTTTTCAAAAGCATTGGCAATTGCAAATGTAATTATTTATAGTGACTCTCAACTTATTGTCAACCAAGTTTAGGGGGAATATGGTATAAAAGAACCTCCCTTGCAGAAGTACCAAGAGATTGTGCAGGCATTTCGAAAAGAATTCAGGAATTTGAAGGTATGTCAGATTCCAAGGATAGAAAACACAGTGGCAAATGAGCTATCTCGATTAGCTAATGCCAAAGAAAAAAATTTAGACCCATCGGTCTACATTGAAGAGATAACATTTCCAAGTTATCATGCGAAAGAAATTTCTTATATTGATGCAGAGCGTTACTGGATGGATTCGATAGTTGAATATTTGAGAGATGATAAACTACCAGAAGATCCGAAAGAGGCCAGATTGGTCAAAATACGATCAGCGAGATTCATTATGCAAAATGGAAGGTTGTACAAAAGATCTTATTTTGGACCTCTTCTGAGGTGTTTGGGTCCCGAAGGAGCAGAGTCGGCTCTAACCGAAGTACATGAAGGAATTTGGGGGGCTCACATGGGCGGATGAGCCCTAGCACACAAGATTCTAAGACTTGGGTTATATTGGCCTAAGATCCAACAGGCTGCTATGGAGTATGTTCGTCGGTGTAGTAATTGTCAGATCCATGCTACAGTATCAAAATGCCCAATGGAAGCCATGACTTCAATTCTAGATCCCATCCCTTTTGCGATGTGGGGAATTGATATCATGGGCAAATTCACTAAGGCATCGGGCGGACGAGAATATCTGATAGTAGCAATTGACTACTTCACAAAATGGGTTGAGGCCAGTGCCCTGGCAACAATCACTGAGAAAAAAGTGGAGAAATTTGTGCTTGAATCGATCATATATCGCTTTGGGATTCCAAAGATAATCATCACTAATCACGGCACTCAATTTGATTGTCCACAATTTGAGCAATTTTGTGGAACTTACATGATCTAGCATCGTATGTCATCAGTGGCATACCCCCAGAGCAATGGAGAAGTAGAGGTTACTAACCGAATGCTGCTTGAGGGGATAAAGAGAAGACCTTGAGGCTGATAAAGCCCTATGGGTCGAAGAGATGCATAATGTACTGTGGGCCTACCGAACTACGGTTCGAACACCCACAGGAGAAACTCCATTTAGGTTAGCCTATGGATCCGAAGCATTGGCACCTGTGGAGATAATGGCGGGAACATTGCGGGACAGAGAGTTCGAAGAAAAAGTGAACGAGCAAGGACTACTTGATAGCCTTGATTTGTTGGACGAGGTTCGGGCAAAGGCAATAGCACGAACTCAACATTATCAATGAAGGATAGCGTCACACTACAATACCCGAGTAAAGAATCGTCGGTATTTAGTAGGAGATTTGGTGTTGAGAAATACCTTAGCTTCAAATCCATGCCATCAAAGAAAATTGGACCCTTCCTGGGAAGGACCTTATATGTTTGTAAAACCAATAGGTTCAGAAGCTTACAAGCTGAAGAACATCACTACCCAGAAAGAGTTGTATCGTTCATGGAATGCCAGGCATCTCAAGAAATTTTATCCTTGATGATTTCAATTTTGTTCGTGATGTAACCAATTTCAACTCAATCAATGCAATTATTGGTTTTCAACAATTATCTTTTGATTGGGGGGCATCATACACCACATTCAAGAACAGATCCAACTACAAGGCATCGGTTTAAAACCCGTGTGGGTCCTTCTACAAGGCATCGGATGAAAACCCGTGTGGGTCCTTCTACAAGGCATTGGATGAAAATCCGTGTGGGTCCTTCAACACTTATTGAATTTTTTTTGGAATTTCTTTAGTCAAGGCATCGGATGAAAATCTGAGTGAGTTCCTTCCACAAGGCATCGGTTTAAAACCCGAGTGAGTTCCTTCAAGGCTTATTGAATTTTCGAAATATCCTTAAGTAAAGGCATCAGTTTAAAACCCGAGTGAGTTCCTTCAAGACTTATTGAATTTTCGAAATATCCTTAAGTAAAGGCATCAGTTTAAAACCCGAGTGAGTTCCTTCTACAAGGCATCGGTTTAAAACCCGAGTGAGTACCTTCAAAGACTTATTGTATTTCTCCAGAAATCCATAAGTGATGCGTCCAAAATCTGCTCAGCCCTTGGATCTCCACGTGATGTCCTGCAAAACGAAAGCGTCAGATGTGGCCCGACCGCTGGGGTCGGGAGTCCACCTCCGAAGGCTAAGTCAGTTGATTAACTTAATCACAAACGGCTCTGCTAGAAGCACAGAGCTAATGAATGAAGAAACGGGAAAGGTGATCAAGATAGCAGGACGCTGATAGTTTGGATCTATCAGTATGTATCTGAACCTGAGTCTCAGATAGTATTCTTTTTGATCGATTGATCCGTCCCTCACCTTGTATGGTAGTGAGGTTTATATAGAGTGTACCTTCGAATCTCCTTCGTTGGATGCACTCGAGCCTTCTTCGGGTAGTCGTTGGATCTTATCAATGAGATCCGTTGAGTGATAGACTTCTACTAGTTTGGGCTAGTAGAGGACTCCTGAGATAACCGTTAGGTTATGCGATAGTTATCCCTTTGATGATGATTATCCGCAGCCGTCAGTTTAAGTTTGCTGTCATCAGGGTGATTACCCTAATCCATAAGTAAGATTAGGGCACTCTTGCAGCCGAATAATCTTTCTTCTTCAGCAAGCCATCTTCTGGATCCGGTTCGCTTGGGAGCGATTCGGTTTTCTCCGTCTCGACCGGGGTAAAGGGTCGGACCAGGTATGAACCCAGTCTGATCATAAACTCTCCATATCACGAGCCCCCGCACCAAGCGTTCGGTCGATCCCGAGGGCTTGGTTTTTAACTGGGTTCGTCGTCAGGTGATGATCTCTGCGTGCTTCATTAAATGTCATATCACATTTAATGCGGTGGTCACTTTTTCTCGAGCGTTGTGAGTGTAAGGTCACGTATCTTCGTTGCAGTTGATCTGTCGTGGCTCACGTCATCCAAGCGACGGTTTCCAAACGCCTATTTCGGATTCGTGAGTTCAAACTTTCAAAACGTCTTTCAATCTTGATCGTTGATTTTGAATCAATCTCGATCGTTCAGATTCCCAAACACTCGTGCGGGAGTTTTAAAAGCGGTTCATTGTCTTCGTAGGTTTCATTCTTCCTGTCAGGAATTTGAATCTTTGTTGTTCGCCTTCGCGCCTTCCTCGCTCTCAAGCTTCGTCTCCTTGAATCGGTAAGTTTACTTGGTCTTTTCTTTTTGTAGTTTACTGTAACGAGTAATGGTGGACGATAGGGCTTCTTTAGTACCCCATGTTGGTGATAGCAGTGATGCTTTTGCTTCTCTTGCTCCCGAACAGTCGGATAGTGATAACAAAACCCTAACCGTCCTCTGGCAGGAGTTCGCTGAAGTTTCTCAAAAAGGTTTTGAAAGAAAAACCGAAACTTCTCCTGTCCTTCTCGAGTCTAGATCTTCCAAAATTGTCGAGTCTTCTAGGCAGCCTCAAACCTCCGGGTCCAATGGTGGGCCTGGTTCTGTAACTTCCTTTATAATGGAGATACCCTTCTTTCAGCTGTCCAAGATTTTGACCTTCCTTCCTCTTATCAGGTTAGGGCTCCCCACCCTGATGAGAGGGTTGATTCATCCCTTTCGGGTGAATTTTCTCTGTACATAGATGCACTGGAAAGCGGGGTTCGCTTTCCCTTTTTTAATCCTTTATTCTCCGCAGTTTTGAATCACTGGAACATTTGTCCTGGAATGCTCCTCCCCAATAGTTGGCGTCTCATCGTCGGCTTCTTGGGTTTGTGTTTTGAGCTTGGCATTATGCCATCTCTTTCTCTTTTTGTACATTTTCATGTTCTTTCTATCTCCCATCCTCCCGGATGGGTCTTTCTTTCCAATCGCAATAAGGCTGAACTTGATTGGAGGGGCAGCATTCTTGTCAAAGGAACTTGCCCTTCTAATCACAAAAGATGGCGCGAACGATACTTTTTCTGTCGAGCGCCTCCATCAGATCTTAACTTCCCGACCACCTGGAGGAGGTTTACTTCTTCGTCCGAAAGTAACCGGGGCCTTCCCTTATCCAAAGAAGACGAGGCGGCCATCAGGAAGATCAAATCCATTCTGTGGTATCAAGAGATACATGGATATGAAGTGGAGTATAACTCCATCCTTCAAGATCTTGGGGCTTGGCTCATTGTGAGCTTCTAACCATCATCCTTTGATTTGACTGAAGTGATATGTCTTGAATTCCGATTCTTGTCCTTCTTCTTTGCGGTGCCTCCCGAACGAACCCCGAAAGCCTGCGGGTGAAGGCCGCTAGGGCCGTTGTGACAGCCGAGCAACGATCGCCCGGGGTCTTGACTGCAGATCAAGAGGCTTCTCTTCCCTCTCCCGACCCCTCTTACGGGGGTATCGGGAATATGAGGCCCTCGTAGCCGATGCTTCGGGTAAAGGGAAGAAACCAATGGTGGAGAGGGCTAACGTCTCTTCCTCCGTCCGAACCAAGAGGAGGCATGACACAATTGATGCTCCCTCCAACAAAAAATCCAAAGCTTCGACGGATGGTGAGGAGGTTTTCATCCCCGGTGGACCCCGAAGATGACCAACGGGGTCACTCGGGATCCCGAGAAAGCTGCAGGTGGAGCTCCCTCGGTCTTGCTCCTTCGATCGCCGGAGTTTGAAGCCCTGGATGACACCTCCCTTGTTAGTCAATCTACAAGGTAACGGTCTTCTTGCTTACTTATGTTTTCATAATTTCTTATGACTTCTTCCGATATCTTCCATCTTCCCGGGAATGCTTGTGTTGAGCTTTTATCAACACATGGAAGCATTGAGCCGGGTTGGTCGCACCAGCTCCTTGCTGCAAACTTGTGAAGAGAAATTGGCCAAGGCCAATTCCCGAAATAGACCAGTGACTGCAGCTACCGTGGAGCTGCAGAAAAAGCATAAGGAAGAAGCGATCTCCCTCAAGGAAGCTCTTGAAGCTTCGAGAATTAGTGTCTCTGCTGCCGAGCGCGAGGCCAGGAAGCAAAAGGCAGCTGCCACGTTGTTTGGTGACAGCCTTGAAATCAAAAGTAGGGAGCTCGAAGAACATCCGAAGTTGGCAATCCCTAGCAAGCCCGAGCATATAAAGCCGGACCTTCGGAAGGAGTGCATTTTGAAATACCTGAACAGCGTACCTTTCTCCGAATTGCTAGGTTTCTACAACATTCAGGCTTATCGCATGGGGCAAAACGACATTTGGGAGCAGATCCTTGGAACGATCCCTGACTTCAACACTGCTCCTTTTGGCGAGGTATGCCACCCAGAGGTCTTCGGGAGAGTTGGTATGGATCTTCCAGACTAGGCTCAGGGAGAAGATGATCCTTTTCCAGCTGACCCTCAATATGAGGCATATCCGAATGACGAGCCGGCACTTCCGGAGGAGAAATCACAAGCCGAGTCTCAAGTTGTTCCCTGAGAGGATTCAGCCGATGCCACTCTTGAGGAAGGCTCTTCTCATGGTCCTGAGAAAAGTCCTCCCGACCAGGGTCCCTCGGGCAACAATGAAGAAAAGGCTTAGGTAGTTGTTCTTTTGTAAAGATGTACTCTCAATTTAATGAATAGACATTTCTTTATTCATGTTGGCCTCAAAATTTCCCCGTCTCCTGCCAAAGTCTTGCCTTGAATATCAAAGTATTAATGATAAAACTTATCACTTAGCTTTTCATTCCTCGCCGAATAATGATCTTATAGAAATATTGTGAAGATGCGTTTCGGGAAGATGCGTTAATCTTCCCCACTACTTCATTTATTGCAAAGTCCGCACGTTTCCCTTCTGCGAAGTTCAAATGTTTTCCTCGCTTTTGTATACCATTCACTTGTTTCCAATGAATCGGAAATACATCCATTATTTTAATGGCGGTGCGACGATTGGAGGTTTCTCTCGCATCGGTGCTCGCTTCCACATGTTTCCATGTGGCATCTCTTCGACCGTTGATCTTGCTTTTTGCGGATTTCGAAGCGTCGTTTCGATCTGGGTCGTCGGTTGTCCTTAGCCTTCAACCGTCGTCTTATACCTTAGGCTATTTAAAGCCTTCATGGGTACTCTCCATCTATCTTGACTTCTGCAAGATAGATTTGCTAAAGTGCCAAAGCAACCTTTCGTCCTTCGGCCTGCTTCCGTATTCCTCGTACTCCAACGACAGCTCTATCCATTTATGAACAAGTGAGTTTTTTGATTTCTCATCTCTTTCCCCACTTCCCCCGAAGTAAACTGCACGATAGTTATACTTGGAGTTTAGTTTGTTGGTCTGTCGAAGCTTTAGAAAACTAGGGTTTCCCCATTGTTCTTGTCGTTTATTTCAGACTGATACGGCTGGTTTTTTTGTTGTTTTGCATAGTGGCTCCCAAGATCAACCCGAACTTTATCGAGCAAAATCTTGCAAGAAAAGGGTTGCATCGGTGGTGGTTGGGGCCGTGTGGTGGTTTCAGCTAGTGAATCCTCCAAGCGTAAGGTGACTGCTGGCGGTGAATCTTCAAGTCAGCTTCCTGCAGCTTCTGTTGATGCCGTCCCTACGCCTCCTTTGCCTGAAGTGATTGCTCGTCTTTCCCAAGAAGATCTTGATCACGCCGTTGCCGATGGTGCTGCCGGAACTCCTGCTGGTGAGCCTGATGGTGAGCTTTGTTGGTGCACCCCCGAAGAAGACTCTTCGGGCATCCGAGGCAACTATGTTGGCGTCGATGAAGGTGTGGTCCCAGCAGGTGCTGCTCCTATTTCTAACTCTAGTGCTTGTTTGGCATCCTCCTCCTCTCCTTCCGAGTTGGAGGATTTTGCCACCGAGAAGCGCCGTCGGGTGACAAGTGATGAAGCTCAGCCTTTGCTTGATGTAGTTCATCCTTCTCATCCTTTGCCTGAATTAGTGTCGGACGAGTTTGACGAGCGTTGGAATGGTGTCTTGCTGCTCGAATGACTTCCGAGAGCGCAGTTCTTTCCAAACTTCCGGATGAAGTCTTTTCGAAGTCACTTGGTGATGTAAGTCTTTCTTCATTATCCTCTGATTTTGAAAAATTACTTTTACTGCTCCTCGCTAACTCGAAAGTTGTTTGCGGGAGTCTTCTTTGGTAACTTCCACAACCAAGTGGAAGCGGTTACTAGACTCGATAGGTTGAGCAATGAAGTTTCTAGGCTTCGGGAAATCTCTGAAGCTAAAGATGTTGAGATTGCTCGCCTTCGGAATCTAGCTTGGGAGGTGGCGGGAGAAAAGAATTCGATGATTGGTCGTCTTCGGTCGGACTTGGATGATGCCGGGGAGAAGATCAGGCGGCTGGAGCGAACAGTTGGAAAGTCGGAGCCAAAGGATCCGAAACATTACCCGAAAGGCAAGTCGTCGTTCCTTTGCCCGAATCCCTTCCAACTGATGTTCGCAGCAGCTGCGTCTTCAAGTATTTACACAATAAGCCTTTTGTTGATATGCTGAATGCTTATAACTTGCGGGCGTCCGGGATGGTGAGAACGAAGTATGGGAATCAATATTAAGGAAAGATCCTCATTTTGATACGACTCCCTACAATGCTGTTTGTCATCCTGAAGTATTTACCGACCTGGGTATTCCTCCTCCCGACTGGACCAAGGATAAGATTGATCCTCCACCTTCCGACCCAGATATTATGCAATATCTGGAAGATTCTCCTGTTTATTCTCCGCTGGAAGAAGTCAATTATGACGAGCTTGTACCGAATGCGAGTTTGGTCGAGGACCATTCTTCTCCTGGACAAACTGGACAAAGAGTATAAAATTGCGGAGGATTTTCTGAATATCGAAATATTTTTGTAATCCTCATTTCTTCTCTTTTTTTCCTTGACTCCCCACCAATGGTTGACTCATGTGTTTGTTCTAGCAAAGTCGCGTCGATCTTGTATAACTTGTTAACAATCACCTGTAATGACTTTCTTCTTTGATCAGAGATTGTATCCAGCTCTTGTAATTGTTTTGATACTGGCCTCTTTGGATCTTCTGAAGAAATAAAAAATTACTTTATCTTGAACTTTTCTAGCCACTTGAATCGCCGTTGCATTAGGTCTTACTTGTCTGAAACAATGCCTTTACTTAAGGATTTCCGGAGAAATACAATAAGTCTGAGAAGGAACTCACTCGGGTTTTAAACCGATGCCTTATACTTAAGGATTTCCGGAGAAATACAATAAGTCTGAGAAGGAACTCACTCGGGTTTTAAACCGATGCCTTATACTTAAGGATAATTCAAAAATTCAATAAGTCTCGAAGGAACTCACTCGGGTTTCAAACCGACGCCTTGCAAAAGGAACTCACTCGGATTTTCATCCGATGCCCCGACTTAAGAAAGTTCGAAAAATTTTCCATAAGCGTTGAAGTGTTGAAGGACCCACACGAACTTTCATCCGATGCCTTATAGTTGGATCTTGTTCTTGAATGTGGTGTATGATGCCCTCCAATCAATAGATAGTTTGTTGAAAGCCAAAAATTGCATTGATTGAGTTGAAAATGATTACATCACGAACAAAATTGAAATCATCCTCAAGGATAAAACTTTTTGAAATGCCTAGCATTCCACGAACGATCCAACTCTTTCTGGGAATCTATGTTCTTCAGCTGTAAGCTCTCGAACCGACCGGTTTCACAACCATATAGGGTCCTTCCCAGGAAGGGTCCAACTTTCTTTGGTGACGCGGGTCGGAAGCTAGGGTGTTTCTCAACACCAAATCTCCAGCTAAGTACTGACGATTCTTCACTCGAGTATTATAATGAGACGCTATCCTTCTTTGAGACGCTATCCAACAAATCAAGACTATCAAGCAGTCCTTGTTCATTTACTTTTTCCTCGAACTCACGATCCCGTAACGTCCCCGCCATTATCTCCACAGGTGCCAATGCTTCGGATCCATATGCCAACCTGAATGGGGTTTCTCCTGTAGGTGTTCGAACAGTAGTTCTATAAGCCCACAATACATTATGTAGTTCTTCGACCCAAGAAGCTTTGTCAGCTTCGAGTCTTCTCTTTATTCCTTCCAGTAGTGTTCAGTTAGTAACCTCTACCTGGCCATTGCTTTGGGGGTATGCCATTGAGGACATACGATGCTCGATCATATATGTTCCACAGAATTGCTCAAATTGTGGACAGTCGAACTGAGTACCATGGTCAGTGACAATTATCTTTGGAATCCCAAAGCGATATATGATTGATTCAAGCACAAATTTCTCCACTTTTTTCTCGATAATTGTCGCCGGTGACGGCTTCTACCCATTTTGTGAAGTAATCAATTGCTACTATCAAATATTCCCGTCCGCCCGATGCCTTGGTGAATTTGCCCATGATATCAATTCCCCACATTGCAAAGGGAATGGGATTTAGAATTGAAGTCATAATTTCCACCAGGCGCTTCGATACTGTAGCATGAATTTGACAGTTACTACATCGACGAACGTAGTCCATAGCAGCCTCTTGGATCTTAGGCCAATATAACCCAAGTCTTAGAATTTTGTGGGCCAGGGCTCTGCCACCCATGTGAGCGCCACAAATTCCTTCATGAACCTCAATTCCTTCATGAACCTCAGCCAAAGCTGATTTTGCTCCTTCGGGGCCTATACATCTCATAAGGGGTCCAGCATAAGATCTTTTGTATAGTCTCCCATTCTGAATGACAAATCTAGCTGATCGAATCTTGATCAACCTTGCCTTTCTTGGATCCTCGGGTAACTTGTCATCTCTTAGATATTCGATTATTGGATCCATCCAAAGAACGTTCTGCTTCAATATAAGAAATTTCTTTCTCATGATAACTTGGAAAAGCTACCTCTTCAATGTAGACCGAAGGGTCTAGATTCTTTTCCTTGGCATTGGCTAGTCGTGATAGCTCATCTGCCACTGAATTTTCATTCCTCGAAATCCGAGATATCTTCAAATTCCGAAATTGGTTCAGAAATGCCCGCACTATCTCCCGATATTTTTGCAAGCGTGGTTCTTTAATGCCATACTCCCCCTGGACTTGGTTGACTATAAGTCGAGAGTCACTATAAATAGTAACATCTGCAATAGCTAATGCCTTTGACAACCGAAGTCCCGCTATCGGGGCCTCATATTCCGCTTCATTATTACTTGCATCAAATGCGAATCTTAAAGCATATCGAATAATAAATCCTGCTGGACTTTTTAATAGAATTCCAGCGCTGCTCCATCTTTATTACTCGAACCATCCACATATACCTCCCAAGTGGTTGGTATAATGGGATCCTCAATGGTGGGTTCCACTGGTGCAGTAGTTTCTACTACAAAGTCGGCTAATGCCCGAGCCTTGATTGCGTTCTCGGGCTTAAAGCTCACTTGGAACTCACTTAGCTCAACCGACCAGGATACCATCCTTCCGGACAAATCAGGTTTTTTAAGAACTTTACTAAGGGGAAAAGTTGTAAATACCTCAATTGGATGAGCACTGAAAATATGGCCTTAGCTTCCTCGGCGGCCATCATGAGAGCCGAGCACGCTTCTCAATCTGCGAATATCTCGTCTCCGCATCTAGAAACACGTGTCTTACATAGTAAATCGGCCACTTGTTTCTTATCTTTCTCCCGAACAAGTCTTGCACTGACCGACCGAAAGGGATGTCGCTAGATATAGCTGTAATATTTCCCCCTTCTCCGCTCCGGACAGGATCGGTGGTTGTCCAAGTGCTTCTTTTAATTCCTCGAAAGCTTTACGGCACTCTTCAGTCCACTTTGCTTCCTTACTGCCCTTCAGGTCTTTAAGCGCCTTGAAGAAAGGCAAACATTTTTCTCCGGACTTGGAGATAAATCGATTTAAGGCAACAACTCTCCCTCGTCAAACATTGTACATCCCGAACGGTTTTGGGAGCCTCCATATCAATCAGAGCTTGAATTTTGGCAGGATTAGCCTCAATTCCCCTTTGTGATACCATGAAACCCAAGAATTTGCCCGAGGAGACTCCAAAGGCACATTTTTCGGGGTTCAACTTCATTTGATGTTTCCTCGATCTTGAGAAAACCTCGATCAAATCTGCAATGTGATTTGCTTTTGTAAAGCTTTTCACCAGCATGTCGTCAACATATGCTTCAACAATCTTTCCTATCAGCTCTTTGAAAATCTTGTTGACGGCCCTCTCGATATGTTGCTCCCGCATTCTTCGGGCCAAAAGGCATGACCTTGTAATAATAGCTTTCACGATCATTCATGAAAGCCGTATACTTCTCATCCTCCTTATTCATAAGGATCTGATTATACCTTGAGTAGGCATCCATGAAACTTAAAGTTTCATATCCTGCAGTAGCATCTATCAAGAGGTCAATCCGAGGCAACGGGTAGCAATCTTTTGGGCAAGCTTTGTTTAGATCCGTGTAGTCTGTACACATCCTCCACTTCCCATTCGCCTTTTTCACCATCACCACATTGGCCAACCAAGTTGGGCACTCGATTGGTTCTATGAAACCAGAATTCTTAAGTTTTTCAACTTCGTTCCGAATGGCTTCATACTTTTCAATAGAGAAATTTCTTCTTTTCTGTATCACTGGTTTCGCCATAGGGTCTATCCAGAGTTTGTGTTCTACAATGGCCCGATCGATCCCGGGCATGTCCTCAGCTGACCATGCGAATACATCTTTATTCTGTTGAAGAAATAACTTCAACTCATCTTTAAACTCTTCCAAACTGTTCGGACCCGATATAAGTAATCTTTTTCTCATCCTCGGTACACAGCTGGATTTGCTCCAGTTTCTCCACTGGTTCGGGCCTTTGCATCTCTGTCTCTTCCCGATCATCTCGAACTTCTATGGAGAGGGCAGTTACCTTCCTTGGACCCTCCTTGTCTTTTAAATAGGCAACATAACACTGCCGAGAGATCTTCTGGTCAGAGGAGACTTGACCGATTCCCATATCAGTCGGGAATTTTATCTTCAGGTGCTTTGTCGAAACAATAGCACCTATCTTGGATAAAGATGGTCGCCCAAGAATCATATTATAGGCTGGTAGTTCTCGAACCACCAAAAAATTGATTCGGACAGTTGTTTCTTTAGGAAAACTTCCAATGGAAAGATCCAACTGAACCGATCCTTCCACTACTGCAGATGACCCTGCAAAGCCATATAGGTGTGTAGATGAAGGTTTCATCAAGTCCTGATCCACCTTCAATTTTTGATACACTTCGTAGGAAATTAGGTCAGCTGCAGACCTGTATCAATCAATACTCTATGCACTTCCCGTCGTGCAATCTCTACCTTGATGACTATAGCATCATCATGAGGTAAACAAACGTCTCTTTCGTCTTCTTCGCTAAAGGTGATAGAATCTTCACCATTCAGCTTCTTCCGCTTCTGCGCCTCTCCGGCTCCAACAAATTTGGATTTGGTTTTTAAACTCCGGAATGATTCGGGCTCTGGTCCCCCGAAGATGGTAAGGATGGGTGACCGAGGAGCAGCTTCAATCACCTCCTTGCCTTTTTTAGACTTCGGGGCCTCCCTCGATCGTTCTGAACTAACTGAACGATCCCTTTTAGGGGCAGCCGCACGTGGCCCACGTGGCTCCTCCCTTCTCCTCGCTAACGAAATCGGACGAGATGTCCCCGAGATATCAATCTCTCAATATCCGCCTTCGAGATGACGACAGTCATTAGTGTAATGACCATAGTCCTTGTGGAATCGGCAATACTTTTCCCGATCCTGCTGCTCTCCGGGTTTCAAAAGAATTTTAGGCGGCCACTTCAAAATAATTTTTCTTTTGAGGATATTCAAAATATCGGCCCGAGGAGCATTCAATGGAGTGTACTCACTTCTACAAGGGGATCTTTGGCGCCAAGGTTGGGATTTTCCAACCCGATCGCGAACATTCTTCTTTGGCTTCTGCCTCTGCTCAGGAGCCTTTTGTTCCTTATTGGAGACTTTATTATCTCCTTGGCGCGCATCTAGAATCTCCATGACTTCAGCCTGCTTCGGCATCTCTCGTACCAACTTAGCATAAGTCGTGGGTATATCCTGTAGTAATAACTTCAGGAGTTTCCGATATGTGAGTCCTGTAAATAGAGCGGTTCTGGCTACTTGTTCATCCAAGTTTTCTATCTCCATCGTCACTTTGTTGAATCTTTTCGAAACTCTCCGATCGATTCGTTCTTTCCTTGTTTGACAAGAAACAAGGTTTCTTCCGTTTTCTTGACCTGTATCCCACTCTGGAATCGCCCTATGAATTGGCGCGCCAATTCATCAAAGTTTACGATCCTTCCCGAGGGTAGGTTAGAAAACCACTTTTGTGTCGCTCCGATTAGAGATGAACCGAAAACCCCGTATAAAATTTCATCGAAATTACACTGAAACGCCATGGTCCGTTGGTAATAGCCGATGTGAGCTGTTGGATCTCCGGAGCCATTGAATGTTGAGAAGGTAGGCAAACGAAAGTTATGGGGAAACCGATATCCCGCAATTGGCTCGGCAAAAAGGAGTCTTCCGAATGACCGAGTAAATATCCTCAGTTATTCTTCCCTTAGCCAACAGCCCTAACTTCTCATTGATGTTGGCCAATTCTTGACCAATCTGGGTCGGGTGATCTTCAGCAATATGATCACGACCTCGATTAACACGATCATCACGTGCTACCCGATCATCACGAACAGCCCGTCCTTCACGAACGTTTCTCTCGTCACGAACTGCTCGATCATCACAAACGGTTCTTCTGACAGTGGTTGAGTGAGTTCTTATCCCTGTATCCAACCTTGTATTTCAATCAGTTGTACTCTCTTGCGGTCTATCGAACCGATCGCCTCGCCTTGGTTGATCATCAATCCTCCGAAGTCCTCGGTCTCCTTCATGGAAATTCTGATCAACATTCCGGTCTTCAGCCATTCTTTGGTCACGTGGCAATGGACGTCTCCCTGAATCGTGTTGATCAGGTTCTTGTGGTAAAACCACTCGTCTGGTGAGCATGCGGAGTGCTTGGCTCACCTCCAAGAGTTGAATCTTTACCTGATCCAATTGATCTTGGATTGTATCGGGAGGAAGATTACGTCCTCCCTGGCCATCATCCACCTCGATAGGATTTTGGCTTTCCGGGGAATATCTCGGATTATTCACCCCGGTATCTGAACACCGGAATTGCATTGTGCGGCGGCTGCTGCGGCTGCTGATCTAGTCACCATGGCTTTTTCAAGTCTTTCCCACAGACGGCGCCAAATGATGCGTCCAAAATCTGCTCAGCCCTTGGATCTCCACGTGATGTCCTGCAAAACGAAAGCGTCGGATGTGGCCCGACCGCTGTGGTCGGGAGTCCACCTCCGACGGCTAAGTCGATTGATGAACTTAATCACAAACGGCTCTGCTAGAAGCACGAGCTAATGAATGAAGAAACGGGAAAGGTGATCTAGATAGCGGGACGCCGATAGTTTGGATCTATCGGTATGTATCTGAACCTGAGTCTCAGATAGTATTCTTTTTGATCGATTGATCCGTCCCTCACCTTGTATGGTAGTGAGGTTTATATAGAGTGTACCTTCGAATCTCCTTCGTTGGATGCACTCGAGCCTTCTTCGGGTAGTCGTTGGATCTTATCAATGAGATCCATTGAGCGATAGACTTCTACTAGTTTGGGCTAGTAGAGGACTCCTGAGATAACCGTTAGGTTATGCGATAGTTATCCCTTTGATGATGATTATCCGCAGCCGTCAGTTTGAGTCTGCTGTCATCAGGGTGATTACCCTAATCCATAAGTAAGATTAGGGCACTCTTGCAGCCGAATAATCTTTCTTCTTCAGCAAGCCATCTTCTGGATCCGGTTCGCTCGGGAGCGATTCGGTTTTCTCCGTCTCGACCGGGGTCGAGGGTCAGACCAGGTATGAACCCGGTCTGATCATAAACTCTCCATATCAATAAGTAAACGCATCGGTTTAAAACCCGAGTGAGTTCCTTCTACGAGGCATCGGTTTGAAACCTGAGTGAGTTCTTTCTAAGATTTATTGTATTTCTCTAGAAATCCTTAAGTAAAGGCATCGGTTTAAAACCCGAGTGAGTTCCTTCTCAGACTTATTGTATTTCTCCGGAAATCTTTAAGTAAAGGCATTGTTCTGAACAACTAAGACCTAGTGCAAAGTTCAAGATGAAGTTAATTTCTTATTTCTTCAAAAGACCGGAAGGGGCCAACCTTTACATCAAACATACACATGAGATTACAAGAGTTGGGATGCAATCTTCGTTCGGTCAAAAAAGAAAGTCATCATCGGTGATCATTAAGAAATCAAACAAGATCAGAACCGGCTTTGTCGAACAAACACAAGAGTCAAGCAGCAACATGGATTCAAGAAGAAGAAGAGGAGGAACGGGGATTACAAAAGCATTACAGTATGTACAAAATCCTCCGCAGTTTCATACTCTTTGTCTAGCTTGACCAGAAGAAGTATGGTCCTCGATCAAACTTGCATTCAGGGCGAGCTCTTCATAACTAAATCCTTCCAGGGGAGAATAAACAGGAGAATCCTCGAGATAATGCATAATATCCGGATCCGAAGGCGGAGGGTCCATCTTATCCTTGGTCCAGTCAGGAAAAGGAAGACCCAGATTGGCAAACACTTCAGGATGACAAACAGCGCTGTAGGGAGTCATATCAAAATGAGGATCTTTCCTTAGTATTGATTCCCATACTTCGTTCTCGCCATCCCGGTATGCCTGCAAGTTATAAGCATTCAGCATGTCAACAAAGGGCTTACTATGTAAATACTTGAAGATGCAGGCTTTGCGAACATCAGTTGGAAGGGATTCGGGCAAAGGAATGACAGCTTGCCTTTGAGGTAACGCTTCAGAACCTTGGGCCCTTGACTTTCCCGCTTCTCGCTCCAGTCGCCGGATCTTCTCCCTGGCATCATCCAAGTCTGAACGGAGATGCTCGATCACCGAGTTCTTTTCTCCTGCAACCTCCCAAGCTAATTTCCTAAGGCGAGCAATCTCAGCATCTTTTGCTTCGGAGTCTTTCCGAAGTCTGGAAACTTCATTACTCAGTTTACTTAGTCTAGAGGCTGCTTCCACTTGGTTGTGAAAGTTCCCAGTGAGACTCCTGCAAATGACTTCCGAGTTAGTTAGGAGCAAAAGAATAATCTTCCGCATCAAAAGGAAACTGAAGAGAAACTTACATCACCAGTGACTTCATAAAGTCATCATCTGGAAGTTTGGAAAGAACTTTGCTCTGGCTAGACATTTGAGCAGCAGTGCACCACTCCAACGCTTTGTCAAACTCGTTTGACACTAATTCAGACCTGCTCGAAGGAGAAGAAGGATGAGCTACATCAAGAGAAGGGTGAGTTGCATCCTCCACCAACCGACGACGCTTCCTAGTGGCAAAATCCTCCCGCTCCAAAGAAGGAGAGGAAGAGGATGCCAAACAAGCTCTAGAGTTGGAAATAGAAGCAACACTGCCTGGGGCCGTGCCTTCATCAGCTGCCAACATAGTTGCCTCTGATGTCCAAAGAGTCTCCTTCGGAGAAGCCCGACTGGTATCTCCGGCAGGGGCATCAGCAGCACCATTAGCGACGGAGTTATCAAGATCTTCCTAGGAAGACCGAGCGATCTCTTCAGACGGAGGGAGCATAGGAGAGGCATCGGTAGAAACTGTGGGAATCTGACCTAGAGATTCACCAACAACAGTCTCCTTACGCTTAGAGGATTCACCAGATGAAATCACCTTATTGGCCAAAACCTTTGTCGATGCTGGAACAATTTTCTTGCAGGACTTCACTCTAATAAAGTTCGGATCGATTCTGGGAGGCACTGCAAGCACAGAAAAAGCCGTATCAGTACAAAAATCCAACAACATAAGGAAAAAGGGAAAACCCTAGTTCTCTGTCAGATATGAACTACTCAAAATACCTATTAAGTAAACCCCAAGTATTACTATTGTGGAGTTCACTCAGGGGGAAGGAGAGAGCAAAAAAGCTCACTTGTTCAGAAAATATTTTTGGAATACGAGGAATACGGATGTAGAGCATGAAGACGGAATGTCATTTTTGCAAATCTAACTTGTAGATAGATGGAGAGTACTCTTGAAGGACTTAAATAGCCTCAGGTAGTGAGACGACGGTTGAGAGCCAAAGGCCCAAATCAAAGAAACGCTTTGAATTCCTCAACAAGCAAGATCAACGGTCGTAGGGAAGCCACGTGGAAATATGCACCTGATACGAGAATACCTCCAACCATCGCACCACCATTTAAATAATGGTTGTATTACCAATTCATTGAAAAAAGTGAATGGTATACAAAGGCAAGGAAATGTTTGGACGTCGCAACAAATGAAGGGAAACGTGTGGACTTTGCAATAAATGAAGGAGTAATGGGGAATAGAGGCTAAAGCATCTTTCCCGAACGTCTCTTCTTGATATCTTAAAGATTATCCCCCGTCAAGGTATACGAAGTTAAGTGATAAGTTTTATCATTTATATTTGATTTTCAAGACAAGCTTTCGGATAGGAGATGAGGAAATATTGAGGCAAACATGGAAAAAGTCTCTATTCATTAATGAGGAGGATCAATCTTTACAAAAAAAAAAAAAAAAAAAAAAGAGAATACCTCCCTATGCTTCTTCCTCATTATTGCCCGAAGAGTCCTGCACAGGAGAGCCTTTCTTAGGATCGTCATTCTCAGGGTCCTTTTCAACGACAGCCTGTGATTTTTCTTCTTGGAGGGGTGGTTCGTCAGCAAGATATTCCTCATATTTCGAGTCAGCTGGAAAAGGATCATCCTCTTCCAAAGCCCAGTTAGGGAAGTCCAACTTAAGCTTCCCGAAGACCTCTCTGTGACACACCTCACGAAAGGGAGTTGTATCGAAGGAAGGGATAGATTTGAGGATCTTTTCCCAAACGTCATTCTGCCCCAAGCGGTAAGCTTGGATGTTGAAGGCACCTAGCAGGTTAGAGAAAGGTACGTTGTTCAGGTACTTCCAAACACAATCCTTTCGAAGCTCCAGCTTGATATGCTCGGGTTTGCTAGGGACTGCCATCTTCAGTATATTGTCATTCTCTATGGACTTAAGCTCAAGTCTGTCACCGAACAACATGGCAGCTACTTTCTGCTTCTTAGCCTCTCGCTCGGCAGCAACAGCGCGGGCCTTTGAAGAGTCGAGGGCCTTTTTCAAGGAGCTCATCTCCTCATCATGCTTCATCTGCAGCTCCTTGGCTGCTGCAGTCAGCCGGTCTATTTCATAATTGGCCTTAGCCAAATTCTCTTCACAGGTTTGCAGCAAGGAGCCGTTACGACCAACCCGGCTCAATGGTTCCATGTGTTGATAAAAGCTCAACACAACATTCCTGGGGACGAGGAGATTATCAGAAGAAATCATAAGAGATTATGAAAAACAATTAGAGAAAGATTAGGAAGGCTGGTACCTAGTGGACTGACTAACAAGAGTATTATTGTTCAGGGCTTCAAAGTCCTGACGATCAGCAGGCAGAAGACTAAGGGAACTCCATTCTGAGGCTTTCTCAGGGTCCTGTGTCACCCTATCAGTCTGCTTCAGTGTCCACTGAGCCATGAAGACCTCCTCACCATCTTCAGTATTTTTGGATTTTTTATGGGAGGAAGGATCAACTGTATCGTGCTTCCTTTTGGTTCGAGCGGCGGAGGAGATATTTGGCCTCTCCATCATTGGCTTTTTCCCTTTTCCCGAAGCATCAACCACGGGCAATAAGTTCCTAATACCCTTGTGAGAAAGGTCGGGAGAGGGAACAGAAACCTCTTGTTTGGCAGTTAAGGCTCGGGGCGACCGTTGCTCAGCTGTCATAACAGCCCTGGCAGCCTTTGCCCGAAGATGCTCAAGGTTCATTCTTGGTGGCACTGCAAAGAAGAACAAGAATCAAAATTGCAAAAGGACATATCACTGTTAGAAAATTGAAGGATGATGGTTAAGAAGCTCACAATGAGCCAATCCCCAATACTGAAGGATGGAGTTGTACTCCACCTCAAGTCCATGTATCTCCTGATACCATGGAATTGATTTGATATTCTTGACGGCCGTCTCGTCTTCTTTGGATAAAGGAAGGACCCGGTTACTTTCAGAGTATGAAGTATACTGTTTCCAGACGGTTGGGAAGTTGAGATCTGACTAAGGCGCTCGACAGAAAAAGTATCGTTCACGCCATCCTTTGTGATTGGAAGGGCAAGTTCCTTTGGCGAGAATGCTGCCCCTCCAGTCAAGCTTAGCCTTATTATGCCTGGAGAGTACAACCCAGCCAGGAGGATGGGAAATAGAAAGAAGATGAAAGTGCACAAAAAGAGCAAGAGAAGGCATAAGGCCAAGTTCAAAGCATAAACCCAAGAAGCCGACGATGAGACGCCAGCTATTGGGAAGGAGCATTCCAGGGCAAATGTCCCAGTGATTCAGGATGGCTGCAAACAAAGGATTGAAAAAGGGAAAGTGAACTCCGCTTTCCAGTGCATCTATGTATAGGGAAAATTCGCCTGGAAGGGTCGAATCAACCCTCTCATCAGGGTTAGGAACCCTAAGATGATAAGAAGGAGGAAAATCAAAACCCTGGATGGCCGAAAGAAGGGTTTTCTCCTTGTAAGAGGAGGGAACAGAACCAGGTCCACCTTTAGACTTGGAGGTTTGTTTTGACTACCCAGAAGACTCGGCGGTCATCCTAGGAGTCTTGGAAGATCCAGAACTCGGGAAAGGCGAAGAAGTCTCAACCTTTCTTTCTAATCCTTTATGGGTAACTTCTGCAAATTCACGCTAGAGAGCAGTTAGGGTTTTATTATCACTATCCGACTGCTCAAAAGGAAGGGAAGCAAAGGCCTCGTTACCACTACTATTACTGACGCTGGGCACCAGGGAAGAAGAAACCCTATTATCCTCCATTACTAGCTTCAGTAAGGTACAAAAAAACAACCCTGGAGACAGGGAGTTTAACTTTGCAAAAGGATCAGTAAACTTATTGATTCAGTGAGGCAGAAGCTTGAGAACGAGAAGGTGCGAAGCAGACGACGAAGTTTCAAAATTCCGGACAAGAATAATGAAACCTACGAAGACAACGAACCGCTTTTAAGCACCCGCACGAGTGTTCGAGGACATGAACGATCGAGATTGATTCAACATCGACGATCGAGATTGATTCAACATCGACGATCGAGATTTAGAGTCGGTTTGAAAGTTCAAACTCACGAATCCAAAACAGATGTTCGGAAACCGTCGCTTGGGTTACGTGAGCCATGATCATTCGACTGCAATAAGACATATGGCATTGCCCTCGCAACGCTCGAGGAAAAGTGACCACCGCATTAAATGTGATATGACATTTAGTGGGATACGCAGAGACTATTGCCTGACGAAGAACCCAGTTAAAAACCAAGCCCTCGGGATTGACCTGTAACATCCAGCCCAAACCTAGCCCGGACACCCTATTTATTTTGGGATAAAGAAAGACTTGTTTGATATTAGACCTTAAAGTTGGACTTTAGTTTCAATATTATTATCTTTGAAAACCTTAGGAAGCCATGTCAGACCTTTCCCTTAGGGTAGATTTGTAATGTTTGGCCTTATCCTACCTTGGCCCGGCCCGGGACCTGTTATGTTTGTAGGTCCAAAAACCCAAAGTGGGGGAAATGAGACTTGTGGACCCTTTTGGTTGATGTTTTGGTGTCGGAACCCAAGCTCGTGGACATTGACGATGATGCCCCTCACTTGAGAGCATTGTCAGTGTTAGTTTTTAATCTGCGCACCGAAGAGGGGTGAATTAGTTGAAATACCAAATGAACTCCTGTGATCAATCCAAATATATTTCCTGAAACTAGACTTCTTTATGGACTTGTAGGAGAAAACCCCACTCCATTTGACCCCATATAGCCCTCCAAATCCCTGTCCGAAGTTGCTGAACTGTGTCTGGCAAATCCTGCTTGCGCATCAAAGAAGGTGAGCTTAGTTTGTAGACCTAATGACCTCCCATGCTTGATCCAAAGGTATTTCTGGAAACTAGACTTCTTGATTGACTTGTAGGAGAAAACCTCACTCAATTTGACCTTGTATAGCCCTCCGAATCCCTGTTCGAAGTTGCTGAACTATTTCTGGATTTTTCTGCTGAAACCTGTTACCTATTTTGGTCGATGGTTTTGGTCGATACCATCAACCAAGGACCATCGACCAAAGTTGCCCAGAATCGAGAAAAATATGCTTTTTGGATATTCCTTCTTCTATTTAAGTGAAACCTCGAACCTAGAACGATATTTTACTCATTTCAACACCTGAGAACGTGGGAAGGCTCCTCTTATGCTCCTCCTTAGCTTGGGTGATGACCTTCTACAAGGATCCTTGTCTCTCTTCTCCAACTACCATCTTCTAAGGTATGATTCTCTCTCTTGCTCTCTATTCTACTCACTTCCCTTCTTCTTTTACTGATGAGACCATGGCCAAGGTGCTGCAACCTTGCAAACACCTTGCCGTTGCAGCACCTTGCCATGAACGTCTCTTCCCATTTATACTTGCTTTTCCTTCATTCTTGCTATGCTTCACTTGCATCTTGATCCTTACATATACATTACCATGATTCCTTGCTTAACAACTTGATTTCTTATACTAAACTGAGATGTGGAGTATGATTAGTCTAATCTCTGGCTTGCAAATGATTGTAATCATGTTCCTAACCTATTCCCCAACTAATTCTCTAGCTTCCCTTTCAATTACATCAATTTCTCATGAATGCTAGGATTCTTGTCTTTAGAACATAGGACCTCAATTTGGGGGTTTTCATTTGGACCATTGGATTGTGATAATACTTGCTAGGTAGTGTTCTTACATTGTTATTAATCATCCCTCCAAGTTTCAGATCGATCCGAACCCCGGAAGACCCATTTCGGACCAAAATCCCCAAAATCCCCAAAATCCACTATTCTTTCCTGAAGACAATTTTGGTCGATCCTTTTGGTCGATACCATCGACCAAGACCATCGACCAAACTTGTTGCTGATAGCAACCTTGCTCCGTTTTGATCCGTTTGACATCCGATCTTCCCGACTTCTTCTCTAACTTATTATTGATGTTTGTTTAGGGCCTTAACAATTATTTTGGACTATTTCTTGGTACTCTCAATTCATCATCAACTCAACCTAAGGTAAGGATGGTTATCTCCATAAACATATAGATCATCAACTTATGATTCATGTTCTTATTTATGAATAGAATCTCTTGATTTCTTTTAATCTTTATAAGACTGTTATATATGTGTTAGAACAGTAGTATTGAAATCTTTATACTCTTGTCATGTTACATTACTATTCTTGTTTACTTATGTCTATGATGATTCATTTCAATATCATGATTTAACTTGTATTATGAAGATGTATTGGATGCATGAGAAGTGATGAACTTGAATATGTGATTGCCTACGTATAACTTGGGATTGGGGAGTGTCCTATTGATGCTTCTGTCCTTGGGCACCGGAGGGAATAGTATGGGATGTTCTCCGAAGGTGCCTATCGACTCTTTCCCGGGTTATTGGATGACATACATAGGATTGTCTAGTGGTTTGGCTAGGATGTCCCTGTCGTATCTGACCCGAATCGGAAGGGCATTGAGACCGAACGACCTGTGGTAGCAGTGGGGATTTGTGGGCACTCAAGACCGGTAACCAACCCGTGAGAGGTCATAAATCTCATTGTGGGAACCATTTATTGGTAGGGTTGCAAATGGATAGACTTGGGCTCACGGGCGCTCAAGACCGGTAACCAACCCGTGAGAGGACGTGAGAGCTTCCCGTTTACTATTTGTGGATGACCAATAGGGTTGATGAGTCCGTAATCCGGGATTACGCTGACTCTAGTGAGAAGGATACCGGAAAGGATCGCCGGGGGCGAGGAATGGACGTATCTGGATCTGAGTTGATATGACTGAGTAGATGACTTGCATTGGGCTAGGCTTTACTGTGACATGCGCCAATACTTATACCAAATGGTGATGTGAGAGAGTGGTGACTAAATCCCCAACCATGGTTTTTTTGAGGACTTTACCGATATTCCCCGGGCATTCCCAAGATATGGAACGGGAGAGTGACAGACGACCCAGAGAAGTATGGTGCTATGACTTAAAGCATGTCTACCTTAGAGACCAGCATTCATAGAGTTAGAACCATATTTGCATCATGTGTTCCATATCATATTGCATCATGTTATGGCTTGTATCATATGGTTTATATTTTATGGGATGACTACCTTGCTGAGTTCTTTCGAACTCACTCCTTTTTGCAACATATTTTGTTAGACTTTCCTGCAGATACTACCACTGTTGACTGTGGCAGTCAACCCTCTGGAGGCCGAGTTGAAGACTTGTATCATATTGGTGGCGATGAACCAGTTGATAAAGACGAGTAGACCGAGATCGGGACTTTTTGTAGCAGTTCAGTTTTATATTGTGTGTTAGGGATGGGATGCCGCCTCATTCCCTTTTTAACCTTTTATTTTAATTGTCAGGACTATAGCTTAGTTGTTTCACTTGTTATTTGGTGAATCGGTTGTAACCTTTACTTTTAGTCGTTTCATCTTCCGCTAATATTATAGGACGGGTTTCCTCCCTCCATTTTACACTTGATTGTTTATACTAATGAAATCCTTTCCGCCCTCTAATGTTATTTGTGAATCCTTCTGAGGTACTTTCTCAACTTTTATTATTGAATTATTTGGAAATAAGGAATTGTTCTTGCTTTTGATTATATTATTGTGCTAAGTGACTATGATCGTTCCTAAACTTGATCGGCGGGACACTAATTCACTCCCCGGGTAATCCAGATAGGGTATCCCCTTGGTGGATTTAGGGCGGGATGTGACAGACCGAACGCTTGGTCTGGGGGGCTCGTGATATGGAGGAAATATGATCGAACCCGGTTCATACTGGGTTTGACCCTTGACCCCGGTCGAGACGGAGGGAATCGACTTGCTTCCGAGCGAGCCGGGTCCAGGAGATAGCTTGCTGAGGAAACTGAATCAGCCACAGGCATGCCCTAATCCGACTAATGGATTAGGTTAATTACCCTAATGATGGAAAACTCAACTTGGCGGCTGTCACTTATCACTATTGAAGGGATAATCATCGGATAACCGTGAGGTTATCTCAGGAGTACTCTACTAGTTCAAACTAGTAGAAGTCTATCGCTCAACGGATCTAATTGTTAGAATCCAACGACTATCCGAAGAAGGCTCAAATGCATCCAACGAAGAAGATTCGAAGGTACACTCTATATAAACCTTACTTACCTACGAGGTAAGGAGGACACCAGATCCATACACACACCTATGGACGTAAACACTCATATGCTTTCAATCTAGATCATATTCCAGTTATTCATTCCTTAGCTCTGTGTATCTAGCAAAGCCGTTTGTGATTAAGTTCATCAACTGACTTAGCCTTCGGAGGTGGACTCTCGACCCCAGCGGTCGGGCCACATCTGACGCTTTCGTTTTGCAGGTCATTCCAAGGAGATCTAAGGGATGAGCAAATTTTGGACGCATCAGTGACAATCATCACCTTCTACCAACTCTTCCAAAACTCTATTGTCAGAATCATAATTGCTCCCCACGATCAAAATGATTTTCTAAAAAAGTAGCATTCTTGCTTTCAATTATAACTTGATTTTCAGGATCATATAACATGTAACCTTTGTGACGATGAGGATACCTAACCATGACGCACTTTCTAGTTTTGGATAGCAATTTTTTCATATTAGGATCAGGAATGAGAACATGATCAATGCATCCCCACACTCGAATGTGAGCAATACTGGCTTCTTTTCCATAAAAGGACTTATATGGTGTAGAATCTACAACTTTGGTGGGAACTTCATTGAGTATATGCATAGCAGTATACAAAGCTTCTCCCAAAAAGGAAGTGGGAAATTACCTCTAGCCATCATAGATCTAACCATATCAAGCAAAGTCCCATTACACCTTTCTGCAATACCATTAGCTTATTAGGTATGAGGAGGAGTTATAAAATGTTTGATGCCATTTTATTCACAATACTTCTCAAATCATCGAATAGATATTCTTCACCTCTGCTTGAATGTATTGACTTAATCACTTCTCCTGTCAACTTCTCAACTTCAAGTCGAAATATTTTGAAAAAGTCTAAGGCTTCAGATTTATGTTTCATAAGATATACAAAGCCAAATTTGAAAAAATCATCAATAAAAGTAATGAAGTAACGAAAACCTCCTCTTGCAATGATGTTCATAGGTCCACATACATCAATATGTACATTTTCTAAAATATAAGAACATCTTTCACCTTTCTTGTAAGATTTCTTGGTCATTTTTCCAGAAATACAACTTTCACAAGTTGGGAACTTCTCTAGAGACACTCTAGTCAATATACCAAACTTAATTAATTTTCAATTCTATCCACACTAATGTGACCTAGCCTTAAATGCCAAAGATATGTAGAATTTGATTTAACAGTAACATCCACATTGCATACAAAATTACCACATAATTGCACTTGATACACATTGTTGTTTCTAAAGCCATGCGACACAACTTTACCATCTTTATGCATTAAAATTCTCCCATTTCCAAAATAAAATTTATAACTAAGTTTCTCCAACATTGAAATAGATAATAAGTTTCTCCTTAAACTAGGAGCATACAAATAGTCAACTAAAGTAAAGAATGTTCCATCATTCAACTTTAGCTAAAAAACTCCAACTCCTTCAATTGATGCTTTATCATCATTTCCCATATAGATATAACTCCTCCCGTCACTTATTCTCTTTAACTCCTTGAACCAAGGTATTGGAAACATGCACAATTGGTCCAGAATTAACCCACCAAGATCCATATTTAATAATTGTAGTGTTAATTTCATCTAGGATCAAGGTTGCAAACATACCTTGAGGTTGATTACCATTAGATCTTAGGAAAGAGTAACATTGAGACCTTTTATGCCCAGGCTTCTTGCAAAAATAGCATATTACATGCCTTAACTTAAATTCAGTATCCTGTCTCACATTAGTTTTCTTATTCTTTTTCCAATCATGCCTTTTGTTGTTAAGCCTCTTCTTCTTCTAATATTTCTTTAAATTACTAGGCTTATCAAACTTTTCTTCAACAGCATGAATTGCAAAAAAAAATTTCCTCAATTTAGTATCTTCATGATCAATAACCTTGGATAAAAGACCATCTATAGTCCAACTTAACCCAGACACAAATAGATTTGTCTCACAATTTCAAAAGAGTTAGGAAAAGAAGATAAGATTGTAAAAGTCTTAGTTTTATAATCAACTAGTCTTCCTTGCAAAGCTAATTCAACATCTATTGCAATCATACTATTCACATGTTTTCTACCATCTCCATCTTCAAATAATTTAATTCTAATAAATTTCTCCCACAAACCCTCAATGTGTTGGCTAGATTTCTTTCCAGACTTCAATTCAAGACTATTTAAAATATCCTTAGCAAAGGGACTGTTCATAGAACCCACCAAAAGGCTACGTTTGTTTGCAACGGTGGGGTGGAAAAAAATTATGTGGGGCCCCATGTGTTGTGGGGTGAGGAAGAAAGAAAAGAAAGGAAGAGATTTTGTGGAAAAGTATTAATTGTAGGTCCCACTTTTTACTTTTCCACACTCTTCCACAAAGTCCCCACACATTTTGTGAGGTTTTAAAAAGACTTGGGGTGAAAAAATTAGCTTGCTTTCTACCTCACCAAACAAGTTTTCTTCATTTAAGGAAACTTGTCTTTAACTTTCCCACCCCAAGCAACCAAGCAAACTATACTTTTAGGACTTAAAGGAAAAGCTTGGTTTTTCAAGAATTTTCCCACCCACCTTTATTCCAGCAAACAAACGCAGTCTAAGAGAATTCGTGTCACGCCCTCCCAGCCGGTACCCTATCTGGCATACCCGAGAGTGTGATCCACAGCCCGAAGATCAGGTATCGAGTGATCAACCTCCCACATAAACAATAACATAATCATGAACAATCATAACAAGAGTGCGGAAGATAAATCATAGATCCAATAAATAAAGAATGAATCATAAATGAATCAGAATAATAGATATAATCAGAGTATCAAACAGATAAGTAAAGTGAGGCAAAAATTCCACTTTACATTCAGCGGAAAAGTAGCTCTAAAGAGAATAAACTAAATAAAATCTAATCCCAGTAGCTAGTACATTGGGTAACTAAATTGTTCTCCACTTTATAGACAACATCCTTGTAAGTGTAAATCTCATAAATGGCACAAGGACGCTTCCACTCAATGGTCGGACTAAGCATCGTACGGAGCATAACCACTCGTGGGATCTTCAGAGTAATTGTGGTAACCGCAATCACCTTCCCGGAGATATGCCTCTTCGCCTTGCGCTTCTTCATAGGGACCGTCATAGTACTCAAGACTGCAGGATAGTCTAACAACATTGTACAATAAAGGAATGAGTTTCAAAGAAACTCAAGTAAGGCGATTAAAATCCATAATAACATAAATGGCAGGATTCCGAACAAACATAAATGCAATATGATATGAGACAAACAATGAATGAATGAATCTAACTCTATGTATGCTGGTCTCTATTGGCAGACATGCTTTAAGTCATAGCACCGTACTTCTTTAGGAAAGTCCACTCACATCCTCAACCATTTAAGATATCTTGGATTCTCTCACGGATCATTTCACCGGTCTTGAGCAGCCGATTGGTAATGGGTCCTTCATCCCTCAGGACAAACCTTGGCAGGGGGTTAAGTCAACACACTCTCTCACAACCATTTGGTATAAGTACTGGCGCATGTCAGGGTAAAACCTAGCCAAATGCAAGTCTTCTACTTAGTTACATCAAGTCGATCCAGATACTTCCATTCCTCGTCCCCGACGATCCTTTCCGGTATCCTTCACACTAGAGTCCTCATAGTCCCTGACTTCGGACTCATCAACCCTATTGATCATCCACATATGGTAAACGGGAAGCTCTCACGTCCTCTCACGGGTTGGTTACCGGTCTTAAGCGCCCGTGAGCCCAAGTCTAACCATATGCAACCCTACCAATAAATGGCCCCCACAATGTGATTCCTGTCCTCTCACGGGTTGGTTACCGGTCTTGAGCGCCCATGAATCCCCATTGCTACCACGGGTCGTTCGGTCTCAATACCCCTCCGATTAGGGTCTGACATAACAGGACATCCTAGCCAAACACTACTAGACAATCCAAGATTTGTCATCCAACAGTTTAGGAAGGTGTCCAGAGGGCATCTCCGGAAACATCCCATAATATTCCCGTAGTAGTCCAAGGACAGAAGTGTCAAAAGGACACCTCTCCTTTCCAAACCATACTTAAGCATACACATGCATCAAATCATATCATCACATATATGGTAACTTCATATATGGAAAGAAATCAATAATTACAATCACTTGTATAACATTGGTAAGTAAATCATACATGAATCAATTTAATATGAATAAGTAATGCTACTGTAATCAAAGTTATGCAACAGTAGTATATCATTGTAAGAATCTAATTTAAGAATCATATCTATGATATTCAAATATAGAAACTAGATTCATGCTATCTATGTAATTAAGGAAATAACCATCCTTACCTTTTATAACTCGCAAAGGAATCCTAAGAAATCAAGTAAGATCTCGGCAAACTTGAGAAGAAGGTCCTAAACAAGTATATACAACATATTAGGAAAGATCCCTAACAGAAAAGATACCAAAACATCCAACATAGACCAATTCTGGAGTTGCTGTACTCATTGGTCGAGTGGATTGGTCGAGTGGTCCAGTCGACCAATCAGTCGACCAATGCAGACAGTAGCCTAAAAAAACAGAGTTTTAAGATATGAAATCCGAATTTGGTGGTTCAAAAGGGTACTAATCAAGGGGTAGACTACATCAGTAGTATTCTAACATATAGGGGACCTCAAAACACTAATCCAATCAAGATATCAAGATCCAAATTAGGAAACAAAAAGTTACCATAATTAAATCAACCATGGATCTTGATGAATTTGAAATAGAAAACAAAGACAAGAACAATAGGAGGATAGATCTTTGCTTCAAGTAATAGTATCATGAAAATATACATAGATCTTCATGGAATAAGGCTTAGAAGCATAAATCTAAATAAGGAAATAAAACCTACCATATATGTAACTACCATGCATCATGAAGAACACATAGTATGGTAGAAGAGAACAACTAGAATCTATAGATTATGGATCATGGAAAGAAAACACAGTAATTAACTACTAACATGATCAACATAGAAGATCCAAAGAGATCAGAATTCAGATTAGAAGTTTAATCAAAGATTAGATCATGGTTTGATCATGATTCCTTCAAAAGCTTGCAATGATCATGGTTAAGATCATTGTTCTAGCCTCAAATCCTTAGGATGATCATGAGAACATGTTCAGAGATGTTTGCAACAGAGAATGCAGCATCTCTTCTACTGTCTCAACTCAAAAAGGAAAGAAAAACAAAGATGGAGGAGAAGAAGAGAGAGTAGACATACCTTTTGATGCAAAAAGAAGAGTTTCGACGAAGATCCGTCAAGAAAACACCAAGGATACAAGAGAGATGACTTGCAGAGGTCTTTGGTTCGTTCCAGAGGGTTTGGAGGCAGCAAATACGAAGTGGACTTAAATAGAGCAAGAACAACCTAATTGCCAAAGACAGCACTCATTGGTCGAGTGGATTGGTCGACTGGCCCAGTCGACCAATGCTGACAGTAAGACCAAAACAGGGAATTGAAGGTCCAGATCCAATCCAATCCTAAAGGGGTTTTGCACACAAGTCAAGTGACTTACCTAATAGGTAGAAATGCCTTCAAACCAAGATAGAGAGCACTCCAAGTCCGTCAACTAATCAGATCTTCATCAAGATTCAGTTTCCATAAATAGAACCTCATCATCAACTTTCATGGATTCAAAGCCAGACACCAAGTCCTCTACTGGGATGGCCCAAAGCTGACTTCTTACTTTACTTCGGGTCATCGGACCTACAAATAACAAGGTTTCCGGGTCAAGGTTAGGGCTGGGTTTTACAATTCGTCATATAACCCAACATACATAAAAAATTTCACTTTATTATAAGCCTCAATCTAGAACTTATAGGCAACCTTTGCAGTCTTAGAAAAGTGGGCACCAGGCATAGCAAGACAATTCTCTTTAATACAAACAGAGTAATTGTAGAATCCAATAAACAAGTCAATTCTACACTTCCATTCAATATAATTGGATCCAGTCAAAATGCAATTTTTCATGATATTAGACATATTCAGAGAGCTAAAAGAACCAACCATCTATCATAAGTATATAACATGTAACATAAGGAGGAGACCATGACCCACTTGCATAAAACCATAAAACTAACATTGGATATATGTGACAATCATAGGCCCTTAGATGTCTCAAACTTCTCCCGTATCCGATGGGCGTAAAGAAAAAACAAAAATTCAAATTCATTATATCTTATCCAAAGGTAGTTGACATAAAGGAATGATATACTTATCAATAATCCTAGCATATCCATGTGAATAACCAACGAGTGTCATCATGTCTAAGCATTGGAAAATTGATATTTAAATGTTCAAACCCATGCGGCCACTGAAAGTAGTTAAATTTGGTACTTACAACAATTTAGAAATCAAGTATGGTTTATAATTGATGCGTCCAAAATCTGCTCAGCCCTTGGATCTCCATGTGATGTCCTGCAAAACGAAAGCGTTAGATGTGGCCCGACCGCTGGGGTCGGGAGTCCACCTCCGAAGGCTAAGTCAGTTGATGAACTTAATCACAAACGGCTCTGCTAGAAGCACAGAGCTAATGAATGAAGAAACGGGAAAGGTGATCTAGATAGCAGGACGCTGATAGTTTGGGTCTATCAGTATGTATCTGAACCTGAGTCTCAGATAGTATTCTTATTGATCGATTGATCCCTCCCTCACCTTGTATGGTAGTGAGGTTTATATAGAGTGTACCTTCGAATCTCCTTCGTTGGATGCACTTGAGCCTTCCTCGGGTAGTCGTTGGATCTCCTCAGTTAGATCCGTTGAGCGATAGACTTCTACTAGTTTGTGCTAGTAGAGGACTCCTGAGATAACCGTTAGGTTATGCGATAGTTATTCCTTTGATAATGATTATCCGCAGCCGTCAGTTTGAGTCTGCCATCATCAGGGTGATTACCCTAATCCATAAGTAAGATTAGGGCACGCTTGCAGCTGAATAAACTTTCTTCTTCAGCAAGCCATCTTCCGGATCCGGTTAGCTCGGGAGCGATTCGGTTTTCTCCGTCTCGACCGGGATCGAGGGTCGGACCAGGTATGAACCCGGTCTGATCATAAACTCTCCATATCACGAGCCCCCCAGACCAAGCATTCGGTCGATCCAGAGGGCTTGGTTTTTAACTGGGTTCGTCGTCAGGTGATGATCTCTGCGTGCTTCATTAAATGTCATATCACATTTAATGCGGTGGTCACTTTTCCTCGAGCGTTGTGAGTGTAAGGCCACATGTCTCGCTGCAGTTTATCTGTTGTGGCTCACGTCATCCAAGCGATGGTTTCCGAACGCCTATTTCGGATTCGTGAGTTCAAACTTTCAAAACGTCTTTCAATCTTGATCGTTGATTTTGAATCAATCTCGATCGTTCAGATTCCCGAACACTCGTGCAGGAGTTTTAAAAGTGGTTCGTTGTCTTCGTAGGTTTCATTCTTCCTGTCTGGAATTTGAACCTTTGTTGTCTGCTTTGCGCCTTCCTGCTCTCAAGCTTTCGTCTCACTGAATCAGTAAGTTTACTAGTCTTTTTACTTTTGTAGTTTACTGAAACGAGTAATGGCGGACGATAGGGCTTCTTTAGTACCCCATGTTGGTGATAGCAGTGATGCTTTTGCTTCTCCTGCTCCCGAACAGTCGGATAGTGATAACAAAACCCTAACCGTCCTCCCGACGGAGTTCACCAAGTTTCTCAAAAAGGTTTTGAAAGAAAAACCGAAACTTTTCCTGTCCTTCTCGAGTCTGGATCTTCCAAGATTGTCGAGTCTTCTAGGCAGCCTCAAACCCCCGGGTCCAATGGTGGACCTGGCTCTGTTCCTTCCATTTACAATGGAGAAACCCTTCTTTCAGCTGTTCAAGATTTTGATCTTCCTTCCTCATATCGGGTTAGGGCTCCCCATCCTGATGAGAGGGTTGATTCATCCCTTTCGGGTGAATTTTCTTTGTATATAGATGCACTGGAAAGCGGGGTTCGCTTTCCCTTTTTTAATCCTTTGTTCTCCGCAATTTTGAATCACTGGAACATTTGTCCCGGAATGCTCCTCCCCAATAGCTGGCGTCTCATCGTCGGCTTCTTGGGTTTGTGTTTTGAGCTTGGCATTACGCCATCTCTTTCTCTTTTTGTACATTTTCATGTTCTTTCTATCTCCCATCCTCCCGAATGGGTCTTTCTTTCCAAACGCAATAAGGCTGAACTTGATTGGAGGGGCAGCATCCTTGTCAAAGGAACTTGCCCTTCTAACCACAAAAGATGGCGCGAACGATACTTTTTCTGTCGAGCGCCTCCATCAGATCTTAACTTCCCGACCACCTGGAGGAGGTTTACTTCTTCGTCCGAGAGTAACCGGGGCCTTCCCTTATCCAGAGAAGACGAGGCGGCCATAAGGAAGATCAAATCCATTCCGTGGTATGAAGAGATATATGGATATGAAGTGGAGTATAACTCCATCCTTCAGTACTGGGGCTTGTCTCATTGTGAGCTTCTAACCATCATCCTTTGATTTGACTGAAGTGATATGTTTTGAATTCTGATTCTTGTCCTTCTTCTTTGCAGTGCCTCCCAGAACGAACCCTGAAAGCCTGCGGGTGAAGGCCGCTAGGGCTGTTGTGACAGCCGAGCAACGATAGCCCAGGGTCTTGACCGTAGATCAAGAGGCTTCTCTTCCCTCTCCCGACCCCTCTTATAGGGGTATCAGGAATATCAGGCCTGTAGATGATGCTTCGGGTAGAGGGAAGAAACCAATGGTGGAGAGGGTTAATGTCTCTTCCTCCGCCCGAACCAAGAGGAGGCATGACACAATTGATGCTCCCTCAAATAAAAAATCCAAAGCTTCGACAGATGGTGAAGAGGTCTTCATCCCCCAGTGGACCCTGAAGATGACCGACGGGGTCACTCGGGATCCCGAGAAAGCTGCGAATGGAGCTCCCTCAGTCTTGCTCCTTCTGATCGCCAGGAGTTCGTAGCCCTGGATGACACTTCCCTTGTTAGTCAATCTACAAGGTACCGATCTTCTTGATTACTTACGTTTTCATAATTTCTTATGACTTCTTCTGATATCTTCCGTCTTCCCAGGAATGCTGTGTTGAGCTTTTATCAACACATGGAAGCATTGAGCTGGGTTGGTCGCACCAGCTCCTTGCTGCAAACTTGTGAAGAGCAATTGGCCAAGGCCAATTCTGAAATAGACCAGCTGACTGCAGCTACCATGGAGCTGCAGAAAAAGCATGAGGAAGAAGTGATCTCCCTCAAGGAAGCCCTTGAAGCTTCGAAAATTCGTGTCTCTGCTGCCGAGCGCGAGGCCAGGAAGCAAAAGGTAGCTGCCACGTTGTTTGGTGACAGCCTTGAAATCAAAAGTAGGGAGCTCGAAGAACATCTGAAGTTGGCGATCCCTAGCAAGCCTGAGCATATAAAGCCAGAGCTTTGGAAGGAGTGCATTCGGAAATACCTGAATAGCGTACCTTTCTCCGAGTTGCTAGGTTTCTACAACATCCAAGCTAATCGCATGGGGCAGAACGACGTTTGGGAGCAGATCCTTGGAACGATCCCTGACTTCGACACTGCTCCCTTTCGTGAGGTATGCCACCAAGAGGTCTTCGGGAAAGTTGGTAAGGATCTCCCGGACTGGGCTCAGGGAGAAGATGATCCTTTTCCAGCTGACCCTCAATATGAGGCATATCTGAATGACGAGCCGGCACTTCCAGAGGAGAAATCACAAGCCGAGTCTCAAGTTGTTGCTGTAGAGGATTCAGCCGATGCCACTCTTGAGGAAGGCTCTTCTCATGGTCCTCGAGAAAAGTCCTCCCGACCAGGGTCCCTCGGGCAACAATGAAGAAAAGGCTTAGGGAGTTGTTCTTTTGTAAAGATGTACCCTCAATTTAATGAATAGACATTTCTTTTTTCATGTTGACCCCGAAATTTCCCCGTCTCCTGCCGAAATCTTGCCTTGAATATCAAAGTATGATAAAACTTATCACTTAACTTTTCATTCCTCGCCGATTAATAATCTTGTTGAAATATTGTGAAGATGCGTTTCGGGAAGATGCGTTAATCTTCCCCACTACTTCATTTATTGCAAAGTCCGCACGTTTCCCTTCTGCGAAGTTCAAACGTTTTCCTGCTTTTGTATACCATTCATCTTGTTTCCAATGAATCGGAAATACATCCATTATTTTAATGGCAGTGCGATGATTGGAGGTATCTCTGCATCAGGTGCTTGCTTCCACATGTTTCCATGTGGCATCCCTTCGACCGTTGATCTTGCTTTTTGCGGATTTCGAAGCGTCATTTCGATCTGGGTCGTCGGTTGTCCTTAGCCTTCAACCGTCGTCTTATACCTTAGGCTATTTAAAGCCTTCGTGGGTACGCTCCATCTATCCTGACTTCTGCAAGATAGATTTGCTAAAGTGCCAAAGCAACCTTTCGTCCTTCGGCCTGCTTCCGTATTCCTCGTACTCCAACGATAGCTCTATCCATTTCTGAACAAGTGAGTTTTTTGATTACTCATCTCTTTCCCCACTTCCCCCCGAAGTAAACTGCACAGTAGTTATACCTGGGGTTTAGTTCGTTGGTTAGTCAAAAACTGTAGAAAACCAGGGTTTCCCCATTGTTGTTGTCGTTTATTTCTGTACTGATACGGCTGGTTTTTTTTTTTGTTGTTGTTTTGCATAGTGGCTCCCAAGATCAACCCGAACTTTATCAGAGCAAAATCTTGCAAGAAAAGCGTTCCGTCGGTGGTGGTTGGGGCCAGTGCGGTGGTTTCAGATAGTGAATCCTCCAAGCGTAAGGCGACTGCTGGCGGTGAATCTTCAAGTCGATTCCTCGCAGCTTCTATTGATGCCGTCCCTGCGCCTCCTTTGCCTGAAGTGATCGCTCGTCTTTCCCAGGAAGATCTTTATCACTCCGTTGCCGATGGTGCTGCCGGCGCTCCTGCTGGTGAGCCTGTTGGTGCACCCCTGAAGGAGACTCTTCGGGCATCCGAGGCAACTATGTTGGCATTTGATGAAGGTGTGGTCCCAGCAAGTGCTGCTCCTATTTCTAACTCCAGTGCTTGTTTGGCATCCTCCTCCTCTCTTTCTGAGTTGGAGGATTTTGCCACTAGGAAGCGCCGTCGGGTGACAAGTGATGAAGCTCATCCTTTGCTTGGTGTAGTTCATCCTTCTCATCCTTTGCTCGAATTAGTGTCAAACGAGTTTGACGAGAGCGTTGGAATGGTGTACTACTGCTCGAATGACTTCCGAGAGCGCAGCTTCTTTCCAAACTTCCGGATGAAGTCTTTACGAAATCACCGGTGATGTAAGTCTTTCTTCATTATCCTCCGATTTTGAAAAATTACTTTTCCGCTCCTCGCTAACTCGGAAGTTGTTTGCGGGAGTCTTGCTTGGTAACTTCCACAACCAAGTGGAAGCGGTTACTAGACTCGATAGGTTGAGCAATGAAGTTTCTAGGCTTTGAGAAATCTCTGAAGCTAAAGATGTTGAGATTGCTCGCCTTCGGAATCTAGCTTGGGAGGTGGCGGGAGAAAAAAATTCGATGATTGGTCGTCTTCGGTCGGACTTGGATGATGCCGGGGAGAAGATCCGGCGATTGGAGCGAAGAGTTGGAAAGTCGGGAGCCAAAGGATCTGAAACGTTACCCGAAAGGCAAGGTGTCGTTCCTTTGCCCGAATCCCTTCCAACTGATGTTCGCAGAGCTCGTCGTCTTCAAGTATTTACACGGTAAGCCTTTTGTTGATATGCTGAATGCTTATAACTTGCGGGCGTCGTGGGATGGTGAGAACGAAGTATGGGAATCAATATTAAGGAAAGATCCTCATTTTGATACGACTCCCTACGATCTTGTTTGCCATCCTTAAGTATTTACCGACACGGGTATTCCTCTTCCCGATTGGACCAAGGATAAGATTGATCCTCCACCTTCCGATCCGAGATATTATGCAATATCCGAAAGATTCTCCTCGTTTATTCTCCGCTGGAAGAAGTCAATTATGACGAGCTTGTACTTGAATGCGAGTTTGGTCGAGGACCATTCTTCTCCTGGAGAAGTTGGGCAAAGAGTATGAAATTGCGGAGGATTTTATGTATACCGAAATATTTTTGTAATCCTCATTTCTTCTCTTCTTTTCCTTGTATCCCCACCAATGGTTGACTCATATGTTTGTTCTAGCAAAGTCGCGTCGATCTTGTGTAACTTGTTAACAGTCACTGTAATGACTTTCTTCTTTTGATCGAAGATTGTATCCAGCTCTTGTAATTGTCTTGATACTGGCCTCTTTGGATCTTTTGAAGAAATAAGAAATTACTTTATCTTGAACTTTTCTAGCCACTTGAATCGCCGTTGTATTAGGTCTTAGTTGTCTGAAACAATGCCGTTGCTTAAGGATTTTCGGAGAAATACAATAAGTCTGAGAAGGAACTCACTCGGGTTTTAAACCGATGCCTTATACTTAAGGATTTCCGGAGAAATACAATAAGTCTGAGAAGGAACTCACTCGGGTTTTAAACCGATGCCTTATACTTAAGGATAATTCAAAAATTCAATAAGTCTCGAAGGAGCTCACTCGGGTTTCAAACCGACACCTTGCAAAAGGAACTCACTCGGATTTTCATCCGATGCCCCGACTTAAGAAAGTTCGAAAAATTTCCATAAGTGTTGAAGTGTTGAAGGACCCATTCGAATTTTCATCCGATGCCTTATAGTTGGATCTTGTTCTTGAATGTGGTGTATGATGCCCCCCAATCAAAAGATAGTTTGTTGAAAGCCAAAAATTGCATTGATTGAGTTGAAAATGATTACATCGCGAACAAAATTGAAATCATACTCAAGGATTAAACTTTTTGAGATGCCTAGCATTCCACAAACGATCCAACTCTTTCTGGGAATCGATGTTCTTCAGCCTTGTAAGCTCCTCGAACCGACCGGTTTCACAACCATATAAGGTCCTTCCCAGGAAGGGTCCAACTTTCTTTGGTGACGCGGGTCGGATGCTAGGGTGTTTCTCAACACCAGATCTCCGGCTAAGTACCGACGATTCTTCACTCGAGTATTATAATGAGACGCTATCCTTCTTTGATAATGTTGAGTTCGTGCTATTGCCTTTGCCCAAACTTCGTCCAACAAATCAAGACTATCAAGCAGTCCTTGTTCATTTGCTTTTTCCTCTAACTCACGATCCCATAACGTCCCCGCCATTATTTCCACAGGTGCCAATGCTTCGGATCCATACGCCAACCTGAATGGAGTTTCTCCTGTAGGTGTTCGAACCGTAGTTCTATAAGCCCACAGTACATTATGTAGTTCTTCGACCCAAGAAGCTTTGTCGGCTTCGAGTCTTCTCTTTATTCCTTCCGGTAGCGTTCGGTTAGTAACCTCTACCCGGCCATTGCTTTGGGGGTATGCCACTGAGGACATACGATGCTCGATCATATATGTTCCACGAGAATTGCTCAAATTGTGGACGATCGAACCGAGTACCATGGTCAGTGACAATAATCTTTGGAATCCCAAAGCGATATATGATTGATTCAAGCACAAATTTCTCCACTTTTTTCTCGATAATTGTTGCCGATGCAGCGGCTTCTACCCATTTTGTGAAGTAATCAATTGCTACTATCGAGATATTCCCGTCCGCTTTGATGCCTTGGTGAATTTGCCCATGATATCAATTCCCCACATTGCAAAGGGAATGGGATTTAAAATTGAAGTCATAGTTTCCGCCGGGCGCTTCGATACTGTAGCATGAATTTGACAGTTACTACATCGACGAACGTAGTCCATAGCAGCTTCTTGGATCTTAGGCCAATATAACCCAAGTCTTAGAATTTTGTGGGCCAGGGCTCGGCCACCCATGTGAGCTCCACAAATTCCTTCATGAACTTCAGCCAAAGCTGATTTTGCTCCTTCGGGGCCTATACATCTCATAAGGGGTCCAGCATAAGATCTTTTGTATAGTCTCCCATTCTGAATGACAAATCTAGCTGATCGAATCTTGATCAACCTTGCCTCTCTTTGGATCCTCGGGTAATTTGTCATCCCTTAGATATTCGATTATTGGATCCATCCAAAGAACGTTCGCTTCAATATAAGAAATTTCTTTCTCATGATAACTTGGAAAAGTTACCTCTTCAATGTAGACCGAAGGGTCTAGATTCTTTTCCTTGGCATTGGCTAGTCGGGATAGCTCATCTGCCACTGAATTTTCATTCCTCGAAATCTGAGATATCTTCAAATTCCGAAATTGGTTTTGAAATGCCTGCACTATCTCCCGATATTTTTGCAAGCGTGGTTCTTTAATGCCATACTCCCCCTGGACTTGGTTGACTATAAGCTGAGAGTCACTATAAATAGTAACATCTGTAATAGCTAATGCTTTTGACAACCGAAGTCCTGCTATCAGGGCCTCATATTCCGCTTCGTTATTACTTGCATCAAATGTGAATCTCAAAGCATATCGAATAATAAATCCTGTTGGACTTTTTAATAGAATTCCAGCGCCTGCTCCATCTTTATTACTCGAACCATTCACATATACCTCCCAAGTGGTTGGTATAATGGGATCCTCAATGGTGGGCTCTACCGGTGCAGTAGTTTCTACTACAAAGTCGGCTAATGCCCGAGCCTTGATTGCGCTTCCGGGCTTAAAGCTCACTTGGAACTCACCGAGCTCAACCGACCGGGATACCATCCTTCCGGACAAATCGGGTTTGTTAAGAACTTTACTAAGAGGAAAAGTTGTAAATACCTCAATTGGATGAGCACTGAAAATATGGCCTTAGCTTCCTGGCGGCCATCATGAGAGCCGAGAGCACTGCTTCTCAATCTGCGAATATCTCGTCTCCGCCTCTAGCAACACGTGGCTTACATAGTAAATCGGCCACTGTTTCTTATCTTTCTCCCGAACAAGTTCTGCACTGACCGCCGAAAGGGATGTCGCTAGATATAGCTGTAATATTTCCCCCTTCTCTGGTCTGGACAGGATCGGTGGTTGTCCAAGTGCTTCTTTTAATTCCTCAAAAGCTTTCTGGCACCCTTCAGTCCACTTTGCTTCCTTACTGCCCTTCAGGTCTTTAAGTGCCTTGAAAAAAGGCAAACATTTTTCTCCAGACTTGGAGATAAATCGATTTAAAGCAGCAACTCTCCCTGTCAAACATTGTACATCCCGAACGGTTTTGGGAGCCTCCATATCAATCAGAGCTTGTATTTTGGCAAGATTAGCCTCAATTCCCCTCTGTGATACCATGAAACCCAAAAATTTGCCCGAGGAGACTCCAAAGGCACATTTTTCAGGGTTTAACTTCATTTGATGCTTCCTCAATACTAAGAAAACCTCAGTCAAATCTGCAATGTGATTTGCTTTTGTAAAGCTTTTCACCAGCATAACGTCAACATATGCTTCAACATTCTTTCCTATCAGCTCCTTGAAAATCTTGTTGACGGCCCTCTGATATGTTGCTCCTGCATTTTTCAGGCCAAAAGGCATGACCTTGTAATAATAGCTCTCACGATCAGTCATGAAAGCCGTATACTTCTCATCCTCCTTATTCATAAGGACTTGATTATACCCTGAGTAGGCATCCATGAAACTTAAAGTTTCATATCCTGCAGTAGCATCTATCAAGAGGTCAATCCGAGGCAACGGGTAGCAATCTTTTGGGCAAGCTTTGTTTAGATCCGTGTAGTCTGTACACATTCTCCACTTCCCATTTGCCTTTTTCACCATCACCACGTTGGCCAACCAAATTGGGCACTCGATTGGTTCTATGAAACTAGAATTCTTAAGTTTTTCAACTTCGCTCCGGACGGCTTCATACTTTTCAATAGAGAAATTTCTTCTTTTCTGTATCACTGGTTTCGCCTTAGGGTCTATCCAGAGTTTGTGCTCTGCAATGGCCCGATCGATCCCAGGCATGTCCTCAGCAGACCATGCGAATACATCCTTATTCTGTTGAAGAAATAACTTCAACTCATCTTTAAACTCTGCCAGCTGTTCAGACCCGATATAAGTAATCTTTTTCTTATCTTCGGTACACAGCTGGATTTGCTCCAGTTTCTCCACTGGTTCGGGCCTTTGCACCTCTGTCTCTTCCCGATCATCTCGAACTTCTATGGGGAGGGCAGTAACCTTCCTCGGACCCTCCTTGTCTTTTAAATAGGCAACATAACACTGCCGAGAGATCTTCTGGTCAGAGGAGACTTGACCAATTCCCATATCAGTCGGGAATTTTATCTTCAGGTGTTTTGTCGAAACAATAGCACCTATCTTGGATAAAGATGGTCGCCCGAGAATCATATTATAGGCTGGTAGTTCTCGAACCACCAAAAAATTGATTCGGACAGTTGTTTCCTTAGGAAAACTTCCAATGGATAAATCCAACTGAACCGATCCTTCCGCTACTGCAGATGACCCTGCAAAGCCATATAGGTGCGTAGATGAAGGTTTCATCAAGTCCTGATCCACCTTCAATTTTCGATACACTTCGTAAGAAATTAGGTCAGCTGCAGACCCTGTATCAATCAATACTCTATGCACTTCCCGCCGTGCAATCTCTACCTTGATGACTATAGCATCATCATGAGGTAAACATACGTCTCTTTCGTCTTCCTCGCTAAAGGTGATAGAATCTTCACCATTCAGCTTCTTCCGCTTCTGCGCCTCTCCGGATCCAACAAATTTGGATTTTGTTTTCAGACTCCGGAATGATTCGGGCTCTGGTCCCCCGAAGATGGTAAGGATGGGTGACCGAGGAGAAGCTTCAATCACCTCCTTACCTTTTCTAGACTTCGGGGCCTCCCTCGATCGTTCTGAACTAACCGAACGATCCCTCTTTGGAGCAGCTGCACGTGGCTCACGTGGCTCCTCCCTTCTCCTACTAACAAAACTGGACAGATGTCCCTGAGATATCAATCTCTCAATATCTGCCTTCAGATGACGACAGTCATTAGTGTAATGACCATAGTCCTTGTGGAATCGGCAATACTTTTCCCGATCCTGCTACTCTCCGGGTTTCAAAAGAATTTTAGGCGGCCACTTCAAAATATTTTTTCTTTTGAGGATATTCAAAATATCAGCCCGAGGAGCATTCAATGGAGTGTACTCACTTCTACCGGGGGATCTTTGGCGCCAAGGCTGGGATTTTCCAACCCGATCACGAACATTCTTCTTTGGCTTCTGCTTCTGCTCAGGAGCCTTTTGTTCCTTATTGGAGACTTTATTATCTCCTTGGCGCGCATCTAGAATCTCCATGACTTCAGCCTCGCTTCGGCATCTCTCGTACCTACTCGGCATAAGTCGTGGGTATATCCTATAGTAATAACTCCAGGAGTTTCCGATTTGTGAGTCCCGTGAATAGAGCGGTTACGGCTACTTGTTCATCCAAGTTTTCTATCTCCATTGTCACTTTGTTGAATCTTTTCGAAAACTCTCTCGATCGATTCGTTCTTTCCTTGTTTGACAGTAAACAAGGTTTCTTCCGTTTTCTTGACCTGTATCCCACTCTGGAATCGCCCTATGAATTGGCGTGCCAATTCGTCGAAGTTTACGATCCTTCCAGAGGGGAGGTTAGAAAACCACTTCTGTGCTGCTCCAGTTAAAGATGAACCAAAAACCACGCATAAAATTTCATCGAAATTACCAGAAACGCCATGGTCTCGTTGGTAATAGCCGATGTGAGCTGTTGGATCTCCGGAGCCATCGAATGTTGAGAAGGTAGGCAAACGGAAGTTATGGGGAAACCGATATCCCGCAATTAGCTCAGCAAAAGGAGTCTTCCGAATGACTAAGTAAATATCCTCAGTTATTCTTCCCTTAGCCAACTGCCCTAACTTCTCATTGATGTTGGCCAATTCTTGACCAATCTGGGTCGGGTGATCTTCAGCAATACGATCACGACCTCGATTAACACGATCATCACGTGCTACTCGATCATCACGAACAGCCCGTCCTTCACGAACGTTTCTCTCGTCATGAACTGCTCGATCATCACGAACGGTTCTTCGACGATGGGTGAGTGAGTTCTTACCCCCGTATCCAACCTTGTATTTGAATCAGTTGTACTCTCTTGCGGTCTGTCGAACCGATCGCCTCACCTCGGTTGATCATCGATCCTTCGAAGTCCTCGGTCTCCTTCACGGAAATTCTGATCAACATTCCGGTCTTCAGCCATTCTCTGGTCACGTGGCAGTGCACGTCTCCCTGGATCGTGTTGATCAGGTTCTTGTGGTAAAACCACTCGTCTGGTGAGCACGCGGAGTGCTTGGCTCACCTCCAAGAGTTGAATCTTTACCTGATCCAATTGATCTTGGATTGTATCAGGAGGAGGATTATGTCCTCCCCGGCCATCATCCACCTCGATAGGATTTTGGCTTTCCTGGGGAATATCTGGATTATTCATCCCTGGTATCTGAACACCGGAATTGCGTTGTGCAGCGGCTATTGCGGCTGCTGATCTAGTCACCATGGCTTTTTCAAGTCATTTCCCACAGACGGCGCCAAATGATGCGTCCAAAATCTGCTCAGCCCTTGGATCTCCACGTGATGTCCTGCAAAACGAAAGCAACAGATGTGGCCCGACCTGCTGGGGTCGGAGTCCACCTCCGAAGGCTAAGTCAGTTGATGAACTTAATCACAAACGGCTCTGCTAGAAGCACAGAGCTAATGAATGAAGAAACGGGAAAGGTGATCTAGATAGCAGGACCCTGATAGTTTGGGTCTATCAGTATGTATCTGAACTTGAGTCTCAGATAGTATTCTTATTGATCGATTGATCCCTCCCTCACCTTGTATGGTAGTGAGGTTTATATAGAGTGTACCTTCGAATCTCCTTCGTTGGATGCACTTGAGCCTTCCTCGGGTAGTCGTTGGATCTCCTCAGTTAGATCCGTTGAGCGATAGACTTCTACTAGTTTGTGCTAGTAGAGAACTCCTGAGATAACCGTTAGGTTATGCGATAGTTATTCCTTTGATAATGATTATCCGCAGCCGTCAGTTTAAGTCTACCATCATCAGGGTGATTACCCTAATCCATAAGTAAGATTAGGGCACGCTTGCAGCTGAATAAGCTTTCTTCTTCAGCAAGCCATCTTCCGGATCCGGTTCGCTCGGGAGCGATTCGGTTTTCTCCGTCTCGACCGGGATCGAGGGTCGGACAAGGTATGAACCCGGTCTGATCATAAACTCTCCATATCAATAATTACATAACAATTGATGTGGAAACAAGATAAATTCAGTTTATACACAAGAAAAAATATAGGCAAAAAATTAGGAATATCATGGCTTGACCCATTCACATAAATATGCTTTGAGCCAATATCAATTTGGCTTGAGCCAATTAACCTTGATGGCTTGGCTTGACTCATGCCAAGAAGGTGGATTGGCAATTAATATGTAATAGAAAAGTAACATTTCATTTCTCAAGACCTGAAGAAACTTTTCATTAAACAAATATTCTCAATTTCCAAGAGAGCATTTATTGCAATAAATGAGAAGACATTGAATCAACACAATTCTTTAACCTACTATTTTCAAACTCCAATATGTATGACTCTTGGGTTCTCTCTTTTAACCAACAAATAGAACCCAAAGGACAAAACAATTTAACTTTGGATCAAAACAAGGAATCTTTTAAAGAATCTTTAAAAGTTTAACAAGAACAGTTCATATAAAAGAGAATAAAGAAATCCATACAGATTCATCATGCTTGTGCTATTAGAAAAACTAACTAGAAAATAGAACCAAGATTATTTAATCTATAAAGGAAGAAATTATAATTTGACAAAAAATATTATAATTAACATACTTCTTTGAAGATATATTCCAATCTTGTAAAGTTGATATAGAAGAAAAAGAAGATCTTGCACCAATAAAGAAAAACAACGTGAAGGATGAAACTTGAAGATGATCACCACAATATGAAACACGTATGATGCCAAGGATCTCACAAGCAATAAAGGTACTCACCCCAACTGGATATGCATACCATCACTTGGTATTTTGAGCTTCTAAAAGATAAAGATCCATTTGCCTGTGTGACTTTGAGATATTTATATCTCTAGAGTGGAGATGATCAGCCATAAAGTCCACCCTAAGCGAGATGCTAGCACTTGCTCATATCCAGAATGCCTTTAAAGCTTATCTTGACAATTACTAGAAAGTCCCCAAAAGAATTAGGGAACCAAATCACAGAACTACCATTATTTAAAACAAAACAAAATTGGTTTTGCAAAAACAAAGAAGAAAATAGATAAGTTTTTACTAATATATAAAAAAAAATTACAAAATCACTTTATTGATAAATCCTTTCAAAAGCCAGTCTGTAGGTATGCGTACACTTCCGTAATTGTCAAGTCATTGGCAATGGAGCATTAGTCACTAAGACCAACACTCAATGTACACATAATCTTTATATGGATGGACTTCACAGGTTCAAAGTGTACTAATCATAGAGAGACTAGTCCTCATATCTCCCATAGTTTGAGCAATTTTAACTTGTACCACTCAAACCCATCAAAGCCTAACAATGTATATTTACACAATAATACATTATAATGGGTACAGTCAAGTCAAGGACTACAAAGTGGTTCAAACCGGATTATCATCCATAAAAATAATCCAAACAATCCAATGGACCAAATAACGACATAAATCATCATAAACAATAATGCCACATGTAATCAAAATAACCTTACAAGTGTCCAATGTGATTGTGCAAGCAATATAATGATATGTGTTGGGCTAGCAATTCCTACACTTAATCCATCTAGAAGATCACATTCAAGCCATAATTGGAGATTCACAATCTCGAATTGTCAATTTCCTCGACGTTCTCGTCGGAACAGGAATCAATGCCATTCACCTCGTAATGCTAACAACAAATGCCAGTGACAAACTATCATTGTTCATCAGATTTTTATTTTATGTAACGGCTGTAGCTTATAATGAACCATCATAATTGAACACGTGTACAAAAGAAAATCCAACGATTGTAAAAGAAAAAGAAGGGCTTAGGCTAAACACATTTCTTTAAACTCAAACAAATTCCATACAATGTGATTAAACACTAATTAATTAACATAAATTGATAAAATATTTTAGATGTTTCTATTAAATATGAAATAAAATGAGATGATTGAATATGAGATGATGCGTGCATTGAATCTAAATATTTGAGTTAGAATATGATTGTCCACCGACATGAAATTTCCTACATGTTCTCTCAAGAAGGGCACTTAGAAAAACTATCATCCTAGGTTTCATCTTGTGCAAAACATTCACAATACCATCCCACCTTGTCCACATTGACAAATTGAGCCTCCACCTTTTGTCAAACTATAAAATAAGTGGGGGTCAAACAAAATATTAACATTACATACAACATTAACTAACACTTAGTCTTTGTCATGTGTAATCAAAATTCATCACTGAATCAAAAGAGTCTTCTTGGTGGATTTAATCACCATCCCCTTGAAACATGTTCATGTTTCAAGTGCTCTACCAATTGAGATAAAGATCCATAAAATAGAGTTGTCTAGTAAAGATGCAATAAGACTACAAGAATGCATTTGCTGCCACCAAGAACTAATGCTACACTTTAAAAGAAGGGGGGATATCCTAAGAAAGAATAGAACATTAGAACATTCAAAACCTGAACCATTGAAGATTAAGAAAGAATATATGATGGCACAAACTCGTGTAATTCCACCAAATTAAATAAAACAGTTTGATTAAGCAGCTATGCAGAAACGAAGAAGATGCAAAGTAGTCTTGTGCAATTTGTAAACCTAATTGTTTCAGATGGTGTCAATGGAGTAGAAGCCTATAAGTGCAGTATTGTGATGTCTATGAGTGTGATATAAGTAGGTAGAAAATGCAATAAATAAATAGAGTAGCACAAACATTGTTTTATCTAGTGATTTGAGAAAAAATAGATTCAAGTAATTAGAACAATAAAACATTGTAATGCGAGAGGACTCTGTTCCACACACTATCAAGTAACTTCGAGATTGGTAAACAAGATTGAAAGAGAAATAAATGTGGTGGGATTAGGATAATGAGAACTAAGATAAGGATTTAGGGCAGATTGTTAATGGCTTAATTTCAGAGAAACAAATGCAATCCTAAACCACTAAAAAGAAAGGCCCAATGCAATCCTTGACTGATGAGGTGAAATAATTTATGAAACTAACTTTAAAAAGACTGGACTTTGTTGAATCCTAACCTAACTAAACAGAACATTTAGTAAAAATCATAAACAAAATTTAGTCGCTTAACTAATCAACTTTATATTGAGTGCTAATCTTGAAGCAATGAGACCTAATGGGAGATAAGCTTGCAATAGGGTTGCATGTAGGAAAGACACCAAAACTTTCAAAATAACCTCCCTTATTCTAGGAACATTGCTAGGTTCAACAAAAATGAGTTACACCAATGATATGCAATTTGTAGCTCCCTACCATCAATCAGTTGCTTCCATGTTTATCCGAACATCCACTAGTAGGGAGTACTACCCACTACTAGGAAATTGAGAGAATCAAAAACTAACTAGAACTATAGTACTCAAACTAGTGGTTTAATTAATTTGAGAATATCTCAAAGCATCTATGCAAACCCAAGTTCCTGCCAGCTCTTTGGCAACTGTATCTGTGAAACCCAGCCCAAACCTAGCCCGGGACTTCTATTTATTTTGGGTAAAGAAAGACTTGTTTAATGTTAGACCTTGATGTTGGACCTTGATTTCAGTGTTACTATCTTTGAAAACCTTAGGAAGTCATGTCAGACCTTTCCCTTAGGGTAGGTCCATGTCCCGAATTGAAGGAAGAGGTCTCTATGGCCCCTCTCTCTAGAAGACATGGTATTTGACCCGAAACCCATGGATGTGGTTGATGGTGCTCCATACTTGGATGCATTGTCAGTGTTAGTTAAGAATCTGCAGCCTGATGAAGATGAGTTTGTTGGCCGACCTAGTGAACTCCCGTACTCAATCCGAAGGTATTTCTGGAAACTAGACTTCTTGATTGACTTGTAGGAGAAAACCACACTCAATTTGACCCCGTATAGCCCTCCGAATCCCTGTCTGAAGTTGTTGTTCTTGTCTGGTCGACTACCTGGTTTTTGGTCATTTTGGGTTCTATTTATGTGGAACTTCGTGGTTTTTGTCACATCCTCCCAGTCGGTACCCTATCTGGCATACCCGAGAGTGTTATCCACAGCCCGAAGATCAGGTATCGAGTAATCAACCTCCCACATAAACAATAACATAATCATGAACAATAATAATAAAAGTGCGGAAGATAAACCATAGATCCAAATAAGGAAAGAATGAATCATATATAAATCAGAGTACTAGATATAGTCAGAGTGTCTAAATCAGATAAGTAAAGTGAGGCGAAATCCCACTCTACAACCAGCGGAAAAGTAGTTCTAAAAGAGAATAAGCAAGATAAAATCTAATCCCAATAGCAGGTACAATAGGTAACTAAATTGTTCTCAACTTTATAGACAACATCCCTATAATTATAAATCTCATAAACAGCACAAGGGCGCTTCCACTCTATGGTCGGACTAAGCATCGTACTCGCGGGATCTTCAGTGTAATTGTTGTAACCGCAATCACCTTCCTGGAGATATGCCTCTTCTCCTTGCGCTTCTTCATAGGGGCCGTCATGATATTCAGTACCTGTAGAATAGTCTAACAAACATTGTACAATAAAGGAATGAGTTTCAAAGAAACTCAGTAAGGCAGTTAAATCCATAATAATATAAATGGCAGGATTACAAAACAGACATAGATGCAATATGGTATGAGACAAACTATGAATGTATGAATCTAACTCTATATATGCTGGTCTCTATTGGAAGACATGCTTTAAGTCATAACACCGTACTTCTTTAGGAAAGTCTCATTCACTCATCATCAGTTGGTAATGGGTCCGACATCCCTCGGGACATTCCATGGCTGGGGGTATAGGTCACCACTCTCTCACATAACCATTGGTCTAAGTATCGGCGCATGTCAGGGTAAAGCCTAGCCAAATGCAAGTCTTCTACTTAGTTACATCAAGTCAGATCCAGATACGTCCATTCCTCGTCCCTGATGATCCTTTCCGTTATCCTTCACACTAGAGTCCTCATAGTCCCTGACTACGGACTCATCGACCCTACTGGTCATCCACATATGGTAAACAGGAAGCTCTCACTTCCTCTCACGGGTTGGTTACCGGTCTTGAGCTCCCGTGAGCCCAAGTCTATCCATATGCAACCCTCCAATAAATGGCCCCCACAATGTGATTCCTATCCTCTCACGGGTTGGTTACCGGTCTTGAGCGCCCATGAATCCCCATTGCTACCACGGGTCGTTCGGTCTCAATACCCCTCCGATTAGGGTCTGACATAACGGGACATCCTAGCCCAACACTACTAGACAATCCTAGATATGTCATCCAACAGTTTAGGAAGGTGTCCTGAGGGCATCTCCGGAAACATCCCATAATATTCATGTAGTTGTCCAAGGACAGAAGTGTCAAAAGGACACCTCTCCTTTCCAAACCATACTTAAGCATATACATGCATCAATTCATATCATCACATATATGGTGACTTCATATATGGAAAGAAATCAAAAATTACAATCACTTTGTATATAACTGGTAAGTAAATCATACATGAGTCAATTCAATATAAATAAGTAATGCTACTGATATCAAGACAGTACTACAGTAGTATAACATTATAAGAATCTAATTAAAGAAATAACTTAACAAGATTCAAATATAGAAACTAAGATATGCAATTTATGTTGTTAAAGAAGTAACCATCCTTACCTTTTATAACTTGCAAAGGAATCCTAAGAAATCAAGTAAGATCTTGACAAACTTGAGAAGAAGGTCCTAAACAAGTGTATACAACATATTAGGAAAGATCCCTAACAGAAAAGATACCAAAACAGACCAATTCTGGAGTTGCTGTACTCATTGGTCGAGTGGATTGGTCGACAGGTCCAGTCGACCAATGCAGACAGTAGCCTATAAAATCAGAGTTTTGAGATATAAAATCCGAATTTGGTGGTTCAAAAGGGTACTAATCAAGGGGTAAACTACATTAGTAGTATCCTAACATATAGGGGATCTCAAAACACTAATCAAATCAAGTCATCAAGATACAAATTAGGAAACAAAAAGTTACCATAATTAGATCAATCATGGTTCTTGAAGAATTCAAGATAGGAATCAAAGACAAGAACAATAGGAGACTGGATCATTGATTCAGGTAAAGGTATCATGAAAAGCATACTTAGATCTTCAAGAAAATAGACCTAAGAGCATAAATCTAAATAAGGAAACAAAACCTACCATATATTTAACTATCATGATTCATGAAGAAAACATGGTATGGTTGAAGAGAAACAACTAGAGATTGATAGATCATGGATCATGAAAAGAAAACAAAGCAATTGACTACTAACATGATCAATCTAGTAGATCCAAGGAGATCATAATTCAAATCAAAAGATAAACAAAGACTAGATCATGGTTTGATCATGATTCCTTCAAAAGCTTGCAATGATCATGGTTAAGATCATTGTTTTAGCCATTAATCCTTAGGAAGATCATGAGAGACAAGTCCAGAGATGTTTGCAACAGATAATGCAGCATCTCCTCTACTGTCTTAACTCAAAATGGAAAGAAAAACAGAGATGGAGGAGAAGAAGAGAGTGTAGACATACCTTTGATGCAAAAGGAAGAGTTTTGACGAAGATCCGTCAAGAAAATCACCAAGGATGCAAGGGAGATGACTTGCAGAGGTCTTTGGTTCGTTCCAAAGAGTTTGGAGGCAGAAAATACGAAGTAGACTCGAGATTGGACTTAAATAGAGCAAGCAAGACCTAATTGCCAAAGACATCACTCATTGGTCGAGTGGATTGGTCGACTGGTCCAGTCGACCAATGCAGACAGCAATTCCAAAACAAGGAATCGAAGACCCAGATCAAATCCAATCCTCATGGGGTTTTGCACACATATCAAGTGACTTACCTAATAGGTAGAAATGCCTTCAAACCATGATAGAGAGCACTCCAAGTCCATCAACTAATCCGATCTTCATCAAGATTCAGTTTCCATAAATAGAACTTCATCATCAACTCTCATGGATTCAAAGCCACACACCAAGTCCTCCACTGGGATGGCCCAAAGCTGACTTCTTACTTTACTTCGGGTCACTGGACCTACAAAAACAAGGTTTCCGGGTTAAGGTTAGGGCTAGGTTTTACATTCTCCCCCCCTTACAGAAATTTCATCCTTGAAATTGAAAGCGTACCTGTGCTTCCAAAGAGGTAAGGAAACTTCTCCTTCATGTCTTCTTCCTTCTCCCAAGAAGCTTCTTCAGGGGTATGGTTCTTCCACCGAATCTTCACCAAAGGGATGGTGCGATTCCGCAGCTGCTTGTCCTTCATATCCAAGATTTCGGCTGGTTCTTCATCGTAGGTCAAATCAGCACTAAGTCCTTCAGGTGCTTGCTGCAAAATGTGTTCCGGATTCTCTATGTATTTCCGGAGCATCGAAATATGAAACACATTGTGAACACCAGCAAGAGGCGGAGGTAATGCTAATCGATACGCAACAGGTCCAACCTTTTCCAAAATCTCGAAAGGTCCAATGAAACGAGGGCTAAGCTTTCCCTTAACATTAAATCTCATCACACCCTTCACTGGTGAAACCTTCAAAAAAACTTTCTCTCCAACTTGAAATTCCAAATCGGTCCTTCACTTATCAGCATAAGATTTCTGTCTTGACTGGGCAGACTTAATCCTTTCTCTTATCATATCTACCATAGCACTCGTAGCTTGAATTATCTCGGGACCTAAGACTTTTCTTTCACTGTCTCGATCCAAGACAAAGGTGTCCTACAAGTACTGCCATACAAAGCCTTGAATGGAGCCATGCCTATTGTTGCTTGATAACTGTTGTTATAGGCAAACTCAACCAAAGCTAGGTGTTCATCCCAATTACCACCCATATCCACCACACAAGATCTGAGCATGTCTTCCAATGTCTGAATTGTCCGCTCAGATTGTCCATCGACCGTGGATGATGAGCTGTACTCAAGTTCAATTGGGTTCCCAAGGCCTTCTGCAAACTATTCCAAAATCTTGTGGTGAACCTCGGATCACGATCAGAAACAATACTCAATGGCACACCATGCAGGCAAACCACATTATCCACGTAAAGCCTTGCTAGCTTATCCAGAGTATGAGTGATCTTCATAGGAATGAAGTGGGCTGATTTGGTCAACCTATCAACAATCACCCACACGGTGTCATTGCCTTTACTTGTCCGAGGCAAGCTAGTCACAAAGTCCATAGAGATATCCTCCCACTTCCAACTAGGAATAGGAAGAGGTTGAAGTAATCCAGATGGGGGTTGTCGAACGGCTTTCACACGTTGGCAAGTCTCACACTTGGCAACAAAATCATCAACATCAGCCTTGAGACCAATCCACCAAAAATGTTCCTTCAAGTCCTTGTACATCTTGGTGCTTCCCGGGTGTATAGTAAAGACTAACTGGTGTGCTTCCTTTAATATTTCCTTCTTAATTTCTTCGTTTGTAGGCACGCACAGTCTTCCTCTAAACAATAAAGCACCATCCATGGATATACCAAAGTCGAGGTCCGACTCAGGATTCGAAGAAATCTTCTCAACTTTGACCAAAAGTTCTTGATCAGAACTCTGCAGAGCAACCATCTTATCTCTAAGACCAGATCTTGCCGTCATGGTAGAAAGAATAAAATCAGAATTCTCAGGGACAATTTCCAAATCAAAACTCTCAATAGAAGACCACAATGGTAAACTCAAAGCATTCAAATCCAAAGTCTTCTTCTGGTTCTTCCTACTAAGAGCATCAGCAACAACGTTTGCCTTCCCAGGGGGATACTGAATATCACAATCATAATCAGAGACTAGTTCCAACCATCTCCTTTGTCTCATGTTCAACTCCTTTTGGGTAAAGAAGTATTTCAAACTCTTATGATCCGTGAAAATGGCAATCTTCTCACCGTAGAGGAAATGTCTCCAAATCTTCAAAGCAAAGACAACAGCGGCAAGTTCTAGATCGTGAGTGGGGTAATTCCGCTCATATTCTTTCAATTGCCGAGAAGCATAGGCTATGACCTTGCCATGTTGCATCAGTACGCAACCCAATCCAATCTTTGACGCATCGGTATAAACTGTCATACCACCGGAACTATCAGGTATAGTTGTCACGTCCTCCCAGCCGGTACCCTATCTGGCATACCCGAGAGTGTGATCCACAGCCCGAAGATCAGGTATCGAGTGATCAACCTCCCACATAAACAATAACATAATCATGAACAATCATAATAAAAGTGCGGAAGATAAACCATAGATCCAATAAAGAAAGAATGAATCATAAATGAATCAGAATAATAGATATAGTCAGAGTGTCAAACAGATAAGTAAAGTGAGGCAAAAATCCCACTCTACAACCAGCGGAAAAGTAGCTCTAAAAGAATATACTAGACAAAATCTAATCCCAGTAGCAAGTACATTGGGTAACTAAATTGTTCTCCACTTTATAGACAACATCCTTATAAGTGTAAATCTCATAAATGGCACAAGGACGCTTTCACTCAATGGTCGGACTAAGCATTGTACGGAGCATAACCACTCGCGGAATCTTCAGTGTAATTGTGGTAACCGCAATCACCTTCCTGGAGATATGTCTCCTCGCCTTGCGCTTCTTCATAGGGACCGTCATAGTACTCGGTGCACAGGATAGTCTAACAAACATTGTACAATAAAGGAATGAGTTTCAAAGAAACTCGGTAAGGCGATTAAAATCCATAATAACATAAATGGCAGGATTCCAGAACAACCATAAATGCAATATGATATGAGACAAACAATGAATGAATGAATGAATCTAACTCTATGTATGCTGGTCTCTATTGGCAGACATGCTTTAAGTCATAGCACCGTACTTCTTTAGGAAAGTCCACTCACATCCTCAACCATTTAAGATATCTTGGATTCTCTCACGGATCATTTCACCGGTCTTGAGCAGCCGATTGGTAATGGGTCCTTCATCCCTCAGGACAAACCATGGCAGGGGTTAAGTCAACACACTTTCTCACAACCATTTGGTATAAGTACTGGCGCATGTTAGGGTAAAACCTAGCCAAATGCAAGTCTTCTACTTAGTTACATCAAGTCAGATCCAGATACGTCCATTCCTCGTCCCTGACGATCCTTTCCGGTATCCTTCACACTAGAGTCCTCATAGTCCCTGACTACGGACTCATCAACCCTACTGATCATCCACATATGGTAAACGGGAAGCTCTCAAGTCCTCTCACGGGTTGGTTATGTCACGCCCTCCCAGCCGGTACCCTATCTGGCATACCCGAGAGTGTGATCCACAGCCCGAAGATCAGGTATCGAGTGATCAACCTCCCACATAAACAATAACATAATCATGAACAACCATAACAAGAGTGCGGAAGATAAATCATAGATTCAATAAAGAAAGAATGAATCGTAAACGAAACGGAATAATAGATATAATCAGAGTGTCAACAGATAAGTAAAGTGAAGCAAAAATCCCACTTTACATCCAGCGGAAAAGTAGCTCGAAAGAATAAACTAGATAAAAGCTAATCCCAGTAGCAAGTACATTGGGTAACTAAATTATTCTCCACTTTGTAGACGACATCCTTGTAGGTGTAGATCTCATAAATAGCACAAGGACGCTTCCACTCAATGGTCGGACTAAGCATCGTACGGAGCATAACCACCCGTGGGATCTTCAGAGTAATTGTGGTAACCGCAATCACCTTCCTGGAGATATGTCTCTTCGCCTTGCGCTTCCTCATAGGGACCGTCATAGTATTCCGTACTGCAGGATAGTCTAACAACATTGTACAATAAAGGAATGAGTTTCAAAGAAACTCGGTAAAGGCGATTAAAACCCATAATAACATAAATGGCGAGAATTCCAGAACAAACATAAATGCAATATGATATGAGACAAACAATGAATGAATGATTCTAACTCTATGTATGCTGGTCTCTATTGGCAGACATGCTTTAAGTCATAGCACCGTACTTCTTTAGGAAAGTCCACTCACATCCTCAACCATTTAAGATATCTTGGATTCCCTCCAACCATTTAAGATATCTCGGGCGACCGATTGGTAATGGGTCCTTCATCCCTCGGGACAAACCTTGGCGGGGGTTAAGTCAACACACTCTCTCACAACCATTTGGTATAAGTACTTGGCGCATGTCGGGGTAATACCTAGCCAAATGCAAGTCTTCTACTTGGTTACATCAAGTCGAGATCCGAGATACTTCCATTCCTCGTCCCCGACGATCCTTTCCGGTATCCTTCACACTAGAGTCCTCATAGTCCCTGACTACGGACTCACCAACCCTATCGATCATCCACATATGGTAAACGGGAAGCTCTCACGTCCTTTCACGGGTTGGTTACCGGTCTTAAGCGCCCGTGAGCCCAAGTCTAACCATATGCAACCCTACCAATAAATGGCCCCCACAATGTGATTCCTGTCCTCTCACGGGTTGGTTACCGGTCTTGAGCGCCCATGAATCCCCATTGCTACCACGGGTCGTTCGGTCTCAATACCCCTCCGATTAGGGTCCGACATAACAGGACATCCTAGCCAAACACTACTAGACAATCCTATATATGTCATCCAACGGTTTAGGAAGGTGTCCGGAGGGCATCTCCGGAAACATCCCATAATATTCCCGTAGTAGTCCAAGGACAGAAGTGTCAAAAGGACACCTCTCCTTTCCAAACCATACGTAAGCATACACATGCATCAATTCATATCATCACATATATGGTAACTCCATATATGGAAAGAAATCAATATTTACAATCATTTGTATAACATTGGTAAGTAAATCATACATGAATCAATTCAATATGAATAAGTAATGCTACTGTAATCAAAGTTATGCAACAGTAGTATATCATTGTAAGAATCTAATTTAAGAAACATATTAATGATATTCAAATATAGAAACTAGATTCATGCTATCTATGTAATTAAGGAAATAACCATCCTTACCTTTTATAACTCGCAAAGAATCCTAAGAAATCAAGTAAGATCTTGGCAAACTTGAGAAGAAGGTCCTAAACAAGTATATACAACATATTAGGAAAGATCCCTAACAGAATATATAGCAAAACATCCGAAAGCAGACCAATTCTGGAGTTGCTTTGTACTCATTGGTCGAGTGGATTGGTCGAATGGTCCAGTCGACCAATCGGTCGACCAATGCGACGATAACTTATAAAATCAGAGTTTTGAGATATGAAATCCGAATTTGGTGGTTCAAAAGGGTACTAATCAAGGGGTAGACTACATCAGTAGTATTCTAGCATATAGGGGACCTCAAAACACTAATCAAATCAAGGTATCAAGATCCAAATTAGGAAACAAAAAGTTACCATAAATAAATCAAACATGGATCTTGATAAATTTTGAAATAGAAAACAAGGACAAGAACAATAGGAGGATGGATCATTGCTTTCGGTAATGAAAACATGAAAACATGCATAGGTCTTCATGGAATAAGGCTTAGAAGCATAAATCTAAATAAGGAAATAAAACCTACCATATATGTACTATCATGCATCATGAAGAACACATAGTAAGGTAGAAGAGAACAACTAGAATTCTACGGATTATGGATCATAGAAAGAAAACACAACCATTAACCACTAACATGATCAATGAAAGAAGATCCAAAGAGATCAGAATTCAGATTAGGAAATTAACAGAGATTAAATCATGGTTTGATCATGAATCCTTCAAAAGCTTGCAATGATCATGGTTAAGATCATTGTTCTAGCCTTAAATCCTTAGGATGATCATGAGAACATGTTCGGAGATGTTTGCAACGAGAGGATGCAGCATCTCTTCTCTGTCTCAACTCAAAAAGGAAAGAAAAACAAAGATGGAGGAGAAGAAGAGAGAGTAGACATACCTTTTGATGCAAAAAGAAGAGTTCCGACGAAGATCCGCCAAGAAAACTCCAAGGATGCAAGAGAGATGACTTGCGAGAGGTCTTTGGTTCGTTCCGAGAGGGTTTGGAGGCAGCAAATACGAAGTGGACTCGAGGTTAGACTTAAATAGAGCAAGAATCAACCTAATTGCCAAAGACGACACCCATTGGTCGAGTGGATTGGTCGGCCGGCCCCGATCGACCAATCGGTCGACCAATGCGAACAACAAGGCCAAAACAGGGAATTGAAGGCCCAGATCAAATCCAAACCTAAAGAGGTTTTGCACACAAGTCAAGTGACTCACCTAGTAGGTAGAAATGCCTTCAAACCAAGATAGAGATCACTCCAAGTCCATCAACTAATTAGATCTTCATCGGGATTCTGTTTCCATAAATAGAACCTCATCATCAACCTTCATGGATTCAAAGCCGGACACCAAGTCCTCTCTTGGGATGGCCCAAAGCTGACTTCTTACTTTACTTCGGGTCATCGGACCTACAAAAAAAAAAAAAGGTTTCCCCCCAGGTTTGGGCCCGGTTTCCCCCGGTCCCCGGCTTAACCCCCCGTGAGCCCAAGTCTAACCATATGCAACCCTACCAATAAATGGCCCCCACAATGTGATTCCTGTCCTCTCACGGGTTGGTTACCGGTCTTGAGCGCCCATGAATCCCCATTGCTACCACGGGTCGTTCGGTCTCAATACCCCTCCGATTAGGGTCTCGACATAACAGGACATCCTAGCCAAACACTACTAGACAATCCTAGATATGTCATCCAACAGTTTAGGAAGGTGTCCAGAGGGCATCTCCGGAAACATCCCATAATATTCCCGTAGTAGTCCAAGGACAGAAGTGTCAAAAGGACACCTCTCCTTTCCAAACCATACTTAAGCATACACATGCATCAATTCATATCATCACATATATGGTAACTTCATATATGGAAAGAAATCAATAATTACAATCAACTTGTATATAATTGGTAAGTAAATCATACATGAATCAATTTAATATGAATAAGTAATGCTACTGTAATCAAAGTTATGCAACAGTAGTATATCATTGTAAGAATCTAATTTAGGAAACATGTCAATGATATTCAAATATAGAAACTAGATTCATGCTATCTATGTAATTAAGGAAATAACCATCCTTACCTTTTATAACTTGCAAAGAGATTCTAAGAATCAAGTAAGATCTTGGCAAACTTGAGAAGGAGGTCCTAAACAAGTATATACAACATATTAGGAAAGATCCCTAACAGAAAAGATACCAAAACATCCAACACAGACCAATTCTGGAGTTGCTGTACTCATTGGTCGAGTGGATTGGTCGAGTGGCCCAGTCGACCAATCAGTCGACCAATGCAGACAGTAGCCTAAAAAAAACAGAGTTTTAAGATATGAAATCCGAATTTGGTGGTTCAAAAGGGTACTAATCAAGGGTAAACTACATCAGTAGTATTCTAACATATAGGGGACTTCAAAACACCAATCAAATCAAGACATCAAGATCCAAATTTGGAAAGAAAAAGTTACCATAATTAGATCAACCATGGATCTTGATGAATTCGAAATAGAAATCAAAGACAAGAACAATAGGAGGATGGATCATTGCTTCAGGTAAAGGTATCATGAAAACATACTTAGATCTTCAAGGAACAAGGCTTAGAAGCATAAATCTAAATAAGGAAATAAAACCTACCATATATGTAACTACCATGCTTGATGAACACATAGTATGGTAGAAGAGAACAACTAGAAATTGATAGATTATGGATCATGGAAAGAAAACACAGTAATTAACTACTAACATGATCAATAAAGAAGATCCAAAGATATCAGAATTCAAATCAGAAGTTTAACAAGATTAGATCATGGTTTGATCATGATTCCTTCAAAAGCTTGCAATGATCATGGTTAAGATCATTGTTCTAGCCTCAAATCCTTAGGATGATCAAGAGAACATGTTCAGAGATGTTTGCAACAGAGAATGCAGCATCTCTTCTACTATCTCAACTCAAAAAGGAAAGAAAAACAAAGATGGAGGAGAAGAAGAGAGAGTAGACATACCTTTTGATGCAAAAGGAAGAGTTTCGACGAAGATCCGTCAAGAAAACACCAAGGATGCAAGGGAGATGACTTGCAGAGGTCTTTGGTTCGTTCCAGAGAGTTTGGAGGCAGAAAATACGAAGTGGACTCGAGATTGGACTTAAATAGAGCAAGAAAAACCTAATTGCCAAAGACAGCACTCATTGGTCGAGTGGATTGGTCGACTGGCCTAGTCGACCAATCGGTCGACCAATCTTGTCGACAAGTCCAAAACGAGGGAATTGAAGGCCCGGATCAAATCCAATCCTAAAGGGGTTTTGCACACAAGTCAAGTGACTTACCTAATAGGTAGAAATGCCTTCAAACCAAGATAGAGAGCACTCCAAGTCCATCAACTAATCCGATCTTCATCAAGATTCAGTTTCCATAAATAGAACTTCATCATCAACTTTCATGGATTCAAAGCCAGACACCAAGTCCTCCACTGGGATGGCCCAAAGCTGACTTCTTACTTTACTCCGGGTCATCGGACCTACAAATAACAAGGTTTCCGGGTCAAGGTTAGGGCTGGGTTTTACATTCTCCCCCCCCTTAAAGAAATTTCGTCCTCGAAATTGAAAGCGTACCTGTGCTTCCAAAGAGGTAAGGAAACTTCTCCTTCATGTCTTCTTCCTTCTCCCAAGAAGCTTCTTCAGGGGTATGGTTCTTCCACCGAATCTTAACCAAAGGAATGGTGCGATTCCGCAGCTGCTTGTCCTTCCTATCCAAGATTTCAGCCGGTTCTTCATCGTAGGTCAAATCAGCACTAAGTCCTTCAGGTGCTTGCTGCAAAATGTGTTCCGGATTCTCTATGTATTTTCGGAGCATCGAAATATGAAACACATTGTGAACACCAGCAAGAGGCGGAGGTAATGCTAATCGATACGCAACAGGTCCAACCTTTTCCAAAATCTCGAAAGGTCCAATGTAACGAGGGCTAAGCTTTCCCTTAACATTGAATCTCATCACACCCTTCATTGGTGAAACTTTCAGAAAAACTTTCTCTCCAACTTGAAATTCCAAATCGGTCCTTCTCTTATCAGCATAAGATTTCTGTCTTGACTGGGCAAACTTAATCCTTTCTCTTATCATATCTACCATAGCGCTCGTAGCTTCAATCATTTCAGGACCTAAGACTTTTCTTTCACCTGTCTCAGTCCAGTACAAAGGTGTCCTACAAGTACTGCCATACAAAGCCTTGAATGGAGCCATGCCTATTGTTGTTTGATAACTGTTGTTATAGGCAAACGCAACCAAAGCTAGGTGTTCATCCCAATTACCACCCATATCCACCACACAAGATCTGAGCATGTCTTCCAATGTCTGAATTGTCCGCTCGGATTGTCCATCGGTTGTGGATGATGAGCTGTACTCAAGTTCAATTGGGTTCCCAAGGCCTTCTGCAAACTATTCCAAAACCTTGAGGTGAACCTAGGATCACGATCCGAAACAATACTCAATGGCACACCATGCAGACGAACCACATTATCCACATAAAGCCTTGCTAGCTTGTCCAGAGTATGAGTGATCTTCATAGGAATGAAGTGGGCTGATTTGGTCAACATATCAACAATCACCCACACAGTGTCATTGCCTTTACTTGTCCGAGGCAAGCTAATCACAAAGTCCATGGAGATATCCTCCCACTTCCAACTAGGAATAGGAAGAGGCTGAAGTAATCCAGATGGAGGTTGTCGAATGGCTTTCACACGTTGGCAAGTCTCACATTTGGCAACAAAATCATCAACATCCGCCTTTAGACCAATCCACCAAAAATGTTCCTTCAAGTCCTTGTACATCTTGGTGCTTCCCGGGTGTATAGTAAAGACTGACTGGTGTGCTTCCTTCAATATTTCTTTCTTAACTTCTTCGTTTGCAGGCACGCACAGTCTTCCTCTAAACAACAAAGCACCATCCATGGATATACCAAAGTCGGGGTCCGACTCGGGATTCGAAGAAATCTTCTCAACTTTGATCAAAAACTCTTGATCGAACTTCTGTGAGCAACAATCTTATCTCTAAGACCAGATCTTGCCGTCATGGCAGAAAGAATAAAATCAGAATTCTCAGGGACGATTTCCAAATCAAAACTCTCAATAGAAGACCACAATGGTAAACTCAACGCATTCAAATCCAAAGTCTTCTTCTGGTTCTTCCTACTAAGAGCATCAGCAACAACGTTTGCTTTCCCAGGGTGATACTGAATATCACAATCATAATCAGAGACTAGTTCCAACCATCTCCTTTGTCTCATGTTCAACTCCTTTTGGGTAAAGAAGTATTTCAAACTCTTATGATCCGTGAAAATGGCAATCTTCTCACCGTAAAGGTAATGTCTCCAAATCTTCAAAGCAAAGACAATGGCGGCAAGTTCTAGATCGTGAGTGGGGTAATTCCGCTCATAATCCTTCAATTGCCGAGAAGCATAGGCTACGACCTTGCCATGTTGCATCAGTACACAACCCAAACCAATCTTTGACGCATCGGTATAAACTGTCATACCACCGGAACTATCAGGTATAGTCAAAACCGGGGCACTTGTCAATCTATCTTTCAACTCTTGGAAATTCTTCTCACAGGCGTCAGACCAAACAAACTTTTCTTCTTTCCTGGTCAACTTAGTCATAGGAGCAGCCAACCGAGAAAAGTTCTCAATAAATCTTCGGTAGTAACCCGCCAATCCAAGAAAACTTCTTATTTCCGTTACCGACTTCGGTCTTTCCCAATCAGCCACGACTTGGACCTTTTCGGGATCGACACGAATACCTTCGGCTGAAACCACATGACCAAGGAATACCACTCTCTTAAGCCAGAAATCACACTTGCTAAACTTAGCGAACAACTTCTTTTCTCGCTACCTTTGCAAAGTGAAACTTAGATGACTCGCATGCTCTTCTTCGCTCTTCGAATAGATCAAGATGTCATCAATGAAAACAATCACAAACTTATCAAGCACATCGTGAAATACTCGGTTCATGAGGTCCATGAACACCGCAGGAGCATTGGTCAATCCGAAGGGCATGACTCTAAACTCGTAGTGACCATACCGCGTTCGGAAAGCTGTCTTGAAGATATCACTAGACTTCACTTTCAATTGGTGATATCCGGACCTTAAGTCAATCTTTGAGAACACAACTGCACCCTTCAACTGATCGAAGAGATCATCAATTCTTGGCAGCGGATATCTATTCTTGATAGTCAACTTATTCAACTCATGGTAGTCGATGCACAAGCGCATACTACCATCTTTCTTCTTGACAAACAAGACCGGAGCTCCCCAAGGTGACACACTAGGCTGTACGAAACCTCTATCAATGAGCTCATTCAACTGATTTTGCAACTCTTTCAACTCAGTAGGAGCCATCCTATACGGAGCGGCACCAGGGACGAGATCAATAGAAAATTCGACATCCCTGTCCGGAGGCACTCCTGATAGATCATCAGGGAAGACATCAACAAAGTCGCAGACAACTCTTACTTCATCGACTCTTTTCTCCACTATACCCTTGCCTTTAGATGAGGCATCATCCACTAGGGCATAGACTTGCATCGGTCAGACAAACACCTTCTTACAAACCCTTCTCTTTTCACCCTGAAATTCAAAGACCGGACTTCCACAAATATGGAACTGAATCTTCCTTGAGGAACAAAGGAACATAGCTTTGTGGGCTGTCAACCAATCAATTCCCAAAATAACATCGAAGTCCTTCATGTCAAGAATTACAAAATTGGCTTCCAAGTTCTTCTCACCAATCAACACAGGACATTTAGATAAGCCCTTATCTAGTTTCACAACAGGACCAGTAGGTGTACTAATCAATAAACAACTAGACAACTTCTCGGGGATTAGGTTAGTCTTCTTGATGAATGCGAGATGACATGAACGAATGAGATGCACCCGTATCAAATAAGACAAATGCGAAATAGAAGCAACTAACAATGTACCTGTAATCACTTCATGGCTTGGATCCTGCTCAAGACTTGGAAATACTGAAAACTCTACCGAGGGAGGAGTAGGAGCACTCTTCACCATTTGGGGCGGCTGCTGGGCGGGCCGCTTCGGACGAGGCACGAGCAAAATGACCAGCTTGCTTGCGGTAGAAGCAAACGAGGATTGCTTGGATCCAATAGGGGTGGCTGCAACAGAGGGGCTTCGAACAAAAGGCCTTGCACTTGCACTTGCACTTGCTGGTGGTCGGTTTCCGCCATATTGTCTAAACTGGCCGGGCTGCTGAAAACCTGTGTTCTGACCTACACTCTTAGCCTGAAAGGTAGGAGTGGGGTAGGGTGTAGGTCTCACAAAACGACGGTCATTGCGATCCACCAAACCAGAATTCCTTGACTGCCAAGGCTTTTGCACACGAGCACTTTCCTTCTCTGTTTCTTCCAACTTCTTCGAGTTCTGCACCACTTGAGCATAGCTCACTATAGACTGGACTGTGAGATAAGCTTTAATGGCGGGCGCAGTCCTTTGAAGAACTTCTTTGCTTTCGCGAGGTCATCCTTCGAGAGAATCGGAGCAAAGAAATGAAGCTCCTCGAACTTCTGTTGGTACTCCAACACAGACAGAGATCCCTGAGAAAGAATCATGAACTCGGCTTCCTTCGCATCTTTTACCGCCTCGGGAATGTAATTCATACAAAAAGCCTCTTTGAATAACTCCCAAGTTACAACTCCTGCATGCAAACCTTCTAAAACAGGCCGAGTGGAGATCCACCATGCATCAGCTTCTTGTTGTAACTTCTGTTCAGCAAACAGAATCTTTTGAGCTTCCGAGCATTGCGGATGTCGAAAAGCCTTCTCCAACTCACGAAGCCACTTGTTAGGAAACAAGGGGTCCTTGGTAACTCCGGTGAAAGTGGGTACTTGCATCTTCGAGAAAACTCTCCATCGAGGCGAGTATGAGGAGTTCCGGCTAAACCTCCCGCATTCAGGACTGCAGCATGAGGATTCACATTAGCACCAGCCCGGGTCTCATTATGCAGAGTCATGAAACCCACCAACATCTGGTTGAACTGAGCTGCTTGCTGCTGCATCATATTGCCCATAATATTGGCAATATCTCGGAAACTTCCAACATTTGGGGCACCAGGTATCTCATGGGTACCCTGATCAACATTAGGTATCTCGCCACCTCCATGAGGTATTTCACCACCTCCCTGAGGTATCTCACCACCACCATGACCACTGGATTCACCACGCCCACTTCTCAGAGTAACCATTCTGCAAAACCGAGAACGTCAAAATACCGAATTTCGAAGTTTCAACATAAACCACAAGTCCAAATGATTTGAAAACTTAAATCATGCTTAAATATATCCATATAGTCATCAAACAATAATCCATAAGGCAAAAATCACATTTTCCAAAAATTCAACAGCAATTGAGGTCTCTGTGACCATTGGTCGAGTGATTGGTCGACTGACCCAGTCGACCAATGCAGACAGAATGAGAAAATTCGCATTATAAGCCTCATTTTCACATTCCAACCTCATTCTAACTTCTTCCAAAGGTGAGAGAGCTCTAGGGAAAGTCTCCAAGAGTTCTCACAAGTGTTCTTGAGGTGATTTGGTGCTTCAACAACAACACCACCACACACAATCTTCACAAACAAGGTAAATCTCTCATTCTTTCTTCCATTTTCATCTTCTCATGCTTGCATTTCAATAAAACCATGCTTTACTTGTATCCAATGCTAGAAATCATGCTTAGGAATGCTTAGTAACATATTCCCTAGGTTTTAAACACAATGCCATGCATAGACTACAAGTTTTAACATAATGGTGTTCATCTCGCAAAGTTTTTATACCGAAATCGATATCTTTAGAAAAATTCTGTTTTCTCTCAAACCGCTTGGAATTTTCGCACGAGATCAAATGCTACATGCTCAAGATGACATTGTAGATAGGTCCATACAATTTGATTTAACCAATTTCAGCTTTTCAAAAATCCAATTTTGACCTAAATTGCAAAATCCCCAAATTTCCTTCTTGCTGAATTTTCCGCTTTAATCCAAGTTTTCGATCGATTTTCATCAAACAAACTTCATAGACATGAAATTCCAAGTATTGCGCACATGCTAGTATGTTCAAATCAAATTTCCCCCAAATTTGAAATTTTCCGAAAAATTACGAAAATACCCTTTTGGCTCAAATCTTAAAATAGCACTAACTGGAATTGTCTCTTGTCTCTTTCACAGATACCCACTATGCAGAGGGGAGGGCGAGGGCGAGGTAGAGGTCGTGGTCGCATTGTAGGTGCTCTTAGGTGCAGAGGTCGGGTTCCTTCGAGCCTAGACGGGAGGTTAGGAGACCGGACATGTTTGACACACCTCGGGCCGAGTTCTGTACGAGGCCTACTTCGGTTCTTCGCAATATCGAGATGGGACGTCTACTTCACTTACGCCAGCTCGAGCCTTTAGGATTCGGCGAGAGATTCGACACATTGCGGTGGACTCATCTCTTCACCGAGGATCTGCCGGTATACCCGGAACTAGTGAGGTTGTTCTTCGAGCAACCTTACCTACACGAGAGGAGGCTCGAGGCCAAGGACATCCACTTAGACTTGTCCTCGGGAGCGGGGTCTTCCGGACTCGGATTCGCTTTTCCACCGGAGCACTGGCTGAGATCTTGCGGGTTCCTTACTATCCACGGCGGTGTGTGTGGATACCTGCGAGGAGCAGATCCGGACAGCCATCCGATGCCGTACGAGCTACGCGAGATATGCTCTACACTATGGGATAGCCGTCGATGCTTCACTCCGTGGACCAGCGGAAGGATGACGGATTCTTCACGGATTATCGGTCGCATAGTCGGCCGAAACATCATGCCGAAAGCCGGACATCACCATCGGGTCACGGTGATGGAGGCCTTAGTCATCTACCGCATCTACATGGGCTTCGAGATCGATCTCTCCTACATCATTTAGCGGGTCATGCTTGGACTTAGTTCTGCGGCCTAGCATGCGGAACCTTTGCTATGGGAGGCTACCGACTTTGATCTTCGGGCATTTCGGGGTGAGTTTCGAGGATACACCGGTGGACACCGGTTCACGGGGATACTCTATTGGGACTCGGACCATTCGTCGGATGAGACTACAGCGATCGAGAGAGATATCCTGGTCCGGAGGGTGAGGATGATGATGAATCGAGAGGATGAGGATCGGGGGTCGGAGGATGGAGGAGAGGATATCGGTCCCGATAGTGATGATCGGGCCGGAGATGATGCGAGATATGCACGAGGCTGAGCCCGTGCATCACGAGTTTCCTTCATCACACTTCGAGGCGGGTGGCCCTTCACATGCGGTTTCGGAGACTTCGGATCTTGGAGCACGGATGAGATCGATGACTTCCATGCTAGAGAGGATGGACGTCGGACGGGAGCAGATGTACGAGAGGATGGAGTCACGACGGATAGGATAGAGCATCGGGTGACTCAGCTAGCGGAGGAGTTCGAGCATACGAGAGATCGAGAAGATCACCTAGATAGACTGTACCTTAGGATTTCCATTTATGCATTTCAGATGTAATCATTGTAAAAACTTTTGAAATTAATGAAGTTCATTTTGTTCCCTTTAATTATTGTATGTTATGCACCTTTCTTTTCCTTGCATTAGTGACATTTGTTCAAGTATAATTATGGTATGTTATTCAGAAATGTTCTATTATGCCTCAAAGGTCAAGTTTCTAATTCAGTGTTCTGTTATTCACTTCTAAGAGTAGAAGAGTCATTTCAGATCAATGACTCAGGAATGTTCAGTTATTGTCTTTTGTAGTTAGGATCTCCTCGAACCTTGGGCTCGATACCAATCAGTCACGTCCTCCCAGCCGGTACCCTATCTGGCATACCCGAGAGTGTGATCCACAGCCCGAAGATCAGGTATCGAGTGATCAAAAACAAACATAAATGCAATATGATATGAGACAAACAATGAATGAATGAATCTAACTCTATGTATGCTGGTCTCTATTGGCAGACATGCTTTAAGTCATAGCACCGTACTTCTTTAGGAAAGTCCACTCACATCCTCAACCATTTAAGATATCTTGGATTCTCTCACGGATCATTTCACCGGTCTTGAGCAGCCGATTGGTAATGGGTCCTTCATCCCTCAGGACAAACCATGGCAGGGGTTAAGTCAACACACTCTCTCACAACCATTTGGTATAAGTACTGGCGCATGTAAGGGTAAAACCTAGCCAAATGCAAGTCTTCTACTTAGTTACATCAAGTCAGATCCAGATACGTCCATTCCTCGTCCCTGACGATCCTTTCCGGTATCCTTCACACTAGAGTCCTCATAGTCCCCGACTACGGACTCATCAACCCTATTGGTTATCCACATATGGTAAACGGGAAGCTCTCACGTCCTCTCACGGGTTGGTTACCGGTCTTAAGCGCCCCTGAGCCCAAGTCTAACCATATGCAACCCTACCAATAAATGGCCCCCACAATGTGATTCATGTCCTCTCACGGGTTGGTTACCGGTCTTGAGCGCCCATGAATCCCCATTGCTACCACGGGTCGTTCGGTCTCAATACCCCTCCGATTAGGGTCTGACATAACAGGACATCCTAGCCAAACACTACTAGACAATCCTAGATATGTCATCCAACAGTTTAGGAAGGTGTCTAGAGGGCATCTCCGGAAACATCCCATAATATTCCCGTAGTAGTCCAAGGACAGAAGTGTCAAAAGGACACCTCTCCTTTCCAAACCATACTTAAGCATACACATGCATCAATTCATATCATCACATATATGGTAACTTCATATATGGAAAGAAATCAATAATTACAATCAACTTGTATATAATTGGTAAGTAAATCATACATGAATCAATTTAATATGAATAAGTATTGCTACTATAATCAAAGTTATGCAACAGTAGTATATCATTGTAAGAATCTAATTTAGGAAACATGTCAATGATATTCAAATATTGACTTAAGGTCCGGATATCACCAATTGAAAGTGAAGTCTAGTGATATCTTCAAGACAGCTTCCCGAACGCGGTATGGTCACTACGAGTTTAGAGTCATGCCCTTCGGATTGACCAATGCTCCTGCGGTGTTCATGGACCTCATGAACCGAGTATTTCACGATGTGCTTGATAAGTTTGTGATTGTTTTCATTGATGACATCTTGATCTATTCGAAGAGCGAAGAAAAGCATGCGAGTCATCTAAGTTTCACTTTGCAAAGGTTGCGAGAAAAGAAGTTGTTCGCTAAGTTTAGCAAGTGTGATTTCTGGCTTAAGAGAGTGGTATTCCTTGGTCATGTGGTTTCAGCCGAAGGTATTCGTGTCGATCCTGAAAAGGTCCAAGCTGTGGCTGATTGGGAAAGACCGAAGTCGGTAACGGAAATAAGAAGTTTTCTTGGATTGGCGGGTTACTACCGAAGATTTATTGAGAACTTTTCTCGGTTGGCTGCTCCTATGACTAAGTTGACCAGGAAAGAAGAAAAGTTTGTTTGGTCTCACGCCTGTGAGAAGAATTTCCAAGAGTTGAAAGATAGATTGACAAGTGCCCCGGTTTTGACTATACCTGATAGTTCCGGTGGTATGACAGTTTATACCGATGCGTCAAAGATTGGTTTGGGTTGTGTACTGATGCAACATGGCAAGGTCGTAGCCTATGCTTCTCGGCAATTGAAGGATTATGAGCGGAATTACCCCACTCACGATCTAGAACTTGCCGCCATTGTCTTTGCTTTGAAGATTTGGAGACATTACCTTTACGTTGAGAAGATTGCCATTTTCACGGATCATAAGAGTTTGAAATACTTCTTTACCCAAAAGGAATTGAACATGAGACAAAGGAGATGGTTGGAACTAGTCTCTGATTATGATTGTGATATTCAGTATCACCCTGGGAAAGCAAACGTTGTTGCTGATGCTCTTAGTAAGAAGAACCAGAAGAAGACTTTGGATTTGAATGCGTTGAGTTTACCATTGTGGTCTTCTATTGAGAGTTTTGATTTGGAAATCGTCCCTGAGAATTCTGATTTTATTCTTTCTACCATGACGGCAAGATCTGGTCTTAGAGATAAGATTGTTGCTCTGCAGAGTTCCGATCAAGAGTTTTTGATCAAAGTTGAGAAGATTTCTTCGAATCTCGAGTCGGACCCCGACTTTGGTATATCCATGGATGGTGCTTTGTTGTTTAGAGGAAGACCTGTGCGTGCACACAAACGAAGAAGTTAAGAAAGAAATATTGAAGGAAGCACACCAGTCAGTCTTTACTATACACCCGGGAAGCACCAAGATGTACAAGGACTTGAAGGAACATTTTTGGTGGATTGGTCTAAAGGCGGATGTTGATGATTTTGTTGCCAAATGTGAGACTTGCCAACGTGTGAAAGCCGTTCGACAACCTCCATCTGGATTACTTCAGCCTCTTCCTATTCCTAGTTGGAAGTGGGAGGATATCTCCATGGACTTTGTGACTAGCTTGCCTCGGACAAGTAAAGGCAATGACACTGTGTGGGTGATTGTTGATAGGTTGACCAAATCAGTCCACTTCATTCCTATGAAGATCACTCATACTCTGGACAAGCTAGCAAGGCTTTATGTGGATAATGTGGTTCGTCTGCATGGTGTGCCATTGAGTATTGTTTCGGATCGTGATCCTAGGTTCACCTCAAGGTTTTGGAATAGTTTGCAGAAGGCCTTGGGAACCCAATTGAACTTGAGTACAGCTCATCATCCACGGTCGATGGACAATCCGAGCGGACAATTCAGACATTGGAAGACATGCTCGAGATCTTGTGTGGTGGATATGGGTGGTAATTGGGATGAACACCTAGCTTTGGTTGAGTTTGCCTATAACAACGGTTATCAAGCAACAATAGGCATGGCTCCATTCAAGGCTTTGTATGGCAGTACTTGTAGGACACCTTTGTCTTGGACTGAGACAGTGTGAAAGAAAAGTCTTAGGTCCTGAAATGATTGAAGCTACGAGCGCTATGGTAGATATGATAAGAGAAAGGATTAAGTTTGCCCGTCAAGACAGAAATCTTATGCTTGATAAGAGAAGGACCGATTTGGAATTTCAAGTTGGAGAGAAAGTTTTTCTGAAAGTTTCACCAATGAAGGGTGTGATGAGATTCAATGTTAAGGGAAAGCTTAGCCCTCGTTACATTGGACCTTTCGAGATTTTTGAAAAGGTTGGACCTGTTGCGTATCGATTAGCATTACCTCCGCCTCTTGCTGGTGTTCACAATGTGTTTCATATTTCGATGCTCCGAAAATACATAAAGAATCCGGAACACATTTTGCAGCAAGCACCTGAAGGACTTAGTGCTGATTTGACCTACGATGAAGAACCGGCTGAAATCTTGGATAGGAAGGACAAGCAGCTGCGGAATCGCACCATTCCTTTGGTTAAGATTCGGTGGAAGAACCATACCCCTGAAGAAGCTTCTTGGGAGAAGGAAGAAGACATGAAGGAGAAGTTTCCTTACCTCTTTGGAAGCACAGGTACGCTTTCAATTTCGAGGACGAAATTTCTTTAAGGGGGGGAGAATGTAAAACCCAGCCCTAACCTTGACCCGAAAACCTTGTTATTTGGAGGACTTGGTGTCTGGCTTTGAATCCATGAAAGTTGATGATGAAGTTCTATTTATGGAAACTGAATCTTGATGAAGATTTGATTAGTTGATGGACTTGGAGTGCTCTCTATCTTGGTTTGAAGGCATTTCTACCTTTTAGGTAAGTCACTTGACTTGTGTGCAAAACCCCTTTAGGATTGGATTTGATCTGGGCCTTCAATTCCCTGTTTTGGACTTCTTGTCGAGCATTGGTCGACCGATTGGTCGGCGGGGCCAGTCGACCAATCCACTCGACCAATGAGTGCTGTCTTTGGCAATTAGGTTTTTCTTGCTCTATTTAAGTCCAATCTCGAGTCCACTTCATATTTGCTGCCTCCAAACTCTCTGGAACGAACCAAAGACCTCTGCAAGTCATCTCCCTTGCATCCTTGGTGTTTTCTTGACGGATCTTCGTCGAAACTCTTCCTTTTGCATCAAAAGGTATGTCTACTCTCTCTTCTTCTCCTCCATCTTTGTTTTTCTTTCCTTTTTGAGTTGAGACAGTAGAAGAGGTGCTGCATTCTTTGTTGCAAACATCTCTGAACATGTTCTCTTGATCATCCTAAGGATTTGAGGTTAGAACAATGATCTTAACCATGATCATTGCAAGCTTTTGAAGGAATCATGATCAAACCATGATCTAATCTTGTTAAACTTCTGATTTGAATTCTGATATCTTTGGATCTTCTTTATTGATCATGTTAGTAGTTAATTCTTGTGTTTTCTTTCCATGATCCATAATCTATCAATTTCTAGTTGTTCTCTTCTACCATACTATGTGTTCTTCATGAAGCATGGTAGTTACATATATGGTAGGTTTTATTTCCTTATTTAGATTTATGCTTCTAAGCCTTGTTCCTTGAAGATCTAAGTATGTTTTCATGATACCTTTACCTGAAGCAATGATCCATCCTCCTATTGTTCTTGTCTTTGATTTCTATTTCGAATTCATCAAGATCCATGGTTGATCTAATTATGGTAACTTTTTCTTTCCTAATTTGGATCTTGATGTCTTGATTTGATTGGTGTTTTGAAGTCCCCTATATGTTAGAATACTACTGATGTAGTTTACCCTTGATTAGTACCCTTTTGAACCACCAAATTCGGATTTCATATCTTAAAACTCTGTTTTTTTTAGGCTACTATCTGCATTGGTCGACTGATTGGTCGATTGGGCCGATCGACCAATCCACTCGACCAATGAGTACAAAGCAACTCCGAATTGGTCTGTGCTGGATGTTTTGGTATCTTTTCTGTTAGGGATCTTTCCTAATATGTTGTATATACTTGTTTAGGACCTCCTTCTCAAGTTTGCCAAGATCTTACTTGATTCTTAGAATCCCTTTGCAAGTTATAAAAGGTAAGGATAGTTATTTCCTTAATTACATAGATAGCATGAATCTAGTTTCTATATTTGAATATCATTGACATGTTTCCTAAATTAGATTCTTACAATGATATACTACTGTTGCATAACTTTGATTACAGTAGCATTACTTATTCATATTAAATTGATTCATGTATGATTTACTTACCAATTATATACAAGTTGATTGTAATTATTGATTTCTTTCCATATATGAAGTTACCATATATGTGATGATATGAATTGATGCAATTTGTATGCTTAAGTATGGTTTGGAAAGGAGAGGTGTCCTTTTGACACTTCTGTCCTTGGACTACTACGGGAATATTATGGGATGTTTCCGGAGATGCCCTCTGGACACCTTCCTAAACTGTTGGATGACATATCTAGGATTGTCTAGTAGTGTTTGGCTAGGATGTCCTGTTATGTCAGACCCTAATCGGAGGGGTATTGAGACCGAACGACCCGTGGTAGCAATGGGGATTCATGGGCGCTCAAGACCGGTAACCAACCCGTGCGAGTACAGGAATCACATTGTGGGGGCCCTTTATTGGTAGGGTTGCATATGGTTAGACTTGGGCTCACGGGCGCTTAAGACCGGTAACCAACCCGTGAGAGGACGTGAGAGCTTCCCGTTTACCATATGTGGATGATCAGTAGGGTTGATGAGTCCGTAGTCAGGGACTATGAGGACTCTAGTGTGAAGGATACCGGAAAGGATCGTCAAGGACGAGGAATGGACGTATCTGGATCTGACTTGATGTAACTAAGTAGAAGACTTGCATTTGGCTAGGTTTTACCCTGACATGCGCCAGTACTTATACCAAATGGTTGTGAGAGAGTGTGTTGACTTAACCCCTGCCATGGTTTGTCCTGAGGGATGAAGGACCCATTACCAATCGGCTGCTCAAGACCGGTGAAATGATCCGTGAGAGAATCCAAGATATCTTAAATGGTTGAGGATGTGAGTGGACTTTCCTAAAGAAGTACGGTGCTATGACTTAAAGCATGTCTGCCAATAGAGACCAGCATACATAGAGTTAGATTCATTCATTCATTGTTTGTCTCATATCATATTGCATTTATGTTTGTTCTGGAATCCTGCCATTTATGTTATTATGGATTTTAACTGCCTTACTGAGTTTCTTTGAAACTCATTCCTTTATTGTACAATGTTTGTTAGACTATCCTGCAGTCTTGAGTACTATGACGGTCCCTATGAAGAAGCGCAAGGCGAGGAGACATATCTCCAGGAAGGTGATTGCGGTTACCACAATTACACTGAAGATTCCGCGAGTGGTTATGCTCCGTACAATGCTTAGTCCGACCATTGAGTGGAAGCGTCCTTGTGCCATTTATGAGATTTACACTTATAAGGATGTTGTCTATAAAGTGGAGAACAATTTAGTTACCCAATGTACTTGCTACTGGGATTAGATTTTGTCTAGTATATTCTTTTAGAGCTACTTTTCCGCTGGTTGTAGAGTGGGATTTTTGCCTCACTTTACTTATCTGTTTGACACTCTGACTATATCTATTATTCGATTCATTTATGATTCATTCTTTCTTTATTGGATCTATGGTTTATCTTCCGCACTTTTATTATGATTGTTCATGATTATGTTATTGTTTATGTGGGAGGTTGATCACTCGATACCTGATCTTCGGGCTGTGGATCACACTCTCGGGTATGCCAGATAGGGTACCGGCTGGGAGGACGTGACAACTATACCTGATAGTTCCGGTGGTATGACAGTTTATACCGATGCGTCAAAGATTGGATTGGGTTGCGTACTGATGCAACATGGCAAGGTCATAGCCTATGCTTCTCGGCAATTGAAAGATTATGAGCGGAATTACCCCACTCACGATCTAGAACTTGCCGCTGTTGTCTTTGCTTTGAAGGTTTGGAGACATTACCTCTTTGGTGAGAAGATTGCCATTTTCACGGATCATAAGAGTTTGAAATACTTCTTTACCCAAAAGGAGTTGAACATGAGACAAAGGAGATGGTTGGAACTAGTCTCTGATTATGATTGTGATATTCAAGTATCACCACAGGGAAGGCAAACGTTGTTGCTTGATGCTCTTAGTAGGAAGAACCGGAAGAAGACTTTGGATTTGAATGCTTTGAGTTTACCATTGTGGTCTTCTATTGAGAGTTTTGATTTGGAAATTGTCCCTGAGAATTCTGATTTTATTCTTTCTACCATGACGGCAAGATCTGGTCTTAGAGATAAGATGGTTGCTCTGCAGAGTTCTGATCAAGAACTTTTGGTCAAAGTTGAGAAGATTTCTTTGAATCCTGAGTCGGACCTCGACTTTGGTATATCCATGGATGGTGCTTTATTGTTTAGAGGAAGACTGCATGCGTGCACATAAACGAAGAAATTAAGAAGGAAATATGAAGGAAGCACACCGATCGGTCTTTACTATACACCCGGAAGCACCAAGATGTACAAGGACTTGAAGGAACATTTTTGGTGGATTGGTCTGAAGGCTGATGTTGATGATTTTGTTGCCAAGTGTGAGACTTGCCAACGTGTGAAAGCCGTTCGACAACCCCCATCTGGATTACTTCAACCTCTTCCTATTCCTAGTTGGAAGTGGGAGGATATCTCTATGGACTTTGTGACTAGCTTGCCTCGGACAAGTAAAGGCAATGACACTGTGTGGGTGATTGTTGATAGGTTGACCAAATCAGTCCACTTCATTCCTATGAAGATCACTCATACTCTGGACAAGCTAGCAAGGCTTTATGTGGATAATGTGGTTCGTCTGCATGGTGTGCCATTGAGTATTGTTTCGGATCGTGATCCTAGGTTCACCTCAAGGTTTTGGAATAGTTTGCGAAGGCCTTGGGAACCCAATTGAACTTGAGTACAGCTCATCATCCACGGTCGATGGACAATCGAGCGGACAATTCGGACATTGGAAGACATGCTCGAGATCTTGTGTGGTGGATATGGGTGGTAATTGGGATGAACACCTAGCTTTGGTTGAGTTTGCCTATAACAACAGTTATCAAGCAACAATAGGCATGGCTCCATTCAAGGCTTTGTATGGCAGTACTTGTAGGACACCTTTGTACTGGACTGAGACAGGTGAAAGAAAAGTCTTAGGTCCTGAAATGATTGAAGTTACGAGCGCTATGGTAGATATGATAAGAGAAAGGATTAAGTCCGCCTTGATCAAGACAGAAATCTTATGCTGATAAGAGAAGGACCGATTTGGAATTTCAAGTTGGAGAGAAAGTTTTTCTGAAAGTTTCACCAATGAAGGGTGTGATGAGATTCAATGTTAAGGGAAAGCTTAGCCCTCGTTACATTGGACCTTTCGAGATTTTGGAAAACGTTGGACCTGTTGCGTATCGATTAGCATTACCTCCGCCTCTTGCTGGTGTTCACAATGTGTTTCATATTTCGATGCTCCGAAAATACATAGAGAATCCGGAACACATTTTGCAGCAAGCACCTGTAGGACTTAGTGCTGATTTGACCTACGATGAAGAACCGGCTGAAATCTTGGATAGGAAGGACAAGCAGCTGCGGAATCGCACCATTCCTTTGGTTAAGATTCGGTGGAAGAACCATACCCCTGAAGAAGCTTCTTGGGAGAAGGAAGAAGACATGAAGGAGAAGTTTCCTTACCTCTTTGGAAGCACAGGTACGCTTTCAATTTCGAGGACGAAATTTCTTTAAGGGGGGGAGAATGTAAAACCCAGCCCTAACCTTGACCCGGAAACCTTGTTATTTGTAGGTCCGATGACTCGGAGTAAAGTAAGAAGTCAGCTTTGGGCCATCCCAGTGGAGGACTTGGTGTCTGGCTTTGAATCCATGAAAGTTGATGATGAAGTTCTATTTATGGAAACTGAATCTTGATGAAGATCGGATTAGTTGATGGACTTGGAGTGCTCTCTATCTTGGTTTGAAGGCATTTCTACCAATTAGGTAAGTCACTTGACTTGTGTGCAAAACCCCTTTAGGATTGGATTTGATCTGGGCCTTCAATTCCCTGTTTTGGACTTGCTGACAGCATTGGTCGACTGATTGGTCGACTGGGCCAGTCGACCAATCCACTCGACCAATGAGTGCTGTCTTTGGCAATTAGGTTTTTCTTGCTCTATTTAAGTCCAATCTCGAGTCCACTTCATATTTGCTGCCTCCAAACTCTCTGGAACAAACCAAAGACCTCTGCAAGTCATCTCCCTTGCATCCTTGGTGTTTTCTTGACGGATCTTCGTCGAAACTCTTCCTTTTGCATCAAAAGGTATGTCTACTCTCTCTTCTTCTCCTCCATCTTTGTTTTTCTTTCCTTTTTGAGTTGAGACAGTAGAAGAGGTGCTGCATTCTTTGTTGCAAACATCTCTGAACATGTTCTCTTGATCATCCTAAGGATTTGAGGTTAGAACAATGATCTTAACCATGATCATTGCAAGCTTTTGAAGGAATCATGATCAAACCATGATCTAATCTTGTTAAACTTCTGATTTGAATTCTGATATCTTTGGATCTTCTTTATTGATCATGTTAGTAGTTAATTACTGTGTTTTCTTTCCATGATCCATAATCTATCAATTTCTAGTTGTTCTCTTCTACCATACTATGTGTTCTTCATGAAGCATGGTAGTTACATATATGGTAGGTTTTATTTCCTTATTTAGATTTATGCTTCTAAGCCTTGTTCCTTGAAGATCTAAGTATGTTTTCATGATACCTTTACCTGAAGCAATGATCCATCCTCCTATTGTTCTTGTCTTTGATTTCTATTTCGAATTCATCAAGATCCATGGTTGATCTAATTATGGTAACTTTTTCTTTCCTAATTTGGATCTTGATGTCTTGATTTGATTGGTGTTTTGAAGTCCCCTATATGTTAGAATACTACTGATGTAGTTTACCCTTGATTAGTACCCTTTTGAACCACCAAATTCGGATTTCATATCTTAAAACTCTGTTTTTTTTAGGCTACTATCTGCATTGGTCGACTGATTGGTCGATTGGGCCAGTCGACCAATCCACTCGACCAATGAGTACAGCAACTCCAGAATGGTCTCGTGTTGGATGTTTTGGTATCTTTTCTGTTAGGGATCTTTCCTAATATGTTGTATATACTTGTTTAGGACCTCCTTCTCAAGTTTGCCAAGATCTTACTTTATTCTTAGAATCCCTTTGCAAGTTATAAAAGGTAAGGATGGTTATTTCCTTAATTACATAGATAGCATGAATCTAGTTTCTATATTTGAATATCATTGACATGTTTCCTAAATTAGATTCTTACAATGATATACTACTGTTGCATAACTTTGATTACAGTAGCATTACTTACTCATATTAAATTGATTCATGTATGATTTACTTACCAATTATATACAAGTTGATTGTAATTATTGATTTCTTTCCATATATGAAGTTACCATATATGTGATGATATGAATTGATGCATGTGTATGCTTAAGTATGGTTTGGAAAGGAGAGGTCTCCTTTTGACACTTCTGTCCTTGGACTACTACGGGAATATTATGGGATGTTTCCGGAGATGCCCTCTCGGACACCTTCCTAAACTGTTGGATGACATATCTAGGATTGTCTAGTAGTGTTTGGCTAGGATGTCCTGTTATGTCGACCCTAATCGGAGGGGTATTGAGACCGAACGACCCGTGGTAGCAATGGGGATTCATGGGTGCTCAAGACCGGTAACCAACCCGTGCGAGGACAGGAATCACATTGTGGGGGCCATTTATTGGTAGGGTTGCATATGGTTAGACTTGGGCTCACGGGCGCTTAAGACCGGTAACCAACCCGTGAGAGGACGTGAGAGCTTCCCGTTTACCATATGTGGATGATCAGTAGGGTTGATGAGTCCGTAGTCAGGGACTATGAGGACTCTAGTGTGAAGGATACCGGAAAGGATCGTCAAGGACGAGGAATGGACGTATCTGGATCTGACTTGATGTAACTAAGTAGAAGACTTGCATTTGGCTAGGTTTTACCCTGACATGCGCCAGTACTTATACCAAATGGTTGTGAGAGAGTGTGTTGACTTAACCCCTGCCATGGTTTGTCCTGAGGGATGAAGGACCCATTACCAATCGGCTGCTCAAGACCGGTGAAATGATCCGTGAGAGAATCCAAGATATCTTAAATGGTTGAGGATGTGAGTGGACTTTCCTAAAGAAGTACGGTGCTATGACTTAAAGCATGTCTGCCAATAGAGACCAGCATACATAGAGTTAGATTCATTCATTCATTGTTTGTCTCATATCATATTGCATTTATGTTTGTTCCGGAATCCTGCCATTTATGTTATTATGGATTTTAATCGCCTTACCGAGTTTCTTTGAAACTCATTCCTTTATTGTACAATGTTTGTTAGACTATCCTGCAGTCTCGAGTACTATGACGGTCCCTATGAAGAAGCGCAAGGCGAGGAGACATATCTCCAGGAAGGTGATTGCGGTTACCACAATTACACTGAAGATTCCGCGAGTGGTTATGCTCCGTACAATGCTTAGTCCGACCATTGAGTGGAAGCGTCCTTGTGCCATTTATGAGATTTACACTTATAAGGATGTTGTCTATAAAGTGGAGAACAATTTAGTTACCCAATGTACTTGCTACTGGGATTAGATTTTGTCTAGTATATTCTTTTAGAGCTACTTTTCCGCTGGTTGTAGAGTGGGATTTTTGCCTCACTTTACTTATCTCGTTTGACACTCGACTATATCTATTATTCTGATTCATTTATGATTCATTCTTTCTTTATTGGATCTATGGTTTATCTTCCGCACTTTTATTATGATTGTTCATGATTATGTTATTGTTTATGTGGGAGGTTGATCACTCGATACCTGATCTTCGGGCTGTGGATCACACTCTCGGGTATGCCAGATAGGGTACCGGCTGGGAGGACGTGACAACTATACCTGATAGTTCCGGTGGTATGACAGTTTATACCGATGCGTCAAAGATTGGATTGGGTTGCGTACTGATGCAACATGGCAAGGTCATAGCCTATGCTTCTCGGCAATTGAAAGATTATGAGCGGAATTACCCCACTCACGATCTAGAACTTGCCGCTGTTGTCTTTGCTTTGAAGGTTTGGAGACATTACCTCTTTGGTGAGAAGATTGCCATTTTCACGGATCATAAGAGTTTGAAATACTTCTTTACCCAAAAGGAGTTGAACATGAGACAAAGGAGATGGTTGGAACTAGTCTCTGATTATGATTGTGATATTCAGTATCACCCTGGGAAGGCAAACGTTGTTGCTGATGCTCTTAGTAGGAAGAACCAGAAGAAGACTTTGGATTTGAATGCTTTGAGTTTACCATTGTGGTCTTCTATTGAGAGTTTTGATTTGGAAATTGTCCCTGAGAATTCTGATTTTATTCTTTCTACCATGACGGCAAGATCTGGTCTTAGAGATAAGATGGTTGCTCTGCAGAGTTCTGATCAAGAACTTTTGGTCAAAGTTGAGAAGATTTCTTTGAATCCTGAGTCGGACCTCGACTTTGGTATATCCATGGATGGTGCTTTATTGTTTAGAGGAAGACTGTGCGTGCCTGCAAACGAAGAAATTAAGAAGGAAATATGAAGGAAGCACACCAGTCAGTCTTTACTATACACCCGGGAAGCACCAAGATGTACAAGGACTTGAAGGAACATTTTTGGTGGATTGGTCTGAAGGCTGATGTTGATGATTTTGTTGCCAAGTGTGAGACTTGCCAACGTGTGAAAGCCGTTCGACAACCCCCATCTGGATTACTTCAACCTCTTCCTATTCCTAGTTGGAAGTGGGAGGATATCTCTATGGACTTTGTGACTAGCTTGCCTCGGACAAGTAAAGGCAATGACACTGTGTGGGTGATTGTTGATAGGTTGACCAAATCAGTCCACTTCATTCCTATGAAGATCACTCATACTCTGGACAAGCTAGCAAGGCTTTATGTGGATAATGTGGTTCGTCTGCATGGTGTGCCATTGAGTATTGTTTCGGATCGTGATCCTAGGTTCACCTCAAGGTTTTGGAATAGTTTGCAGAAGGCCTTGGGAACCCAATTGAACTTGAGTACAGCTCATCATCCACGATCGATGGACAATCCGAGCGGACAATTCGGACATTGGAAGACATGCTCAGATCTTGTGTGGTGGATATGGGTGGTAATTGGGATGAACACCTAGCTTTGGTTGAGTTTGCCTATAACAACAGTTATCAAGCAACAATAGGCATGGCTCCATTCAAGGCTTTGTATGGCAGTACTTGTAGGACACCTTTGTACTTGGATCGAGACAGTGTGAAAGAAAAGTCTTAGGTCCTGAAATGATTGAAGTTACGAGCGCTATGGTAGATATGATAAGAGAAAGGATTAAGTCTGCCTGATCAAGACAGAAATCTTATCTTGATAAGAGAAGGACCGATTTGGAATTTCAAGTTGGAGAGAAAGTTTTTCTGAAAGTTTCACCAATGAAGGGTGTGATGAGATTCAATGTTAAGGGAAAGCTTAGCCCTCGTTACATTGGACCTTTCGAGATTTTGGAAAACGTTGGACCTGTTGCGTATCGATTAGCATTACCTCCGCCTCTTGCTGGTGTTCACAATGTGTTTCATATTTCGATGCTCCGAAAATACATAGAGAATCCGGAACACATTTTGCAGCAAGCACCTGTAGGACTTAGTGCTGATTTGACCTACGATGAAGAACCGGCTGAAATCTTGGATAGGAAGGACAAGCAGCTGCGGAATCGCACCATTCCTTTGGTTAAGATTCGGTGGAAGAACCATACCCCTGAAGAAGCTTCTTGGGAGAAGGAAGAAGACATGAAGGAGAAGTTTCCTTACCTCTTTGGAAGCACAGGTACGCTTTCAATTTCGAGGACGAAATTTCTTTAAGGGGGGGAGAATGTAAAACCCAGCCCTAACCTTGACCCGGAAACCTTGTTATTTGTAGGTCCGATGACTCGGAGTAAAGTAAGAAGTCAGCTTTGGGCCATCCCAGTGGAGGACTTGGTGTCTGGCTTTGAATCCATGAAAGTTGATGATGAAGTTCTATTTATGGAAACTGAATCTTGATGAAGATCGGATTAGTTGATGGACTTGGAGTGCTCTCTATCTTGGTTTGAAGGCATTTCTACCAATTAGGTAAGTCACTTGACTTGTGTGCAAAACCCCTTTAGGATTGGATTTGATCTGGGCCTTCAATTCCCTGTTTTGGACTTGTCGACGAAGCATTGGTCGACCGATTGGTCGATCGGGCCGGTCGACCAATCCACTCGACCAATGAGTGCTGTCTTTGGCAATTAGGTTTTTCTTGCTCTATTTAAGTCCAATCTCGAGTCCACTTCATATTTGCTGCCTCCAAACTCTCTGGAACAAACCAAAGACCTCTGCAAGTCATCTCCCTTGCATCCTTGGTGTTTTCTTGACGGATCTTCGTCGAAACTCTTCCTTTTGCATCAAAAGGTATGTCTACTCTCTCTTCTTCTCCTCCATCTTTGTTTTTCTTTCCTTTTTGAGTTGAGACAGTAGAAGAGGTGCTGCATTCTTTGTTGCAAACATCTCTGAACATGTTCTCTTGATCATCCTAAGGATTTGAGGTTAGAACAATGATCTTAACCATGATCATTGCAAGCTTTTGAAGGAATCATGATCAAACCATGATCTAATCTTGTTAAACTTCTGATTTGAATTCTGATATCTTTGGATCTTCTTTATTGATCATGTTAGTAGTTAATTACTGTGTTTTCTTTCCATGATCCATAATCTATCAATTTCTAGTTGTTCTCTTCTACCATACTATGTGTTCTTCATGAAGCATGGTAGTTACATATATGGTAGGTTTTATTTCCTTATTTAGATTTATGCTTCTAAGCCTTGTTCCTTGAAGATCTAAGTATGTTTTCATGATACCTTTACCTGAAGCAATGATCCATCCTCCTATTGTTCTTGTCTTTGATTTCTATTTCGAATTCATCAAGATCCATGGTTGATCTAATTATGGTAACTTTTTCTTTCCTAATTTGGATCTTGATGTCTTGATTTGATTGGTGTTTTGAAGTCCCCTATATGTTAGAATACTACTGATGTAGTTTACCCTTGATTAGTACCCTTTTGAACCACCAAATTCGGATTTCATATCTTAAAACTCTGTTTTTTTTAGGCTACTATCTGCATTGGTCGACTGATTGGTCGACTGGGCCAGTCGACCAATCCACTCGACCAATGAGTACAGCAACTCCAGAATTGGTCTGTGTTGGATGTTTTGGTATCTTTTCTGTTAGGGATCTTTCCTAATATGTTGTATATACTTGTTTAGGACCTCCTTCTCAAGTTTGCCAAGATCTTACTTTATTCTTAGAATCCCTTTGCAAGTTATAAAAGGTAAGGATGGTTATTTCCTTAATTACATAGATAGCATGAATCTAGTTTCTATATTTGAATATCATTGACATGTTTCCTAAATTAGATTCTTACAATGATATACTACTGTTGCATAACTTTGATTACAGTAGCATTACTTACTCATATTAAATTGATTCATGTATGATTTACTTACCAATTATATACAAGTTGATTGTAATTATTGATTTCTTTCCATATATGAAGTTACCATATATGTGATGATATGAATTGATGCATGTGTATGCTTAAGTATGGTTTGGAAAGGAGAGGTCTCCTTTTGACACTTCTGTCCTTGGACTACTACGGGAATATTATGGGATGTTTCCGGAGATGCCCTCTGGACACCTTCCTAAACTGTTGGATGACATATCTAGGATTGTCTAGTAGTGTTTGGCTAGGATGTCCTGTTATGTCAGACCCTAATCGGAGGGGTATTGAGACCGAACGACCCGTGGTAGCAATGGGGATTCATGGGTGCTCAAGACCGGTAACCAACCCGTGCGAGGACAGGAATCACATTGTGGGGGCCATTTATTGGTAGGGTTGCATATGGTTAGACTTGGGCTCACGGGCGCTTAAGACCGGTAACCAACCCGTGAGAGGACGTGAGAGCTTCCCGTTTACCATATGTGGATGATCAGTAGGGTTGATGAGTCCGTAGTCAGGGACTATGAGGACTCTAGTGTGAAGGATACCGGAAAGGATCGTCAAGGACGAGGAATGGACGTATCTGGATCTGACTTGATGTAACTAAGTAGAAGACTTGCATTTGGCTAGGTTTTACCCCCGACATGCGCCGATACTTATACCAAATGGTTGTGAGAGAGTGTGTTGACTTAACCCCCGCCATGGTTTGTCCTGAGGGATGAAGGACCCATTACCAATCGGCTGCTCAAGACCGGTGAAATGATCCGTGAGAGAATCCAAGATATCTTAAATGGTTGAGGATGTGAGTGGACTTTCCTAAAGAAGTACGGTGCTATGACTTAAAGCATGTCTGCCAATAGAGACCAGCATACATAGAGTTAGATTCATTCATTCATTGTTTGTCTCATATCATATTGCATTTATGTTTGTTCCGGAATCCTGCCATTTATGTTATTATGGATTTTAATCGCCTTACCGAGTTTCTTTGAAACTCATTCCTTTATTGTACAATGTTTGTTAGACTATCCTGCAGGTACTGAGTACTATGACGGTCCCTATGAAGAAGCGCAAGGCGAGGAGACATATCTCCAGGAAGGTGATTGCGGTTACCACAATTACACTGAAGATTCCGCGAGTGGTTATGCTCCGTACAATGCTTAGTCCGACCATTGAGTGGAAGCGTCCTTGTGCCATTTATGAGATTTACACTTATAAGGATGTTGTCTATAAAGTGGAGAACAATTTAGTTACCCAATGTACTTGCTACTGGGATTAGATTTTGTCTAGTATATTCTTTTAGAGCTACTTTTCCGCTGGTTGTAGAGTGGGATTTTTGCCTCACTTTACTTATCTGTTTGACACTCTGACTATATCTATTATTCTGATTCATTTATGATTCATTCTTTCTTTATTGGATCTATGGTTTATCTTCCGCACTTTTATTATGATTGTTCATGATTATGTTATTGTTTATGTGGGAGGTTGATCACTCGATACCTGATCTTCGGGCTGTGGATCACACTCTCGGGTATGCCAGATAGGGTACCGGCTGGGAGGACGTGACAACTATACCTGATAGTTCCGGTGGTATGACAGTTTATACCGATGCGTCAAAGATTGGATTGGGTTGCGTACTGATGCAACATGGCAAGGTCATAGCCTATGCTTCTCGGCAATTGAAAGATTATGAGCGGAATTACCCCACTCACGATCTAGAACTTGCCGCTGTTGTCTTTGCTTTGAAGGTTTGGAGACATTACCTCTTTGGTGAGAAGATTGCCATTTTCACGGATCATAAGAGTTTGAAATACTTCTTTACCCAAAAGGAGTTGAACATGAGACAAAGGAGATGGTTGGAACTAGTCTCTGATTATGATTGTGATATTCAGTATCACCCTGGGAAGGCAAACGTTGTTGCTGATGCTCTTAGTAGGAAGAACCAGAAGAAGACTTTGGATTTGAATGCTTTGAGTTTACCATTGTGGTCTTCTATTGAGAGTTTTGATTTGGAAATTGTCCCTGAGAATTCTGATTTTATTCTTTCTACCATGACGGCAAGATCTGGTCTTAGAGATAAGATGGTTGCTCTGCAGAGTTCTGATCAAGAACTTTTGGTCAAAGTTGAGAAGATTTCTTTGAATCCTGAGTCGGACCTCGACTTTGGTATATCCATGGATGGTGCTTTATTGTTTAGAGGAAGACCGTGCGTGCACAAAACGAAGAAATTAAGAAGGAAATATGAAGGAAGCACACCAGTCAGTCTTTACTATACACCCGGGAAGCACCAAGATGTACAAGGACTTGAAGGAACATTTTTGGTGGATTGGTCTGAAGGCTGATGTTGATGATTTTGTTGCCAAGTGTGAGACTTGCCAACGTGTGAAAGCCGTTCGACAACCCCCATCTGGATTACTTCAACCTCTTCCTATTCCTAGTTGGAAGTGGGAGGATATCTCTATGGACTTTGTGACTAGCTTGCCTCGGACAAGTAAAGGCAATGACACTTTGTGTGGGTGATTGTTGATAGGTTGACCAAATCAGTCCACTTCATTCCTATGAAGATCACTCATACTCTGGACAAGCTAGCAAGGCTTTATGTGGATAATGTGGTTCGTCTGCATGGTGTGCCATTGAGTATTGTTTCGGATCGTGATCCTAGGTTCACCTCAAGGTTTTGGAATAGTTTGCGAGAAGGCCTTGGGAACCCAATTGAACTTGAGTACAGCTCATCATCCACGGTCCGATGGACAATCCGAGCGGACAATTCAGACATTGGAAGACATGCTCGAGATCTTGTGTGGTGGATATGGGTGGTAATTGGGATGAACACCTAGCTTTGGTTGAGTTTGCCTATAACAACGGTTATCAAGCAACAATAGGCATGGCTCCATTCAAGGCTTTGTATGGCAAGTACTTGTAGGACACCTTTGTACTGGATCGAGACAGGTGAAAGAAAAGTCTTAGGTCCTGAAATGATTGAAGTTACGAGCGCTATGGTAGATATGATAAGAGAAAGGATTAAGTCCACTTACCAAGACAGAAATCTTATGCTGATAAGAGAAGGACCGATTTGGAATTTCAAGTTGGAGAGAAAGTTTTTCCGAAAGTTTCACCAATGAAGGGTGTGATGAGATTCAATGTTAAGGGAAAGCTTAGCCCTCGTTACATTGGACCTTTCGAGATTTTGGAAAACGTTGGACCCGTTGCGTATCGATTAGCATTACCTCCGCCTCTTGCTGGTGTTCACAATGTGTTTCATATTTCGATGCTCCGAAAATACATAGAGAATCCGGAACACATTTTGCAGCAAGCACCTGTAGGACTTAGTGCTGATTTGACCTACGATGAAGAACCGGCTGAAATCTTGGATAGGAAGGACAAGCAGGCTGGAATCGCACCATTCCTTTGGTTAAGATTCGGTGGAAGAACCATACCCCTGAAGAAGCTTCTTGGGAGAAGGAAGAAGACATGAAGGAGAAGTTTCCTTACCTCTTTGGAAGCACAGTACGCTTTCAATTTCGAGGACGAAATTTCTTTAAGGGGGGAGAATGTAAAACCCAGCCCTAACCTTGACCCGGAAACCTTGTTATTTGTAGGTCCGATGACTCGGAGTAAAGTAAGAAGTCAGCTTTGGGCCATCCCAATGGAGGACTTGGTGTCGGCTTTGAATCCATGAAAGTTGATGATGAAGTTCTATTTATGGAAACTGAATCTTGATGAAGATCGGATTAGTTGATGGACTTGGAGTGCTCTCTATCTTGGTTTGAAGGCATTTCTACCAATTAGGTAAGTCACTTGACTTGTGTGCAAAACCCCTTTAGGATTGGATTTGATCTGGGCCTTCAATTCCCTGTTTTGGACTTGTTGACGACATTGGTCGACCGATTGGTCGACCGGCCAGTCGACCAATCCACTCGACCAATGAGTGCTGTCTTTGGCAATTAGGTTTTTCTTGCTCTATTTAAGTCCAATCTCGAGTCCACTTCATATTTGCTGCCTCCAAACTCTCTGGAACAAACCAAAGACCTCTGCAAGTCATCTCCCTTGCATCCTTGGTGTTTTCTTGACGGATCTTCGTCGAAACTCTTCCTTTTGCATCAAAAGGTATGTCTACTCTCTCTTCTTCTCCTCCATCTTTGTTTTTCTTTCCTTTTTGAGTTGAGACAGTAGAAGAGGTGCTGCATTCTTTGTTGCAAACATCTCTGAACATGTTCTCTTGATCATCCTAAGGATTTGAGGTTAGAACAATGATCTTAACCATGATCATTGCAAGCTTTTGAAGGAATCATGATCAAACCATGATCTAATCTTGTTAAACTTCTGATTTGAATTCTGATATCTTTGGATCTTCTTTATTGATCATGTTAGTAGTTAATTACTGTGTTTTCTTTCCATGATCCATAATCTATCAATTTCTAGTTGTTCTCTTCTACCATACTATGTGTTCTTCATGAAGCATGGTAGTTACATATATGGTAGGTTTTATTTCCTTATTTAGATTTATGCTTCTAAGCCTTGTTCCTTGAAGATCTAAGTATGTTTTCATGATACCTTTACCTGAAGCAATGATCCATCCTCCTATTGTTCTTGTCTTTGATTTCTATTTCGAATTCATCAAGATCCATGGTTGATCTAATTATGGTAACTTTTTCTTTCCTAATTTGGATCTTGATGTCTTGATTTGATTGGTGTTTTGAAGTCCCCTATATGTTAGAATACTACTGATGTAGTTTACCCTTGATTAGTACCCTTTTGAACCACCAAATTCGGATTTCATATCTTAAAACTCTGTTTTTTTTAGGCTACTATCTCGCATTGGTCGATCGATTGGTCGATCAGGGCAATCGACCAATCCACTCGACCAATGAGTACAAGCAACTCCAGAATTGGTCCGTGTTGGATGTTTTGGTATCTTTTCTGTTAGGGATCTTTCCTAATATGTTGTATATACTTGTTTAGGACCTCCTTCTCAAGTTTGCCAAGATCTTACTTTATTCTTAGAATCCCTTTGCAAGTTATAAAAGGTAAGGATGGTTATTTCCTTAATTACATAGATAGCATGAATCTAGTTTCTATATTTGAATATCATTGACATGTTTCCTAAATTAGATTCTTACAATGATATACTACTGTTGCATAACTTTGATTACAGTAGCATTACTTACTCATATTAAATTGATTCATGTATGATTTACTTACCAATTATATACAAGTTGATTGTAATTATTGATTTCTTTCCATATATGAAGTTACCATATATGTGATGATATGAATTGATGCATGTGTATGCTTAAGTATGGTTTGGAAAGGAGAGGTCTCCTTTTGACACTTCTGTCCTTGGACTACTACGGGAATATTATGGGATGTTTCCGGAGATGCCCTCTGGACACCTTCCTAAACTGTTGGATGACATATCTAGGATTGTCTAGTAGTGTTTGGCTAGGATGTCCTGTTATGTCGACCCTAATCGGAGGGGTATTGAGACCGAACGACCCGTGGTAGCAATGGGGATTCATGGGTGCTCAAGACCGGTAACCAACCCGTGCGAGGACAGGAATCACATTGTGGGGGCCATTTATTGGTAGGGTTGCATATGGTTAGACTTGGGCTCACGGGCGCTTAAGACCGGTAACCAACCCGTGAGAGGACGTGAGAGCTTCCCGTTTACCATATGTGGATGATCGGTAGGGTTGATGAGTCCGTAGTCAGGGACTATGAGGACTCTAGTGTGAAGGATACCGGAAAGGATCGTCAAGGACGAGGAATGGACGTATCTGGATCTGACTTGATGTAACTAAGTAGAAGACTTGCATTTGGCTAGGTTTTACCCCGACATGCGCCAAGACTTATACCAAATGGTTGTGAGAGAGTGTGTTGACTTAACCCCCGCCATGGTTTGTCCTGAGGGATGAAGGACCCATTACCAATCGGCTGCTCAAGACCGGTGAAATGATCCGTGAGAGAATCCAAGATATCTTAAATGGTTGAGGATGTGAGTGGACTTTCCTAAAGAAGTACGGTGCTATGACTTAAAGCATGTCTGCCAATAGAGACCAGCATACATAGAGTTAGATTCATTCATTCATTGTTTGTCTCATATCATATTGCATTTATGTTTGTTCGGAATCCTGCCATTTATGTTATTATGGATTTTAATCGCCTTACTTGAGTTTCTTTGAAACTCATTCCTTTATTGTACAATGTTTGTTAGACTATCCTGCAGGTACTGAGTACTATGACGGTCCCTATGAAGAAGCGCAAGGCGAGGAGACATATCTCCAGGAAGGTGATTGCGGTTACCACAATTACACTGAAGATTCCGCGAGTGGTTATGCTCCGTACAATGCTTAGTCCGACCATTGAGTGGAAGCGTCCTTGTGCCATTTATGAGATTTACACTTATAAGGATGTTGTCTATAAAGTGGAGAACAATTTAGTTACCCAATGTACTTGCTACTGGGATTAGATTTTGTCTAGTTTATTATCTTTTAGAGCTACTTTTCCGCTGGTTGTAGAGTGGGATTTTTGCCTCACTTTACTTATCTGTTTGACACTCTGACTATATCTATTATTCTGATTCATTTATGATTTATTCTTTCTTTATTGGATCTATGGTTTATCTTCTGCACTTTTATTATGATTGTTCATGATTATGTTATTGTTTATGTGGGAGGTTGATCACTCGATACCTGATCTTCGGGCTGTGGATCACACTCTCGGGTATGCCAGATAGGGTACCGGCTGGGAGGACGTGACAACTATACCTGATAGTTCCGGTGGTATGACAGTTTATACCGATGCGTCAAAGATTGGATTGGGTTGCGTACTGATGCAACATGGCAAGGTCATAGCCTATGCTTCTCGGCAATTGAAAGATTATGAGCGGAATTACCCCACTCACGATCTAGAACTTGCCGCTGTTGTATTTGCTTTGAAGATTTGGAGACATTACCTCTACGGTGAGAAGATTGCCATTTTCACGGATCATAAGAGTTTGAAATACTTCTTTACCCAAAAGGAGTTGAACATGAGACAAAGGAGATGGTTGGAACTAGTCTCTGATTATGATTGTGATATTCAGTATCACCCTGGGAAGGCAAACGTTGTTGCTGATGCTCTTAGTAGGAAGAACCAGAAGAAGACTTTGGATTTGAATGCTTTGAGTTTACCATTGTGGTCTTCTATTGAGAGTTTTGATTTGGAAATTGTCCCTGAGAATTCTGATTTTATTCTTTTTACCATGACGGCAAGATCTGGTCTTAGAGATAAGATGGTTGCTCTGCAGAGTTCTGATCAAGAACTTTTGGTCAAAGTTGAGAAGATTTCTTCGAATCCTGAGTCGGACCTCGACTTTGGTATATCCATGGATGGTGCTTTATTGTTTAGAGGAAGACTGTGCATGCCTGCAAACGAAGAAATTAAGAAGGAAATATGAAGGAAGCACACCAGTCAGTTTTTACTATACACCCGGGAAGCACCAAGATGTACAAGGACTTGAAGGAACATTTTTGGTGGATTGGTCTGAAGGCTGATGTTGATGATTTTGTTGCCAAGTGTGAGACTTGCCAACGTGTGAAAGCCGTTCGACAACCCCCATCTGGATTACTTCAACCTCTTCCTATTCCTAGTTGGAAGTGGGAGGATATCTCTATGGACTTTGTGACTAGCTTGCCTCGGACAAGTAAAGGCAATGACACTGTGTGGGTGATTGTTGATAGGTTGACCAAATCAGCCCACTTCATTCCTATGAAGATCACTCATACTCTGGATAAGCTAGCAAGGCTTTACGTGGATAATGTGGTTACTTTCGCATGGTGTGCCATTGAGTATTGTTTCGATCGTGATCCGAGGTTCACCTCAAGATTTTGGAATAGTTTGCGAAAGGCCTTGGGAACCCAATTGAACTTGAGTACAACTCATCATCCACAGTCTGATGGACAATCTGAGCGGACAATTCAGACATTGGAAGACATGCTCAGATCTTGTGTGGTGGATATGGGTGGTAATTGGGATGAACACCTAGCTTTGGTTGAGTTTGCCTATAACAACAGTTATCAAGCAACAATAGGCATGGCTCCATTCAAGGCTTTGTATGGCAGTACTTGTAGGACACCTTTGTACTGGACTGAGACAGGTGAAAGAAAAGTCTTAGGTCCTAAGATGATTCAAGCTACGAGTGCTATGGTAGATATGATAAGAGAAAGGATTAAGTCTGCCCAGTCAAGACAGAAATCTTATGCTGATAAGAGAAGGACCGATTTGGAATTTCAAGTTGGAGAGAAAGTTTTTCTGGAGGTTTCACCAATGAAGGGTGTGATGAGATTTAATGTTAAGGGAAAGCTTAGCCCTCGTTTCATTGGACCTTTCGAGATTTTGGAAAAGGTTGGACCTGTTGTGTATCGATTAGCATTACCTCCGCCTCTTGCTGGTGTTCACAATGTGTTTCATATTTCGATGCTCCGGAAATACATAGAGAATCCAGAAATCAAACTTGCTAAACTTAGCGTACAACTTCTTTTCTCGCAACCTTTGCAATGTGAAACTTAGATGGCTCGCATGCTCTTCTTCGCTCTTTAAATAGATCAAGATGTCGTCGATGAATACAATCACAAACTTATCAAGCACATCGTGAAATACTCGGTTCATGAGGTCCATGAACACCGCAGGAGCATTGGTCAATCCGAAGGGCATGACCCTAAACTCGTAGTGACCATACCGTGTTCTGAAAGCTTTCTTGAAGATATCACTAGACTTCACTTTCAATTGGTGATATCCAGATCTTAAGTCAATCTTTGAGAACACCACTGCACCCTTTAACTGATCGAAGAGATCATCTATTCCTGGCAGCGGGTATCTATTCTTGATAGTCAGCTTATTCAACTCACGGTAGTCGATGCACAGGCGCATACTACCGTCTTTCTTCTTGACAAACAAGACCGGAGCTCCCCAAGGTGATACACTAGGTTGTACGAAACCTCTGTCAATGAGTTCATTCAACTGGTTTTGCAACTCTTTCAACTCAGTAGGAGCCATCCTATACGGAGCTTTAGATACCGGAGCGGCACCAGGGACGAGATCAATAGAAAACTCGACATCCCCTCGTCTGGAGGCACTCCCGATAGATCATCGGGAAGACATCAACAAAGTCACGGACAACCCCGACTTCATCGACTCTTTTCTCCACTTTACCCTTGCCTTCGGATGAAGCATCATCCACTAGGGCGTAGACTTGCATCGGTCACAGAAACACCTTCTTACAAACCCTTCTCTTCTCACCATGAAATTCTAAGACCGGCCTTCCACAAATATGGAACTGAATCTTCTTTGAGGAACAAAGGAACACAGCTTTGTGGGCTGTTAACCAATCAATTCCCAAGATAACATCAAAGTCCTTCATATCAAGAATTACAAAATTGGCTTCCAAGTTCTTCTCACCAATCAACACAGGACATTTAGATAACCCCTTATCTAGTTTCACAATAGGACCAGTAGGTGTACTAATCAATAAACAACTAGACAACTTAACAGGGATTAGGTCAGTCTTCTTGATGAATGCAGATGACATGAACGAATGAGATGCACCCGTATCAAATAAGACAAATGCAGAAATAGAAGCAACTAAAAATGTACCTGTAATCACTTCATGGCTTGATCCTGCTCAGCACTGGAAATACTGAAAACTCTACCAGAGGGTGGAGTAGGATCACTCTTCACCACTGGAGCAGGCTGCTGGACAGGCCGCTTCGGACAGGCACGAGCGAAATGACCAGCTTGCTTGCAGTAAAAGCAAACAGGATTGCTGGGTCCAACTTGGGTAGCTGCAACAGAGGGCTTCTGAACAAAAGGCCTAGCACTTGCACTCACTGGTGGTCGGTTTCCACCATACTGTCTAAACTGGCCGGGCTGCTGAAAACCCGAGTTCTGACCTACACTCTTAGGCTGAAAGGTAGGAGTGGGGTAGGGTGTAGGTCTCACAAAACGCCGATCATTACGATCCACCAACCCAGGGTTCCTTGGCTGCCAGGGCTTTTGCACACGTGCACTTTCCTTCTCTGTTTCTTCCAACTTCTTCGAGTTCTGCACCACTTGAACATAGCTCACTATAGGCTGGACTGTGAGGTAAGCTTTAATGGCAGGGCGCAGTCCTTTGAAGAACTTCTTCGCTTTGGCGAGATCGACCTTCAAAGAATCTGGAGCAAAGAAATGAAGCTCCTCAAACTTCTGTTGGTACTCCAACACAGACAAAGATCCTTGTGTGAGAACCATAAACTCAGTTTCCTTCGCATCTTTCACCGCCTCGGGGAAATAATTCATACAAAAAGCCTCTTTGAACAACTCCCAAGTTACAACTCCTGCATGCAAACCTTCCAAAACACAGGCCGAGTGGAGATCCACCATGCATCAGCTTCTTGTTGCAACTTCTGTTCAGCAAACAGAATCTTCTGAGCTTCCGAGCATTGCAGATGTCGGAAAGCCTTCTCCAACTCACGAAGCCACTTTTTAGGAAACAATGGGTCCTTGGTAACTCCAGTGAAAGTGGGTACTTGCATCTTCAGAAAACTCTCCATCAGGCGAGTATGAGGAGTTCCAGCTAAACCTCCCGCATTCAGGACTGCGGCATGAGGATTCACATTAGCACCAGTTCGAGTCTCATTATGCAGAGTCATGAAACCCACCAACATCTGGTTGAACCGAGGCTTCTTGCTGCTGCATCATATTGCCCATAATATTGGCAATATCACGGAAGCTTCCAACATTCGGGGCACCGGGTATCTCATGGGTACCCTGATCAACATTAGGTATCTCACCACCTCCATGAGGTATTTCACCACCTCCCTGAGGTATTTCACCACCTCCTTGACCACTGGATTCACAACGCACACTTCTCAGAGTAACCATTCTGCAAAACTGAGAACATCAAAATACCGAATTTCGAAGTTTCAACATAAACCACAAGTCCAAATGATTTGAAAACTTAAATCATGCTCAAATATATCCATATAATCATCAAACAATAATCCATAAGGCAAAAATCACATTTTCCAAAAATTCAACAGCAAAAGAGGTCTCTGTTACCATTGGTCGAGTGATTGGTCGACTGACCCAGTCGACCAATGCGCGATGAATGCTGAAAATTTCGCATTATAAGCCTCATTCCACATTCCAACTTCATTTTATCCTCTTCCAAAGGTGAGAGATCTCTAGGGAAAGTCTCCAAAGGTTCTCACAAGTGTTCTTGAGGTGTTTTGGTGCTTCAACAACAACACATCAACACACAATCATCACAAGCAAGGTAAATCTCTCATTCTTTCTTCCATTTTCATCTTCTCATGCTTGCATTTCAATCAAAACCATGCTTTGCTTGTATCCAATGCTAGAAATCATGCTTAGGAATACTTAGAAACATATTCCCTAGGTTTTAAACACAATGCCATGCATAGACAACAAGTTCTAACATATTGGTGTTCATCTCGCAACGTTTTCATACCGAAATCGTTATCTTTAGAAAATTTTCGTTTTCTCTCAAACCGCTTGAAATTTTCGCACGAAATCAAATGCTACATGCTCAAGATGATATTGTAGATAGGTCCATAAAATTTGATTTAACCAATTTCAACTTTTCAAAAATCCAATTTTGACCTAAATTGCAAAATCCCCAAATTTTCCTTCTTGCTGAATTTTTTGCTTTAATTCAAGTTTTCGATCGATTTTCTTCAAACAAACTTCATAGACATGAAATTCCAAGTATTGCGCACATGCTAGTATGTTCAAATCAAATTTCCCCCAAATTTGAAAATTTCCGAAAAATTACGAAAATACCCTTTTGGCTCAAATTTTAAAGTAGCACTAACTGGAAATGTCTCTTGTCTCCTTTACAGATACACACTATGCAGAGGGGAGGGCGAGGACGAGGTAGAGGTCGTGGTCGCATTGTAGGGGCACTTAGGGGCAGAGGTCAGGTTCCTTCAGAGCCTAGACAGGAGGTTCGGAGACCGGACATGTTCGACACACCTCAGGCCGAGTTTTTGTACGAGGCCTACTTTAGTTACTGTAACATCGAGTTGGGACGTCTACTTCACCTACGCCAGCTCAGAGTCTTTAGGATTCGGCGAGAGATTCGACACGTTGCGGTGGACTCATCTCTTCACCGAGGATCTGCCGGTATACCCGGAGCTAGTGAGGTTGTTCTTCAACGCAACCTAACCTACCCGAGAGGAGGCTCGAGGTCAAGGACATCCACTTAGACTTGTCCTAAGGAGCAGGGTCTTCCGGACTCGGATTCGCTTTTCCACCCGAGCACCGGCTGAGATCTTGCGGGTTCCTTACTATCCACAAGAAGTGTGTGTGGATACCTGCAGGAGCAGATTTGGACAGCCATCCGATGTCGTATGAGCTTCGCGAGATATGCTCTACGCTATGGGATAGTCGTCGATGCTTCACTCCGTGGACCAGCGGACGGATGACGGATTCTGCACGGATTATCGGTCGCATAGTCGGCCGAAACATTATGCCGAAAGCCGGACATCACCATCGGGTCACGGTGATGGAGGCCTTAGTCATCTACCGCATCTACATGGGCTTCGAGATCGATCTCTCCTACATCATTCAGCAGGTCATGCTGGACTTGGTTCTGCGGCCTAGCATGCGGAACCTTTGCTATGGGAGGCTACCGACCTTGATCTTCGGGCATTTCGGGGTGAGTTTCAAGGATACACCGGTGGACACCGGTTCCACGGGGATACGTCATCGGGACTCGGACCATTCGTCGGATGAGACTGCAGCGATCGAGAGATCTCTGGTCCGGAGGGTGAGGATGATGAGGAGTCGGAGGATGAGGATCAGGAGTCGAGGGATGGAGGAGAGGATATCGGTCCCGATAGTGATGATCAGGCCGGAGATGATACAGATATGCACGAGGCTGAGCCGGTGCATCACGGGTTTCCTTCATCACACTTCGAGGCGGGTGGCCCTTCACATGCGGTTCCGGAGACTTCAGATCTTGGGGCACGGATGAGATCGATGACTTCCATGCTAGAGAGGATGGAGGTCGGACAGGAGCAGATGTATGAGAGGATGGAGTCACGACAGGATAGGATAGAGCATCGGGTGACTCAGCTAGCGGAGGAGTTCGAGCATACGAGAGATCGAGAGAAGATCACCTAGATAGACTGTACCCTAGGATTTTCATTTATGCATTTCAGATGTAATCGTTGTAAAAGCTTTTGAAATTAATGAAGTTCATTTTGTTTCACTTAATTATTGTATATTATGCACCTTTCTTTTCTTTGCATTAGTGACATTTGTTTAAGTATAATTATGGTATGTTATTCGGAAATGTTATGTTATGCTTCATAGGTTAAGTTTCTAATCCAAGTGTTCTATTATTCACTTCTAAGAGTAGAGGAGTCATTTCAGATCAATGACTCAGGAATGTTCAGTTATTGTCTTTCGTGGTTAGGATTTCCTCGAACCTTGGGCTCTGATACCAATCTGTCACATCCTCCCAGCCGGTACCCTATCTGGCATACCCGAGAGTGTGATCCACAGCCCGAAGATCAGGTATCGAGTAATCAACCTCCCACATAAACAATAACATAATCATGAACAATAATAATAAAAGTGCAGAAGATAAACCATAGATCCAAATAAGGAAAGAATGAATCATATATAAATCAGAGTACTAGATATAGTCAGAGTGTCTAAATCAAGTAAGTAAAGTGAGGCGAAATCCCACTCTACAACCAGCGGAAAAGTAGTTCTAAAAGAGAATAAGCAAGATAAAATCTAATCCCAATAGCAGGTACAATAGGTAACTAAATTGTTCTCAACTTTATAGACAACATCCCTATAATTATAAATCTCATAAACAGCACAAGGGCGCTTCCACTCTATGGTCGGACTAAGCATCGTACGGAGCATAACCACTCGCGGGATCTTCAGTGTAATTGTTGTAACCGCAATCACCTTCCTGGAGATATGCCTCTTCTCCTTGCGCTTCTTCATAGGGGCCGTCATGATATTCAGGAACTGTAGAATAGTCTAACAAACATTGTACAATAAAGGAATGAGTTTCAAAGAAACTCAGTAAGGCAGTTAAATCCATAATAATATAAATGGCAGGATTACAAAACAAACATAGATGCAATATGGTATGAGACAAACTATGAATGTATGAATCTAACTCTATATATGCTGGTCTCTATTGGCAGACATGCTTTAAGTCATAACACCGTACTTCTTTAGGAAAGTCTCATTCACTCATCATCAGTTGGTAATGGGTCCGGCATCCCTCGGGACATTCCATGGCTGGGGGTATAGGTCACCACTCTCTCACATAACCATTGGTCTAAGTACCGGCGCATGTCAGGGTAAAGCCTAGCGAAATGCAAGTCTTCTACTTAGTTACATCAAGTCAGATCCAGATACGTCCATTCCTCGTCCCTGACGATCCTTTCCGGTATCCTTCACACTAGAGTCCTCATAGTCCCTGACTACGGACTCATCCACCCTACTGGTCATCCACATATGGTAAACGGGAAGCTCTCACAGCCTCTCACGGGTTGGTTACCGGTCTTGAGCGCCCGTGAGCCCAAGTCTATCCATATGCAACCCTCCAATAAATGGCCCCCACAATGTGATTCCTGTCCTCTCACGGGTTGGTTACCGGTCTTGAGCGCCCATGAATCCCCATTGCTACCACGGGTCGTTCGGTCTCAATACCCCTCCGATTAGGGTCTGACATAACGGGACATCCTAGCCCAACACTACTAGACAATCCTAGATATGTCATCCAACAGTTTAGGAAGGTGTCCAGAGGGCATCTCCAGAAACATCCCATAATATTCCCGTAGTTGTCCAAGGACGGAAGTGTCAAAAGGACACCTCTCCTTTCCAAACCATACTTAAGCATATACATGCATCATTTCATATCATCACATATATGGTAACTTCATATATGGAAAGCAATCAATAATTACAATCACTTTGTATATAACTGGTAAGTAAATCATACATGAGTCAATTCAATATAAATAAGTAATGCTAATGATATCAAGACAGTACTACAGTAGTATAACATTATAAGAATCTAATTAAAGAAATAACTTAACAAGATTCAAATATAGAAACTAAGATATGCAATTTATGTTGTTAAAGAAGTAACCATCCTTACCTTTTATAACTTGCAAAGGAATCCTAAGAAATCAAGTAAGATCTTGACAAACTTGAGAAGAAGGTCCTAAACAAGTGTATACAACATATTAGGAAAGATCCCTAACAGAAAAGATACCAAAACATCCAAAACAGACCAATTCTGGAGTTGCTGTACTCATTGGTCGAGTGGATTGGTCGACTGGTCCAGTCGACCAATCAGTCGACCAATGCAGACAGTAGCCTATAAAATCAGAGTTTTGAGATATAAAATCCGAATTTGGTGGTTCAAAAGGGTACTAATCAAGGGGTAAACTACATTAGTAGTATCCTAACATATAGGGGATCTCAAAACACTAATCAAATCAAGTCATCAAGATACAAATTAGGAAACAAAAAGTTACCATAATTAGATCAATCATGGTTCTTGAAGAATTCAAGATAGGAATCAAAGACAAGAACAATAGGAGACTGGATCATTGATTCAGGTAAAGGTATCATGAAAAGCATACTTAGATCTTCAAGAAAATAGACCTAAGAGCATAAATCTAAATAAGGAAACAAAACCTACCATATATGTAACTATCATGATTCATGAAGAAAACATGGTATGGTAGAAGAGAAACAACTAGAGATTGATAGATCATGGATCATGAAAAGAAAACACAGCAATTGACTACTAACATGATCAATCTAGTAGATCCAAGGAGACATAATTCAAATCAAAAGATAAACAAAGACTAGATCATGGTTTGATCATGATTCCTTCAAAAGCTTGCAATGATCATGGTTAAGATCATTGTTTTAGCCATTAATCCTTAGGAAGATCATGAGAGACAAGTCCAGAGATGTTTGCAACAGATAATGCAGCATCTCCTCTACTGTCTTAACTCAAAAAGGAAAGAAAAACAGAGATGGAGGAGAAAAAGAGAGTGTAGACATACCTTTGATGCAAAAGGAAGAGTTTTGACGAAGATCCGTCAAGAAAATCACCAAGGATGCAAGGGAGATGACTTGCAGAGGTCTTTGGTTCGTTCCAAAGAGTTTGGAGGCAGCAAATACGAAGTAGACTCGAGATTGGACTTAAATAGAGCAAGCAAGACCTAATTGCCAAAGACAGCACTCATTGGTCGAGTGGATTGGTCGACTGGTCCAGTCGACCAATCAGTCGACCAATGCAGACAGCATTTCCAAAACAGGGAATTGAAGACCCAGATCAAATCCAATCCTAAAGGGGTTTTGCACACATATCAAGTGACTTACCTAATAGGTAGAAATGCCTTCAAACCATGATAGAGAGCACTCCAAGTCCATCAACTAATCCGATCTTCATCAAGATTCAGTTTCCATAAATAGAACTTTATCATCAACTCTCATGGATTCAAAGCCAGACACCAAGTCCTCCACTGGGATGGCCCAAAGCTGACTTCTTACTTTACTTCGGGTCACTGGACCTACAAAAACAAGGTTTCCGGGTCAAGGTTAGGGCTGGGTTTTACAGTTTTCACCCCATTTTCTGTTGGGACTCTCTTGGGATGTGGGAAGGCTCCTCTTGGGTCTCTCTTTGATGTGGGTGAAGAACTCCTACAAGATTCTTGATTCTTCTTCTCCAATTTCTTCCCCAAGGTATGTATTCTCTCACTTACACTCTAATCTACTCTCACCTCTTCTCTTTCTTGCTGTTGAGACTATGAAGATGGTGCTGCAACCTTGCAACCACCTCTTCTAATATCTCTTTTTATTTGCCTAAACCCCATTTGCATTCTATGAATGCTATATCCCCTATACATGATCCCTAACCTTGCATTCTTATGATTTACATCATAACATCATGATTTCATCTCCTAAAACTGATTTTCTATAGTATGCTAGGTCTGATTTCTTGTTAGTAATTGATTCAATCTATTGTTCATCATTACCTTAATTGATTCTATGAATTCCCTTGCAATTGCAATCAATTTCATTGAAAACTATGATTCTAGCATATAGAACCTAGGGTTTCGATCTAGGTATTCCTAATTGGACCGTTGGATCTTGATGAAACTTAGTGTATAGTGTTCTTATACTGCCATAATCATTCCCTCCATGTTTCGGATCGATTGGAGTACCGGAAGATCAGTTTCGGCCAAAATCTCATATTCAGCCCGTTCTGTTTGCTCTGGTCGACTGCTTGGTCGACTGACAGTCGACCAGCCAGTCGACCAAGATATGACAGCAACTCTATAATAGCCCAAATTGCTCTGTTTGACCTCCGATTTGATTGTTTTCTTCTCTAATGTGGCAAATGTGTTGTTTAGGGTTCAAGCACTAAGTTTGGGACTATTCTAAGAGATCTTTGGGATTAGTTTCGACTCGATTAAGGTAAGGATGGTTATCACCATAAATACATAGGCTATGTGCTTATGCCTTGATTTTCATAACTTAGTGAACATGGTCTCTTTATTACTTTTGAACATCATAGGATTGTTATACATGCTTTAGAACAGTAGTATTGTGATTTCATATGCTCTTGTTATAATGATTATTTATTATTGTCACTTGTACATACGATGAATCATTTCAATATTAGGACTGAACTTCTATTATGATAATGTATCAAATGTATGTGAGATGTTGGACTTGAGCATGTGGTTGCTTACGTATAACTTGGGATTGGGGAGTGTCCTATTGACGCTTTTGTCCTTGGGTATCGGAGGGAATAGTATGGGATGTTCTCCGAAGGTGCCCATCGATACTTTCTCGAGTTATTGGATGACATACATAGAATTGTCTAGTTGTGTGGCTAGGATGTCCCTGTTGTATCTGTAAAACCCAGCCCTAACCTTGACCCGGAAACCTTGTTATTTGTAGGTCCAGTGACCCGAAGTAAAGTAAGAAGTCAGCTTTGGGCCATCCCAGTGGAGGACTTGGTGTCTGGCTTTGAATCCATGAGAGTTGATGATGAGGTTCTATTTATGGAAACTGAATCTTGATGAAGATCGGATTAGTTGATAGAATTGGAGTGCTCTCTATCATGGTTTGAAGGCATTTCTACCTATTAGGTAAGTCACTTGATATGTGTGCAAAACCCCTTTAGGATTGGATTTGATCTGGGTCTTCAATTCCCTGTTTAGGAGTTGCTGAACTGATTGGTCGACTGGACCAGTCGACCAATCCACTCGACCAATGGGTGCTGTCTTTGGCAATTAGGTCTTGCTTGCTCTATTTAAGTCCAATCTCGAGTCTACTTCATATTTTCTGCCTCCAAACTCTTTGGAACGAACCAAAGACCTCTGCAAGTCATCTCCCTTGCATCCTTGGTGTTTTTCTTGACGGATCTTCGTCAAAACTCTTCCTTTTGCATCAAAGGTATGTCTACACTCTCTTCTTCTCCTCCATCTTTGTTTTTCTTTCCTTTTTGAGTTGAGACAGTAGAGGAGACGCTGCATTCTCTGTTGCAAACATCTCTGGACTTGTCTCTCATGATCTTCCTAAGGATTAATGGCTAATGCAATGATCTTAACCATGATCATTGCAAGCTTTTGAAGGAATCATGATCAAATCATGATCTTGTCTTTGTTTATCTTTTGATTTGAATTCTGATCTCCTTAGATCTACTATATTGATCATGTTAGTAGTCAATTGCTGTGTTTTCTTTTCATGATCCATGATCTATCAATCTCTAGTTGTTTCTCTTCTACCATACCATGTTTTCTTCATGAATCATGATAGTTACATATATGGTAGGTTTTGTTTCCTTATTTAGATTTATGCTCTTAGGTCTATTTTCTTGAAGATCTAAGTATGCTTTTCATGATACCTTTACCTGAATCAATGATTCATTCTCCTATTGTTCTTGTCTTTGATTTCTATCTTGAATTCTTCAAGAACCATGATTGATCTAATTATGGTAACTTTTTGTTTCCTAATTTGATTAGTGTTTTGAGATCCCCTATATGTTAGGATACTACTAATGTAGTTTACCCCTTGATTAGTACCCTTTTGAACCACCAAATTCGGATTTTATATCTTAAAACTCTGATTTTATAGGCTACTGTCTGCATTGGTCGACTGATTGGTCGACTGGACCAGTCGACCAATCCACTCGACCAATGAGTACAGCAACTCCAGAATTGGTCTGTTTTGGTATCTTTTCTGTTAGGGATCTTTCCTAATATGTTGTATACACTTGTTTAGGACCTTCTTCTCAAGTTTGTCAAGATCTTACTTGATTTCTTAGGATTCCTTTGCAAGTTATAAAAGGTAAGGATGGTTACTTCTTTAACAACATAAATTGCATATCTTAGTTTCTATATTTGAATCTTGTTAAATTATTTCTTTAATTAGATTCTTATAATGTTATACTACTATGGTACTGTCTTGATATCAGTACATTACTTATTTATATTGAATTGACTCATGTATGATTTACTTACCAGTTATATACAAATTGATTGTAATTATTGATTTCTTTCCATATATGAAGTTACCATATATGTGATGTTATGAATTGATGCTTGTGTATGCTTAAGTATGGTTTGGAAAGGAGAGGTGTCCTTTTGACACTTCTGTCCTTGGACTACTACGGGAATATTATGGGATGTTTCCGGAGATGCCCTCTGGACACCTTCCTAAACTGTTGCATGACATATCTAGGACTGTCTAGTAGCGTTTGGCTAGGATGTCCCGTTATGTCAGACCCTAATCGGAGGGGTATTGAGACCGAACGACCCGAGGTAGCAATGGGGATTCATGGGCGCTCAAGACCGGTAACCAACCCGTGAGAGGACAGGAATCACATTGTGGGGGCCATTTATTGGTAGGGTTGCATATGGATAGACTTGGGCTCACGGGCGCTTAAGACCGGTAACCAACCCGTGAGAGGACGTGAGAGCTTCCCATTTACCATATGTGGATGACCAATAGGGTTGATGAGTCCGTAGTTAGGGACTATGAGGACTCTAGTGTGAAGGATACCGGAAAGGATCGTCAGGGACGAGGAATGGACGTATCTGGATCTGACTTGATGTAACTAAGTAGAGAACTTGCATTTCGCTAGGCTTTACCCTGACATGCGCCGGTACTTAGACCAATGGTGATGTGAGAGAGTGGTGACCTATACCCCCAGCCATGGAATGTCCCGAGGGATGCCGGACCCATTACCAACTGATGATGAGAGATTGAGACCTTCCTAAAGAAGTACGGTGCTATGACTTAAAGCATGTCTGCCAATAGAGACCAGCATATGTAGAGTTAGATTCATACATTCATTGTTTGTTTCATACCATATTGCATTTATGTTTGTTCTGAAATCCTGCCATTAATGTTATTATGGATTTAACTGCCTTACTGAGTTTCTTTGAAACTCATTCCTTTATTGTACAATGTTTGTTAGACTATTCTACAGGTTCTGAATATAATGACGACCCATATGAAGAAGCGCAAGGAGAAGAGGCACATCTCCAAGAAGGTGATTGCAGTTACAACAATTACACTGAAGATCCCGCAGGTGGTTATGCTCCGTACGATGCTTAGTCCGACCATAGAGTGGAAGCGCCCTTGTGCTGTTTATGAGATTTATACTTATAGGGATGTTGTCTATAAGATTGAGAACAATTTAGTTACCTATTGTACCTGCTATTGGGATTAGATTCTATCTTGCTTATTCTCTTTTAGAACTACTTTTCCGCTGGTTGTAGAGTGGGATTTCGCCTCACTTTACTTATCTGATTTAGACACTCTTATTATATCTAGTACTCTGAGATATATATGATTCATCCTTTTCTTATTTGGATCTATGGTTTATCTTCCGCACTTTTATTATTTATTGTTCATGATTATGTTATTGTTTATGTGGGAGGTTGATTATTCGATACCTGATCTTCGGGCTGTGGATCACACTCTCGGGTATGCCAGATAGGGTACCGGCTGGGAGGATGTGACAGTGTCAGACCCGAATCGGAAGGGCATTGAGACTGAATGACCCGTGGTAGGGTATGGTTTGATGGGCGCTCAAGACCGGTAACCAACCCGTGAGAGGACATGATAAACCATACTACGGACACCCGAAAGGGTCCATTTATTGGTAGGGTGCAAATAGCTAGACTTGGGCTCACAGGCGCTCAAGACCAGTAACCAACCCGTGAGAGGATGTGAGAGCTGCCCGTCTATTATTTGTGGATGACCAATAGGGTTGATGATTCCGTAGTTTGGGACTATGCTGACTCTAGTGTGTAGGATACCGGAAAGGATCGCCCGGGGCAAGGAATGGACGTATTTGGATCTGACATGATATGACTGAGTAGATGACTTGCATTGGACTAAGCTTTACCTTGACATGTGCCAATACTTAGACCAAATGGTGATGTGAGAGAGCTGTGACCGAAACCCCAGCCAAGGTTGTCCTGAAGTTTCAGGACCCAATTCCACCAACTTGAGTGATTGAGACCTACCCAAAGAAGTATGGTGCTATGACTTAAAGTGTCACAGCCCGCCCAAATACACCCAACATATACCCTATCTGGGTTATCCGGGGGAGTGATCCACAGCCCAAAAGATCAAGTTTAGGAACGATCATATCCATTTAGCACAATAACATAATCAAAAGCAAGAACAAATCATTGTATTCTAATAAGTTAATAATAATATTCAAGAAAAGATCTCAGAAGGATCACTAAGAATATTAGAGTGCGAATTAACAAGATACCAAATCAGAAGACAGCTGTAGAGTATAGCGGAAAATACTCCACAACATATGCGAAAGGTAGATCGAAATCTAAGTAAAGCTCTAAGGTAATACAAGTAAAGTAAAAGTCTAGAAGAATGTAGAGAAAACTATTCCACATCTTCAGTCAGCTCTTCTTCGTCTTCAATCTTCATCTTTTTCACCCTGTGCTTCCTCATATGTACCGTCATGGTATTCCGAACCTGTAGAGAAGTCTAACAAAAGATATGGTACAAAAGGAGTGAGTTTCGAAAGAAACCCAGTAAGGCGAGTTACCTCATAACAACATAAATAACATGCGGCAGAACATAACAAGATGCAATGCAATATGAAACAGATAATATATGTATGCATCTAAACTCTATGTATGCTGGTCTCTATTGGCAGACATGCTTTAACTCATAGCACCGTACTTCTTTGGGTAGGTCAATCACACAACGCCTTTTGGTAGTGGGTCCGGTATCCCTCGGGACATTCCATGGCTGGGGGTTAAGTCACCACTCTCACATCACCATTGGTCTAAGTACTAGCGCATGTCAGGGTTAAGCCTAGCCCAATGCAAGTCATCTACTCAGTTCCAGATACGTCCATTCCTTGTCCCTGACAATCCTTTCCTATATCCTTCGCACAGAGTCCTAATAGTCCCTGACTACAGACTCATCAACCCTATTGGTTATCCACATATGGTAAACGGGAAGCTCTCATGTCCTCTCACGGGTTGGTTATCGGTCTTGAGCGCCCATGAGCCCAAGTCTAGCCATATGCAACCCTCCAATAAATGGCCCCCACAATATGATTCCTGTCCTCTCACGGGTTGGTTACCGGTCTTGAGCGCCTGTGAATCACATTGCTACCACGGGTCGTTCGGTCTCAATACCCTTCCGATTCGGGTTTGATATAATGGGGACATCGTAGCCAAACACTGCTAGACAACCCTAGGTATGACAACCAATGATTCGGGAAAGCGTCGATGGGCATCTTCGGAGAACACCCCATACTATTCCCTCCAATGTCCAAGGACAGAAGCGTCAAAAGGACACTTCCCAATCCCAAACCATACTTAATCAAACACATTCTCAGATCAGTCATGACATAGACAACCAACAATTCATCATATAAAAGAGAATGTAAAAGCATAATCCAATCAAGCAGTAATAAACATTTAATATAAGCTTAAATAATGAAAAAGAATACATAAACAAGTACTACTGTACTTACAGTAGTATATCAGAAGTATAAGATACAAGAATAGTAAAAAAACTCATAGTTTCTTAAAGTAGAAACCTGCAATATCCAGCCCTATTCTAACCCTGACCCTAACCCGGATCCACTGTTGTATTCAGGTCCGAAGACCCAAAGCGGTGGTAGAAGAGACCTATGGACCATTCTAATTGATGATCATGATTTGGAGACTGAGCCTATGGACATTGATGATATACCCCTTGCTTAAATGCATTATCAGTGTTTAAGGAAAGTCTGTGCATCGGAGAAGATTAATCTCGTTGATGTACTTAATGACTTCCTGTGCACAATCTGAAGGTATTCCCCGAAACTAGACTTCTTGATTGAATTGTGGAAGAAAACCTCACTCAAATTGACCTTGTATAGCCTTTCAAATCCCTACTTGAAGTTGCTGAACTAAACCTGTTTTTCGGCTGAGAAACATTTTGGTCGATGGCATCGACCAAAACCATCGACCAAAGTTCCCCAGTCTGCCAAGTTAAAGATTCCGTGGAATATTCCTATTTTATTTATTATGACCTCGAGCCTTGAGCCTTGTGCAATCATTTTCTCAACTGAAATCGTGGGGAGAGCTTCCCAAGGCACCTCCTTGGCTAATGTGAAGGGCACCTCATCAAAAACTCATTGTTTACTATTGATTCTTATCTACTTCTTCCACACTAAGGTATGAATCACCATTCCACTCTCTATCCTACCATTTTTTATTCCTTTCTATTCATTTCTTGCTGGTGAGACATTGGAAATGGTGCTGCAACCTTGCAACCACCACTCCAAGTGTCTACACATGATTAACCTATGAGTTTCTTAGCCATCCATTGATGCTATGCCTCCACCTCATGCCTAGCATATGTATTCCTTCATTTTTCTTTTAACATCATGTCATTTTGTACCAAACTGAGTTGTAGGGCATGCTATGTTCATGTTTATCACTTCTATATGATTCCAATCGAAATCCTATTAGTTCCCCTAGTTATTAAATGCCATTTCCATGACAATGCAATCAATCCCAACTAATTCCATGATGTTTGTCACTTGAACTTGTTAGCTCAATTTGGGGCTTTTTGTTTGGACCATTGGTTGGGTAAATTTCTTGACTTATAGTGTCCTACTACTGTTGTTAAGTGTTCCTCCAAGTTTCAGATTGATCCGAACACCGGAAAACTAATTTTGGATGAAAACACCCAAAATCCATCATTCTGTCCCAAAGGAAATTTTGGTCGATCCTTTTGGTCGATACCATCTACCAAAACCATCGACCAAAGTTGTTGCTGACAGCAACCTTGGCCAGTTTTGATCCAATTGATATCCAATCTTCCAAATTTCTTCTCTAACTTATTATTGATGTTTGTTTAGGGCCTTAACAATTATTTTGGACTATTTCTTGGTACTCTCAATTCATCATCAATTCAACCCAAGGTAAGCATGGTTATCTCCATAAATATGTAGATCACCAACTTATGATTTATGTTCTTGTTTATGAATAGAACCTTTTGATTTCTTTTAAATCTTTATAAGATTGTTATATATGTGTTAGAACAGTAGTATTGACATCTTCATACTTTTGTCATGTTACCTTACTATTCTTGTTTACTTATGTCTATGATGATTCATTTCAATATCATGATTTAAATTTTATGATAAGATGCATTGGATGCGTGAAAGATGATGAACTTGAATATGTGATTGCTTACGTATTGACTTGGGATTGGGGAGTGTTCTATTGACACTTCTGTCCTTAGGCATCAGAGGGAATAGTATGGGATGTTCTCCGATGGTGCCTATAGACACTTTTCCGGGTTATTGGATGACATACATAGGACTGTCTAGTTGGTTGGCTAGGTTTATCCTTGTCATGTCAGACCCGAATCGGAAGGGCATTGAGACCGAACAACCCGTGGTAGTGTATGGTTGGATGGGCGCTCTAGGCCGGTAACCAATCCGGTAGGGGACATAAACCATACTACGGATACCCGAAAGGGGCCATTTATTGGTAGGGTTGCAAATGGCTAGACTTGGGCTCACGGGCGCTCAAGACCGGTAACCAATCCGTGAGAGGACGTGAGAGCTTCCTGTTTACTATTTGTGGATGACCAATAGGGTTGATGAGTTCAAAATCCGGGATTTCGCTGACTCTAGTGTGAAGGATACCGGAAAGGATCGTCGGGGCGAGGAATGGACATATCTGGATCTGACTTGACCAATTGAGTAGATGACTTGCATTGGGCTAGGCTTTACTGTGACATGCGCCAGTACTTATACCAAATGGTGATGTGAGAGAGTGGTGACCTATTCCCTTACCATGGTTTTTTTAAATGACTTTATCGAACTTCCCTGGCGGACCCAAGATATCTTTTATGATTGAGGGGGAGTGACTGACCACCCAAAGAAGTATGGTGCTATGACTTAAAGCATGTCTACCCTAGAGACTAGCATTTATAGAGTTAGAATCATACAACATCTTATGTTCCATATCACATTGCATTATGTATGTTCTGTATGTGTATGATTTCTAATTATGGAATAACTGCCTTGCTGAGTTTTTCGAACTCATTCCTTTTGTACAAATGTTTTTAGATTATCCTACAGGTACCGAAGACTACGATGGCACCCCCTTCGAGACGGACTATGATTCCGCATACTACCCTTCGGGTAGTGGCATCTGTGAAGATCCGAGTGTTGGTGCCAAGGAGGATTACTATCCGCACCAGGGTTAGCCCCACGGTTGTGAGGGAGCGGCAAAGCTGGGTTTACTTCATCCGTACCATTGAGGAGACTGTTATTAGAGTAGAGGAAACCCTTAGCTTAGTGCCCCATTTCTCTGGTGTATTTATGGAACCTTCGGTCATGTAACTAACTTATATTTTTGGATTATCTCTTGATACTTGAACTTGTAATTAACATTATCAAACTTCTTTTCCGCTGCTCTAAGAGAGTGGTTATCATACCTTCTCTCACCTTTATGATTATGTTCACACTTTACTGTTATTGTCTTCCGTACTCTAATTTATTTAATCTTATCTTATTCATGATACTTAGTATTAAATGTTTTTACTTTGATTATCTTTGTTCATGATTATGTCATTGTGTATGTGGGAGGCATGGACCTACGAATCTTGATCCTTGGATTGTGGATCACATTCCCGGGTATTCCAAATGGGGTACCGGCTGGGTGGATGTGACAAAACTAGAGAGTATGCAATCTATGTTATTATGAAATAATTGTCCTTACCTTGATTATCGCCGAAGATAATCCAAAGATCAAAGAGAGAGACTCCAAACTTAGCAAATAAACCCCTAACAAGCATAGATACAACATTAGGAAAGATGCCTAAAAGATCAGAGAGCAAACAAATCAAATCGGGCGAAAAACGAAGCTACTGACATCATTGGTCGAGTGCTTGGTAGAATGGCCCAGTCGACCAAGCGAGTCAGTACGGAAAAGTGAAAACTGTTTTGGTCATAACGTCTTCGTTTGAAGTCGGATTGATCCAAAATTCGAAGGGGAACTTCTTAGGATGTATTCGAATCATTTAGGAAGATAAAAACATCAATTCATGTTCAAAATATGGGTTCTTGATTTGACCCAAGAAACTAGGGTTTCAACCTTAATGGCTCCCATGAAAAGGTTATGATCACAGAATGAGAGGGAATGAATGCTTGGCCAATTATAACAAGAAAATCATAGAAAACCAAGTTTAGATTAATAGAAACATTGCCCATGAGGTTTCCCTCGCATGGGAGGTTACCAAAGGTTTCCAGAAAGATCATACAAGGTTAGGGTTTCAAGAAAATAAATAGGCTAGGGTTAAGATCATGACGATGATCATAGATCTCAAAGAAACGAAGGAGATCGCGAAGGGATGGTTGCAAGATTGCAGCATCTTCTTCCTGATCTCAATCAAGAACAAGATTGAAGAAAGAATAATTAAAAATTCAGAAGAGGTACTAACCTTGAATTGTCAGATCAGAGATGAGAGGCTTCAGATCTCCAGAGGAGTCTTCGAAATCACCAGAGAGAGTTTCGGAGAGGTCTTCTCACGTTGAAGGAGCTATGATTATCTCTTTGATCTTCTTCTTGATTCATCTCTTGATTCGATTTCTGATAATCTTAGATCTATTTTATTGACTAGATTAGTATTCAATCTCTGTGTTTTCATTGCAAGATTAGTAATCTACCAATCTCTAGTTCTTCTTTCTTGATCATACCATGTTTTCTTCGAAAACCCTGACTGATACATTTATGGTAATTTTATTTCCTTATTTGTATCTTTAGGTTTTGGTCAATGATAGTATTAAACTTGTTCTTTAGCACTAGAATACTATCATTGTATTTTTCCTTCTTGTTTGGTGGCGATTCGAACCGCAAAATTCGGATTTCAAATAAGAATTCTTTGTTTTTGTCAGTCACTGACTCAGTTGGTCGCCTGATTGGTCGACTGGGTCAGTAGACCAATCAATTGACCAATGAGGACAGTAGCCCCATATTTGGTCTGTTTTGGATGATTTGATCTTTTACCTTCTAGACTTCTTTCCTAATAAGGTATGTATACTTGTTTAGGATCTTCTTGCCAAGTTTAGAAAAATTCTCCTTGATTCTTGGGATTCTCTTCAAGTTATATAAGGTAAGGATGGTTACTTTTATAATTACATAGATTGTGTGATCTTGGTTTCCATTTAGAATCTTCCGGATTTGTTACCATAACTAGATTCTTTTATGAATATACTACTGATATACTTACTTCAATTACAGTAGCATTACTTACTTGCATTCTTTAGTTTCTGAATGTCTTTTAATATCAATTGTATATGAGATGGTCATAGAAATGTATGCTTTCTATATATATACTAGAATGGTGTATGCTATGAATGATTGTGATTGATTAAGTTGGTTTGGGGATGGAAAGGTGTCTTATTGACACTTCTGTCCTTGGACATCAACGGAAATACTATGGGATGTTTCCGAGGGTGCCCATTGACACCTTCCTAAATTGTTGGTTGTCATGTTTAGGGCTGTCTAGCAGTGTTTGGCTAGGATGACTCTGTTGTATCAGACCCTAATCGGAGGGGTATTGAGACCGAACAACCCATGGTAGTAATGGGAATTTGTGGGCACTCAAGACCAATAACCAATCCGTGAGAGGACATGAATCACATTGCAGTTACCTTTTTGGGGCCATTTATTGGTAGGGTTGCATATGGATAGACTTGGGCTCATGGGCACTCAAGACCGATAACCAACCCGTGAGCCCTTCCGGTTTACCATATGTGGATGACCAATAGAGTTGATGAGTCCGTAGTCAGGGACTATGAGGACTCTAGTGTGAAGGATACCGGAAAGGATCGCCAGGGGCGAGGAATGGACGTATCTGGATCTCACTTGGTATAACTAAGTAGAAGACTTACATTGGGCTAGGCTTTACCCTGACATGCACCAGTACTTAGACCAATGGTGATGTGAGAGAGTGGTGACCTATACCCCCAGCCATGGATTGTCCCGAGGGATGAAGGACCCACTACCAACCAGCATTGTGAGATGAGACCCTTCTAAAGAAGTATGGTGCTATGGCTTAAAGCATGTCTGCCAATAGAGACCAACATACATAGAGTTAGAATCATAATGCATCATATGTTTCATATCATTGATGCATCATACTTTGATTTGAAATCTTGTTATTTATGTTATTATGGATTAAGCCCTTACTAGGGTTCCTTTGAAACTCACTCCTTTTGTACCATATCTTTGTTAAACTTCTCTACAGGTTTGGAATACTATGACTGTCACATCCCGCCCTAAATCCACCAAGGGGATACCCTATCTGGATTACCCGGGGAGTGAATTACAGTCCCGCCGATCAAGTTTAGGAACGATCATAGTCACTTAGCACAATAATATAATCAAAAGCAAGAACAATTCCTTCTATCCAAATAATTTAATAATAAAAGTCGAGAAAGTACCTCAAAAGGATTCACAAATAACATCAGAGTGCGGAAAGGATTTCATTACTATAAACAATCAAGTGTGAAAAGGAGGGAGGAAACCCATCCTATAATATTAGCGGAAGATGAAACGACTAAAAGTAAAGGTTACAACCGATTCACCAAATAACAAGTCAAACAACTAAGCTATAGTCCCGACAATTCAAATAAAAAAGGTTAAAAAGGGAATGAGGCAACATCCCATCCCTAACACACAAATATAGAATTGAACTGCTACAAACAAGTCCCGATCTCGGTCTACTCGTCATTATCAATTGGTTCATCGCCACCAGTATGATACAAGTCTTCAACTCGGCCTCCAGAGGGTTGACCCACCGTCAACGATGGCGATCCGAGAAAAGTCTAACAAAATATGTTGCAAAAGGAGTGAGTTCAAAAGAACTCAGCAAGGTAGTCATTCCATAAAATATAAACCATATGATACAAGCCATAATTGATGCAATATGATTGGAACACATGATGCGTATGGTTCTAACTCTATGAATCTGTCTCTAAGGTAGACATGCTTTAAGTCATACCACCATACTTCTTTGGGTCATCTGTCACTCTCCCATTTCCATATCTTGGGAATGCCGAAAATCGGTAAAGTCATCTAAAAAACCATGGTAGGATCTCACCGCTCTCTCACATCACCATTTGGTATAAATCGCGCATGTCACGGTAAAACCTAGCCTAGTGCAAGTCATCTACTATGTCATATCATCTCGATCCAGATACGTCCATTCCTCGCCCCCGATCCTTTCCAGTATCCTTCACACTAGAGTCGCTATCCCGGATTACGGACTCATCAACCCTATTGGTCATCCACAAATAGTAAACGGAAGCTCTCCGTCCTCTCACGGGTTGTTACCTCTCCCCTGAGCCCAAGTCTATCCATTTGCAACCCTACCAATAATGCTCCCACATAGGTTTATGACATCTCACGGGTTGTTACCGGTCTTGGTGCCCACAACCCCACTCTATCACGGGTCGTTCGGTCTCATCCCTTCTAAATCGTCCGTCGACAAGGACATCCTAGCCAAACAACTAGACACGTCCTATGTTGTCATCCAATAACCCGGAAAGAGTCGATAGGCACCTCCGGAGAACATCCCATACTATTCCCTCCGGTGTCCAAGGACGACTCAATAGGACACTCCCCAATCCCAAGTTATCGTGGCAATCACATATTCAAGTTCATCACTTCTCATGCATCCAATACATCTTCATAATACAAGTTAAATCATGATATTGAAATGAATCATCATAGACATAAGTAAACGAATAGTAATGTAACATGCAAGTATAAAGATTTCAATACTCTGTTCTAACACATATATAAAAGTCTTATAAAGATTAAAAGAAATCAAGAGATTCTATTCATAAATAAGAACATAAATCATAGTTGATGATCAATATGTTTATGGAGATAACCATCCTTACCTCGGGTTGAATTGATGATGAATTGGAATACCAAGAAATAGTCTAAAAGAATTGTTAAGACCCTAAATAAACATCAATAATAAGTTAGAGAGAAATTGAAGATCGATGCTAATTGGATCAAACCCGGTTGTTTCCCAACTTTGGTCGATGGTATCACCAAAATTCACTTCGACTGGGTTTTGGGGATTTTGGTCCTTCTTCCGGGGTTCGGATCGATCCAACTCGAGGATGACTAATAAAAATGTAAGAACACTACCTAGCAAGTATTATCACAATCCAATGGTCCAAATGAAAACCCCCAAATTCAGGTCCTATGTTCTAAAGACAAGAATCCTAGCATTCATGAGAAATTGATGGAATTGAAGGGAAGCTAGAGAATTAGTTGGGATGGTTGAACATGATTACAATCATTTGCAAGCCAGGATTAGACTAATCATACTCCACATCTTAGTTTAGTATAAGAAATCAAGTTGTTAAGCAGGAGTCTGGTATGTTTGTGGATCATGATGCGTGAGGCATAGCAAGAATGAAGGAAAAACAGTATAAATGGGAAGGCTTCCCCCTCCCAGCCGGTACCCTATCCGCATACCCGAGTGTGATCCACAGCCCAAGATCGGTATCGAGTGATCAACCTCCCACATAAACAATAACATAATCATGAACAATCATAATAAAAGTCGGAAGATAAACCATAGATCCAATAAAGAAGAATGAATCATAAATGAATCGAATAATAGATATATCAGTGTCAACGTGTAGTGGCAATATCCCACTCTACAACTACTCTCTAAGATAGTAGACAAAATCTAATCCCAATAGCAGTACATGTAACTATTGTTCTCCACTTTATAGACAACATCCTTATAAGTGTAAATCTCATAAATCACAGCCTTCCACTCATGTCGACTACATCGTTGCTAACCACTCCGATCTTCTTTTTTCCAATCACCTCCGAGTTCCTCTTCACCTTCCTTCTTCTAGGACCTCATGTCTCCCATTCTACAAACTTGTACAATGGTGTTTCAAAAAACTCTCTTAATCCATATACTTCTTCCCTCATATCTTGATATGAGACAAGCATATATGAATCTAACTCTTGTTCTGTCTCTATTCCTCTTGTCATCCCTCTTCTTAGGAAAGTCCACTCACATCCTCAACCATTTAAGATATCTTGGATTCTCTCACGGATCATTTCCCGGTCTCCCTTTTGGGTCCTTCATCCCTCACAAACCTCTTGTCACACACTCTCTCACAACCATTTGGTATAGTCTGCGCATTCTAAACCTAGCCAAATGCAAGTCTTCTACTTAGTTACATCAAGTCGATCCGATACTTCCATTCCTCGTCCCACGATCCTTTCCGTATCCTTCACACTAGAGTCCTCATAGTCCCCGACTACGGACTCATCAACCCTATTGGTTATCCACATTGTAACGAGCTCTCACGTCCTCTCACGGTTGGTTACCGGTCTTAAGCGCCCGTGAGCCCAAGTCTAACCATATGCAACCCTACCAATAATTGGCCCCCACAATGTGATTCCTTTCCTCTCACGGGTTGGTTACCGGTCTTGAGCGCCCATGAATCCCCATTGCTACCACGGGTCGTTCGGTCTCAATACCCCTCCGATTGGTCCATAACAGACATCCTAGCCAAACACTACTAGACAATCCTAGATATGTCATCCAACGTTTGGGGTGTCCAGAGGGCATCTCCGGAAACATCCCATAATATTCCCGTAGTAGTCCAAGGACGAAGTGTCAAAAGGACACCTCTCCTTTCCAAACCATACTTAAGCATACACATGCATCAATTCATATCATCACATATATGGTAACTTCATATATGGAAAGAAATCAATAATTACAATCACTTGTATAACATTGGTAAGTAAATCATACATGAATCAATTTAATATGAATAAGTAATGCTACTATAATCAAAGTTATGCAACAGTAGTATATCATTGTAAGAATCTAATTTAGGAATCATATCAATAATATTCAAATATAGAAACTAGATTCATGCTATCTATGTAATTAAGGAAATAACCATCCTCACCTATTACAACTGGCAAAGGAATCCTAAGAAATCAAGTAAGGTCTTGGCAAACTTGAGAAGAAGGTCCTAAACAAGTATATACAACATATTAGGAAAGATCCCTAACAGAAAAGATACCAAAACATCCAACACGGACCAATTCTGGAGTTGCTTTGTACTCATTGGTCGAGTGGATTGGTCGACTGGTCTAGTCGACCAATCAGTCGACCAATGCAGACAGTAGCCTAAAAAAAAAACAGAGTTTTAAGATATGAAATCCGAATTTGGTGGTTTAAAAGGGTACTAATCAAGGGGTAAACTACATCAGTAGTATTCTAACATATAGGGGACCTCAAAACACCAATCAAATCAAGATATCAAGATCCAAATTAGGAAACAAAAAGTTACCATAATTAGATCAACCATGGATCTTGATGAATTCGAAATAGAAATCAAAGACAAGAACATTAAGAGGATGGATCATTGCTTCAGGTAAAGGTTTCATGAAAACATACTTAGATCTTTAAGGAAAAAGGCTTAGAAGCATAAATCTAAATAAGGAAATAAAACCTACCATATATGTAACTACCATGCTTCATGAAGAACACATAGTATGGTAGAAGAGAACAACTAGAAATTGATAGATTATGGATCATGGAAAGAAAACACAATAATTAACTACTAACATGATCAATATCGAAGATCCAAAGAGATCAGAATTCAAATCAGAATTTTAACAAGATTAGATCATGGTTTGATCATGATTCCTTCAAAAGCTTGCAATGATCATGGTTAAGATCATTGTTCTAGCCTCAAATCCTTAGGATGATCATGAGAACATGTTCAGAGATGTTTGCAACAGAGAATGCAGCATCTCTTCTACTGTCTCAACTCAAAAAGGAAAGAAAAACAAAGATGGAGGAGAAGAAAAGAGAGTAGACATACCTTTTGATGCAAAAGGAAGAGTTTCGACGAAGATCCGTCAAGAAAACACCAAGGATGTAAGGGAGATGACTGGCAGAGGTCTTTGGTTCGTTCCAGAGAGTTTGGAGGCAGCAAATACGAAGTGGACTCGAGATTGGACTTAAATAGAGCAAGAAAAACCTAATTGCCAAAGACAAGCACTCATTGGTCGAGTGGATTGGTCGATCGGCCCCGATCGACCAATCAGTCGACCAATGCTTGACAAAGAAGACCAAAACAGGGAATTGAAGGCCCAGATCAAATCCAATCCTAAAGGGGTTTTGCACACAAGTCAAGTGACTTACCTAATAGGTAGAAATGCCTTCAAACCAAGATAGAGAGCACTCCAAGTCCATCAACTAATCCGATCTTCAACAAGATTCAGTTTCCATAAATAGAACTTCATCATCAACTTTCATGGATTCAAAGCCAGACACCAAGTCCTCCACTGGGATGGCCCAAAGCTGACTTCTTACTTTACTTCGGGTCACCTGGACCTACAAATAACAAGGTTTCCGGGTCAAGGTTAGGGCTGGGTTTTACATTCTCCCCCCTTAAAGAAATTTCGTCCTCGAAATTGAAAGCGTACCTGTGCTTCCAAAGAGGTAAGGAAACTTCTCCTTCATGTCTTCTTCCTTCTCCCAAGAAGCTTCTTCTGGGGTATGGTTCTTCCACCGAATCTTCACCAAAGGGATGGTGCGATTCCACAGCTGCTTGTCCTTCCTATCCAAGATTTCGGCCTGTTCTTCATCGTAGGTCAAATCAGCACTAAGTCCTTCAGGTGCTTGCTGCAAAATGTGTTCCGGATTCTCTATGTATTTTCGGAGCATCGAAATATGAAACACATTGTGAACACCAACAAGAGGCGGAGGTAATGCTAATCGATACGCAACAGGTCCAACCTTTTCCAAAATCTCGAAAGGTCCAATGTAACGAGGGCTAAGCTTTCCCTTAACATTGAATCTCATCACACCCTTCATTGGTGAAACTTTCAGAAATACTTTCTCTCCAACTTGAAATTCCAAATCGGTCCTTCTCTTATCAGCATAAGATTTCTGTCTTGATCGGCGGACTTAATCCTTTCTCTTATCATATCTACCATAGCACTCGTAGCTTCAATCAATTCAGGACCTAAGACTTTTCTTTCACCTATCTCGATCCAAAGACAAAGGTGTCCTACAAGTACTTGCCATACAAAGCCTTGAATGGAGCCATGCCTATTGTTGCTTGATAACCTGTTGTTATAGGCAAACTCAACCAAAGCTAGGTGTTCATCCCAATTACTACCCATATCCACCACACAAGATCCGAGCATGTCTTCCAATGTCCGAATTGTCCGCTCGCATTGTCCATCGACCGTGGATGATGAGCTGTACTCAAGTTCAATTGGGTTCCCAAGGCCTTCGCAAACTATTCCAAAACCTTGAGGTGAACCTAGGATCACGATCCGAAACAATACTCAATGGCACACCATGCGGACCGAACCACATTATCCACATAAAGCCTTGCTAGCTTATCCAGTATGAGTGATCTTCATAGGAATGAAATGGGCTGATTTGGTCAACCTATCTACAATCACCCACACAGTGTCATTGCCTTTACTTGTCCGAGGCAAGCTAGTCACAAAGTCCATGGAGATATCCTCCCACTTCTAACTAGGAATAGGAAGAGGCTGAAGTAATCCAGATGGAGGTTGTCGAACGGCTTTCACACGTTGGCAAGTCTCACACTTGGCAACAAAATCATCAACATCCGCCTTTAGACCAATCCACCAAAAATGTTCCTTCAAGTCCTTGTACATCTTGGTGCTTCCTGGGTGTATAGTAAAGACTGACTGGTGTGCTTCCTTCAATATTTCTTTCTTAACTTCTTCATTTGCAGGCACACACAGTCTTCCCCTAAACAACAAAGCACCATCCATGGATATACCAAAGTCGGGGTCCGACTCAGGATTCGAAGAAATCTTCTCAACTTTGATCAAAAACTCTTGATCGAAACTCTGCGAGGGCAACAATCTTATCTCTAAGACCCGATCTTGCCGTCATGGCAGAAAGAATAAAATCAGAATTCTCAGGGACGATTTCCAAATCAAAACTCTCAATAGAAGACCACAATGGTAAACTCAAAGCATTCAAATCCGAAGTCTTCTTCTGGTTCTTCCTACTAAGAGCATCAGCAACAACGTTTGCTTTCCCGGGGGTGATCTTGAATATCACAATCATAATCGAGAGACTAGTTCCAACCATCTCCTTTGTCTCATGTTCAACTCCTTTTGGGTAAAGAAGTATTTCAAACTCTTATGATCCGTGAAAATGGCAATCTTCTCACCGTAAAGGTAGTGTCTCCAAATCTTCAAAGCAAAGACAACGGCGGCAAGTTCTAGATCGTGAGTGGGGTAATTCCGCTCATAATCCTTCAATTGCCGAGAAGCATAGGCTACGACCTTGCCATGTTGCATCAGTACACAACCCAAACCAATCTTTGACGCATCGGTATAAACTGTCATACCACTGGAACTATCAGGTATAGTCAAAACCGGGGCACTTGTCAATCTATCTTTCAACTCTTGGAAATTCTTCTCACAAAGCGTCGGACCAAACAAACTTTTCTTCTTTCCTGGTCAACTTAGTCATAGGAGCAGCCAACCGAGAAAAGTTCTCAATAAACCTTCGGTAGTAACCCGCCAATCCAAGAAAACTTCTTATTTCCGTTACTGACTTCGGTCTTCCCCAATCAGCCACAGCTTGGACCTTTTCAGGATCGACACGGAATACCTTCGGCTGAAACTACATGACCAAGGAATACCACTCTCTTAAGCCAGAAATCACACTTGCTAAACTTAGCGAACAACTTCTTTTCTCGCAACCTTTGCAACGTGAAACTTAGATGACTCGCATGCTCTTCTTCGCTCTTCGAATAGATCAAGATGTCATCAATGAAAACAATCACAAACTTATCAAGCACATCATGAAATACTCGGTTCATGAGGTCCATGAACACCGCAGGTGTCACATCCACCCAGCCGGTACCCTATCAGGCATACCCGGGATGTGATCCACAGCCCCGCAGATCCATAGTTCAGGGACCACATAATCCACATCAACGACAATACAATCATGAAAAGATAATAATCATAAACTAACAATGAATGATCATGGAACTCAAAAATAAGGTGTCAGACATAATCAGAGTGCGGAAATAAATATCAAATCAGATAACTTAAGAAGGCAGTGGGCGGAATCCACTCCTTCACCAAACGGAAGTGAGGTCAAAATTTAGTTAAGTACAAGTCTCAAGTTATGATGGTAAGTTAAAATTATTACAATTCTTCTAAGTTTAACTGTCACAAAAAGAAGTAGTAACTACTCATAAGTCTCCTCCACAATGGATATGTCCTCCTCAAAGGTGAGGACCATGGAGATCCAACATGACTGCTCCCATACAACTCCAGGGCTAACCTTGGTACGCCGGGTGATCTTCTTCGGTATGGTCACCGAAGTCTTCAGTGTAGCTAGCCTCCGGATAGTAGTATGAGGTATCCGGGTCCGCCTCAGGGAGGGTACCATCAGAGTAATCACCTGTAGAATAGCCTAACAAAATATTGCAACAGAAAAGGAATGAGTTCAAAAGAACTCAGCAAAGAAGTTATCCCACCACACATAAACCACAAGATAATCATAAAATGATGCAGATGATATGAGGCATGTAATGCAATATGACTTTATTCTAAGTATGCTGGTCATCTATGGTTGACATGCTTTAAGTCATAGCACCATACTTCTTTAGGTAGTCTCAGTCGCTCATCACCGGGGGGAAATTGGGTCCTGCATCCCTCTCGGACAAATCCATGGTTGGGGGTTTCGGTCACCGCTCTCTCACATCACCATTTGGTCTAAGTATTGGCGCATGTCAGGGTATAGCCTAGCCCAATGCAAGTCATCTACTTAATCATATCATGCCAGTTCCAGATACTTCCATTCCTCCCCTCTCGGGATCCTTTCCGGTATCCTTCACACTAGAGTCACGGATATTACTCACCGGACTCATCAACCCTATTGGTCATCCACAAATGGTAAACGGGAAGCTCTCACGTCCCTCTCACGGATCATTTCACCGGTCTTGAGTGCCCGTGAGCCCAAGTCTAGCCATTTGTAACCCTACCAATAAATGGCCCCTTTCGGGTAACCGTAATGCAATTTATGTCCTCTCACGGAGTGGATACCGGTCTTGAGCGCCCACAAATCCACACTGCTACCACGGGTTGTTCGGTCTCAATGCCCTAGCCATACATCTAGACAAATCCTATGCATGTCATTCAATAACCCGGGAAAGCGTCAATGGACACCTTCGGAGAACATCCCATACTATTCCCTCCGATGTCCAAGGACAGAAGCACCTGTAGGGTACCCCTCAATCCCAAGTTATACTTAAGCAATCACATGCCCAAGTTCATCATATTAGTTCACAAAATATAACGTCATAATAACATTCGATTCATGACATTGACATAAGTCATCATATATTGAAATTGATAAACATGATACAACATTGAAGTAATATAATGTAAACACAAAGCTACTGTTAAAAGACATATGTAGCAAGTCTAACATGATAAGGATATGAAATAGAAACTATATTTACTAGGATAGGAATACCAAGTCAAGAGTTCCATATCCTAGGTAATTACATCGATAACTATCCTTACCTTGAATCGGAGAAGAGTATGGTCCAAGATCACAAGCAGTGGCCCAAATAGTCTTAAAGTCCTAAACAAGCATATATGAAAGGTTAGAGAAGAAATCAGAACAATCGGAGATCAAACGAATCAGAACTGGGCAAAGTTGCTGACAACAACTCTATTGGTCGATACATTTGGTCGATAGTATCGACCAATAGTATCGACCAAATCAATTCCAGGACAGCAAGTTGGCTTTTCGGATTCTTGCCCAGATTTGGTCTTCCTGGTCTCGGATTGACATGAAACTTGGAGGATAGTCTAAGCACAACATGGGGACACTAATTATCAAGAAACTTTCATAATCCAATGGTCCATTTGGAAATCCCCAAATTGACATATTAAGGTTAAGAGTTGTAGATCATAGCATTGGCTATAACTCAATGCAAATTAGGGGAAAACATGGGGGATTAGGTAGGGAATCGTTTAGAAGTAACCTGGAGCACATATGCAAGGTATAGATTAAGTAAAACACGAGCTTCATCTCAGTTTTGGTAAATAAAGCAAGTTGGTAAGCAATAAATCATGGAAATGTGTAGTCAATGATCATGAGGTGAATCAATCATAGTCATATCGGTGAAAACATCATTGTATGGGGTTTAGAAGGTTCATGGCAAGGTGTATGCAAGGTTGCAGCACCTTGACCATGGTCCCAACAGTAAAATAGAGAAAAGATGAGTGAGAAAGTGATTAGGAGAGAGAGTCATACCTTTAAAGTGGAACAAGAAGGTAGGAATAAGTGGTTGGCAATGATTGATGAAGAAGATGCTTCACCACTACCAAGGAGGAGTTCTTGGGAGGCTCTCTCACGTTCCCAGATGTTAAAGACGCGAGGATAGGGCTCCAGTCTCGAGGAAAAAATAAATAGAAAAGAATATTCTAAGAATCTTTAAATCTGGGCTCAGCAGACTTGTTGGTCGATACATTTGGTCGATGGTATCGACCAATAGTATCGACCAAAACAAACTCTGCAGAATTTTACAGAATAGTACAGAAACTTTAGGTGCGGACTTGGAGGGCTATACAAGGTCAAATTGCATGGGGTTTTCTCCTACAGTTCACTCCAGAGGTCTAGTTTCAGGGAGTACCTTCGGATTATGCACAGGAGTCCATTTGCTATTTCAACTGTCTCGCTCCTCATCAGTGCGCAGATTCTAACTTAACACCGGTAATGTGCTCAAGGAAGGAGCAGCATCATCAATGTCCATAAACTGGAATCCCGACATTACGTCATCAACTAGTAGGGCCCATAAGTCCCTCCTACCACCACTTCGGGTCTTTGGACCTACAAACATAACAATGACCGGGTCGGGTCAAGGTTAGGTAAAAGCTGGATTTTACAGCAGGAGCATTGGTCAATCTGAAGGGCATGACTCTAAACTCGTAGTGACCATACCGCGTTCGGAAAGCTGTCTTGAAGATATCACTGGACTTCACTTTCAATTGGTGATATCCGGACCTTAAGTCAATCTTTGAGAACACAACTGCACCCTTCAACTGATCGAAGAGATCATCAATTCTGGGCAACGGATATCTATTCTTGATAGTCAGCTTATTCAACTCACGGTAGTCGATGCACAAGTGCATACTACCGTCTTTCTTCTTGACGAACAAGACCGGAGCTCCCCAAGGTGACACACTAGGCTGTACGAAACCTCTATCAATGAGCTCATTCAACTGATTTTGCAACTCTTTCAACTCAGTAGGAGCCATCCTATACGGAGCTTTAGATACCGGAGCGGCACCAGGGACGAGATCAATAGAAAATTCGACATCCCTATCCGGAGGCACTCCCGATAGATCATCAGGGAAGACATCAACAAAGTCGCAGACAACTCTGACTTCATCGACTCTTTTCTCCACTATACCCTTGCCTTCGGATGAAGCATCATCCACTAGGGCATAGACTTGCATCGGTCAGACAAGACCTTCTTACAAACCCTTCTCTTTTCACCCCGAAATTCAAAGACCAGACTTCCACAAATATGGAACTGAATCTTCTTTGAGGAACAAAGGAACACAGCTTTGTGGGCTGTCAACCAATCAATTCCCAAAATAACATCGAAGTCCTTCATGTCAAGAATTACAAAATTGGCTTCCAAGTTCTTCTCACCAATCAACACAGGACATTTAGATAACCCCTTATCTAGTTTCACAACAGACCAGTAGGTGTACTAATCAATAAACAACTAGACAACTTCTCGGGGATTAGGTTAGTCTTCTTGATGAATGCGAGATGACATGAACGAATGAGATGCACCCGTATCAAATAAGACAAATGCGAAATAGAAGCAACTAACAATGTACCCGTAATCACTTCATGGCTTGGATCCCGCTCAAAGACTGGAAATACCGAAAACTCTACCGGAGGGAGGAGCAGGAGCACTCTTCACCACCGGGGCAGGCTGTGGGCGGGCCGCTTCGGACGAGGCACGAGCAAAATGACCAGCTTGCTTGCGGTAGAAGCAAACGAGATTGTTGGATCCAACGGGGGTGGCTGCAACAGAGGGCTTCGAACAAAAGGCCTTGCACTTGCACTTGCACTAGCTGGTGGTCGGTTTCCGCCATACCGTCTAAACCGGCCGAGCTGCTGAAAACCCGTGTTCCGACCTACACTCTTAGCCCGAAAGGTAGGAGTGGGGTAGGGTGTAGGTCTCACAAAACGACAGTCATTACGATCCACCAACCCGAATTCCTTGATCGCCAGGGCTTCGCACACGAGCACTTTCCTTCTCTGTTTCTTCCAACTTCTTCGAGTTCTCGCACCACTTGAGCATAGCTCACTATAGGCTGGACTCGTGAGGTAAGCTTTAATGGTAGGGCGCAGTCCTTTGAAGAACTTCTTTGCTTTCGCGAGGTCATCCTTCGGGAGAATCTGGAGCAAAGAAATGAAGCTCCTCGAACTTCTGTTGGTACTCCAACACAGACAGAGATCCCCGAGAAAGAATCATGAACTCAGCTTCCTTCGCATCTTTTACCGCCTCGGGAAAGTAATTCATACAAAAAGCCTCTTTGAACAACTCCCAAGTTACAACTCCCGCATGCAAACCTTCCAAAACAGGCCGAGTGGAGATCCACCATGCATCGCCTTCTTGTTGCAACCTTCTGTTTAGCAAACAAAATCTTCCGAGCTTCCGAGCATTGCAGATGTCGGAAAGCCTTCTCCAACTCAAGAAGCCACTTGTTAGGAAACAAGGGGTCCTTGGTAACTCCAATGGAAAGTGGGTACTTGCATCTTCGAAAACTCTCCATCAAGGCGAGTATGAGGAGTTCCAGCTAAACCTCCCGCATTCAGGACTCGCGGCATGAGGATTCACATTAGCACCAGCCCGGGTCTCATTATGCGAGTCATGAAACCCACCAACATCCGGTTGAATTGAGCTGCTTGCTGCATCATATTGCCCATAATATTGGCAATATCTCGAAAACTTCCAACATTCGGGGCACCGGGTATCTCATGAGTACCCCGATCAACATTTGGTATCTCACCACCTCCATGAGGTACTTCACCACCTCCCTGAGGTATTTCACCACCTCCATGACCACTGGATTCACCACGCCCACTTCTCAGAGTAACCATTTTGCAAAACCGAGAACATCCAAATACCGAATTTCGAAGTTTCAACATAAACCACAAGTCCAAATGATTTGAAAACTTAAATCATGCTCAAATATATCCATATAGTCATCAAACAATAATCCATAAGGCAAAAATCACATTTTCCAAAAATTCAACAGCAATTGAGGTCTCTGTGACCATTGGTCGAGTGATTGGTCGACTGACCCAGTCGACCAATGAGTCGACCAATGCAGACAGAATGCGAAAATTCGCATTATAAGCCTCATTTTCACATTCCAACCTCATTCTAACTTCTTCCAAAGGTGAGAGAGCTCTAGGGAAAGACTCCAAGAGTTCTCACAAGTGTTCTTGAGGTGATTTAGTGCTTCAACCACAACACCACAACACACAATCTTCACAAACAAGGTAAATCTCTCATTCTTTCTTCCATTTTCATCTTCTCATGCTTGCATTTCAATAAAACCATGCTTTACTTGTATCCAATGCTAGAAATCATGCTTAGGAATGCTTAGAAACATATCCCCTAGGTTTTAAACACAATGCCATGCATAGACAACAAGTTCTAACATGATGGTGTTCATCTCGCAAAGTTTTTATACCGAAATCGATATCTTTAGAAAAATTCCATTTTCTCTCAAACCGCTTGAAATTTTCACACGAGATCAAATGCTACATGCTCAAGATGACATTGTAGATAGGTCCATACAATTTGATTTAACCAATTTCAACTTTTCAAAAATCCAATTTTGACCTAAATTGCAAAATCCCAAAATTTCCTTCTTGCTGAATTTTTCGCTTTAAACCAAGTTTTCGATCGATTTTCATCAAACAAACTTCATAGACATGAAATTCCAAGTATTGCGCACATGCTAGTATGTTCAAATCAAATTTCCCCCAAATTTGAAATTTTCCGAAAAATTACGAAAATACCCTTTTGGCTCAAATCTTAAGATAGCACTAACTGGAATTGTCTCTTGTCTCTTTCACACATACCCACTATGCAGAGGGGAGGGCGAGGATGAGGTAGAGGTCGTGGTTGCATTGTAGGGGCACTTAGGGGCAGAGGTCAGGTTCCTTCAGAGCCTAGACAGGAGGTTAGGAGACCAGACATGTTTGACACACCTCGGGCCGAGTTCTTGTACGAGGCCTACTTCGGTTCTTCGCAATATCGAGATGGGACGTCTACTTCACTTACGCCAGCTCAGAGCCTTTAGGATTCGGTAGAGGTTCGACACATTGCAGTGGACTCATCTCTTCACCAAGGATCTGCCGGTATACCCGGAACTAGTGAGGTTGTTCTTCAGCAACCTTACCTACACGAGAGGAGGCTCGAGGCCAAGGACATCCACTTAGACTTGTCCTCGGGAGCGGGGGTCTCCCGGACTCGGATTCGCTTCTCTACCCGGACACCGGCTGAGATCTTGCAGGTTCCCTACTATCCACAACGGTGTGTGTGGATACCTGCAGGAGCAGATCCGGACAGCCATCCGATGCCGTACGAGCTACGCGAGATATGCTCTACGCTATGGGATAGCCGTCGATGCTTCACTCCGTGGACCAGCGGACGGATGACGGATTCTGCACGGATTATCGGTCGCATAGTCGGCCGAAACATTATGCCGAAAGCGGGACATCACCATCGGGTCACGGTGATGGAGGCCTTAGTCATCTACCGCATCTACATGGGCTTCGAGATCGATCTCTCCTACATCATTCAGCAGGTCATGCTGGACTTAGTTCTGCGACCTAGCATGCGAACCTTTGCTATGGGAGGCTACCGACTTTGATCTTCGGGCATTTCGGGGGTGAGTTTGGAGGATACACCGGTGGACACCGGTTCACGGGGATACTCTATTGGGACTCGGACCATTCGTCGGATGAGACTACGGCGAGTCGAGAGATCTCCTGGTCCGGAGGGTGAGGATGATAATGAATCGAGGGATGAGGATCGGTGGTCGGAGGATGGAGGAGAGGATATCGGTCCCGATAGTGATGATCAGGCCGGAGATGATGCGAGATATGCACGAGGCTGAGCCTGTGCATCACGAGTTTCCTTCATCACACTTCGAGGCGGTGGTGGCCCTTCACATGCGGTTCCGGAGACTTCAGATCTTGGAGCACGGATGAGATCGATGACTTCCATGCTAGAGAGAATGGAGGTCGAGACAGGAGCAGATGTACGAGAGGATGGAGTCACGACAGGATAGGATAGAGCATCGGGTGACTCGGCTAGCGGAGGAGTTCGGAGCATACGAGAGATCGAGAAGATCACCTAGATAGACTGTACCTTAGGATTTCTATTTATGCATTTCGGATGTAATCGTTGTAAAAACTTTTGAAATTAATGAAGTTCATTTTGTTTCCCTTTAATTATTGTATATTATGCACCTTTCTTTTCCTTGCATTAGTGACATTTGTTCAAGTATAATTATGGTATGTTATTCGGAAATGTTCTGTTATGCCTCAAAGGTCAAGTTTCTAATTCGGTGTTCTATTATTCACTTCTAAGAGTAGAAGAGTCATTTCAGATCAATGACTCGGGAATGTTCGGTTATTGTCTTTTGTAGTTAGGATCTCCTCGAACCTTGGGCTCGATACCAATCATCACGCCCTCCCAGCCGGTACCCTATCCGGCATACCCGAGAGTGTGATCCACAGCCCGAAGATCAGGTATCGAGTGATCAACCTCCCACATAAACAATAACATAATCATGAACAATCATAATAAAAGTGCGGAAGATAAACCATAGATCCAATAAAGAAAGAATGAATCATAAATGAATCGAAATAATAGATATAATCAGAGTGTCAAACAGATTAGTAAAGTGAGGCAAATATCCCACTCTACAACCAGCGGAAAAGTAGCTCTAAAAGAATAAACTAGACAAAATCTAATCCCAATAGCAAGTACAATGGGTAACTAAATTGTTCTCCACTTTATAGACAACATCCTTATAAGTGTAAATCTCATAAATGACACAAGGACGCTTTCCACTCAATGGTCGGACTAAGCATCGTACGGAGCATAACCACTCGCGGGATCTTCAGTGTAATTGTGGTAACCGCAATCACCTTCCTGGAGATATGCCTCTTCGCCTTGCGCTTCTTCATAGGGACCGTCATAGTACTCGAGTACTGCAGGATAGTCTAACAAACATTGTACAATAAAGGAATGAGTTTCAAAGAAACTCGGTAAAGCGCGATTAAAATCCATAATAACATAAATGGCAGGATTCCGAACAATCATAAATGCAATATGATATGAGACAAGCAATGAATGAATGAATCTAACTCTATGTATGCTGGTCTCTATTGGCGGACATGCTTTAAGTCATAGCACCGTACTTCTTTAGGAAAGTCCACTCACATCCTCAACCATTTAAGATATCTTGGATTCTCTCACGGATCATTTCACCGGTCTTGAGCAGCCGATTGGTAATGGGTCCTTCATCCCTCGGGACAAACCTTGGCAGGGGGTTAAGTCAACACACTCTCTCACAACCATTTGGTATAAGTACTGGCGCATGTCGGGGGTAAAACCTAGCCAAATGCAAGTCTTCTACTTAGTTACATCAAGTCGAGATCCAGATACTTCCATTCCTCGTCCCCGACGATCCTTTCCGGTATCCTTCACACTAGAGTCCTCATAGTCCCCGACTACGGACTCATCAACCCTATTGGTTATCCACATATGGTAAACGGGAAGCTCTCACGTCCTCTCACGGGTTGGTTACCGGTCTTAAGCGCCCGTGAGCCCAAGTCTAACCATATGCAACCCTACCAATAAATGGCCCCCACAATGTGATTCCTGTCCTCTCACGGGTTGGTTACCGGTCTTGAGCGCCCATGAATCCCCATTGCTACCACGGGTCGTTCGGTCTCAATACCCCTCCGATTAGGGTCTGACATAACAGGACATCCTAGCCAAACACTACTAGACAATCCTAGATATGTCATCCAACAGTTTAGGAAGGTGTCAAGAGGGCATCTCCGGAAACATCCCATAATATTCCCGTAGTAGTCCAAGGACAGAAGTGTCAAAAGGACACCTCTCCTTTCCAAACCATACTTAAGCATACACATGCATCAATTCATATCATCACATATATGGTAACTTCATATATGGAAAGAAATCAATAATTACAATCACTTGTATAACATTGGTAAGTAAATCATACATGAATCAATTTAATATGAATAAGTAATGCTATTGTAATCAAAGTTATGCAACAGTAGTATATCATTGTACGAATCTAATTTAGGAATCATATCAATAATATTCAAATATAGAAACTAGATTCATGCTATCTATGTAATTAAGGAAATAACCATCCTCACCTTTTACAACTCGCAAAGGAATCCTAAGAAATCAAGTAAGGTCTTGGCAAACTTGAGAAGAAGGTCCTAAACAAGTATATACAACATATTAGGAAAGATCCCTAACAGAAAAGATACCAAAACATCCAACACAGACCAATTCTGGAGTTGCTGTACTCATTGGTCGAGTGGATTGGTCGATTGGTCTAGTCGACCAATCAGTCGACCAATGCAACGACCAAACGAGTTTAGATAGCCTAAGGGGCAAAACGGACATCAAGGGGTATCCCGTAGTACAACATATAGGGGACCTCAAAACACCAATCAAATCAAGATATCAAGATCCAAATTAGGAAACAAAAAGTTACCATAATTAGATCAACCATGGATCTTGATGAATTCGAAATAGAAATCAAAGACAAGAACATTAAGAGGATGGATCATTGCTTCAGGTAAAGGTTTCATGAAAACATACTTAGATCTTTAAGGAAAAAGGCTTAGAAGCATAAATCTAAATAAGGAAATAAAACCTACCATATATGTAACTACCATGCTTCATGAAGAACACATAGTATGGTAGAAGAGAACAACTAGAAATTGATAGATTATGGATCATGGAAAGAAAACACAGTAATTAACTACTAACATGATCAATATCGAAGATCCAAAGAGATCAGAATTCAAATCAGAATTTTAACAAGATTAGATCATGGTTTGATCATGATTCCTTCAAAAGCTTGCAATGATCATGGTTAAGATCATTGTTCTAGCCTCAAATCCTTAGGATGATCATGAGAACATGTTCAGAGATGTTTGCAACAGAGAATGCAGCATCTCTTCTACTGTCTCAACTCAAAAAGGAAAGAAAAACAAAGATGGAGGAGAAGAAAAGAGAGTAGACATACCTTTTTATGCAAAAGGAAGAGTTTCGACGAAGATCCGTCAAGAAAACACCAAGGATGTAAGGGAGATGACTTGCAGAGGTCTTTGGTTCGTTCCAGAGAGTTTGGAGGCAGCAAATACGAAGTGGACTCGAGATTGGACTTAAATAGAGCAAGAAAAACCTAATTGCCAAAGACAGCACTCATTGGTCGAGTGGATTGGTCGACTGGCCCAGTCGACCAATCAGTCGACCAATGCTGACAGCAAGACCAAAACAGGGAATTGAAGGCCCAGATCAAATCCAATCCTAAAGGGGTTTTGCACACAAGTCAAGTGACTTACCTAATAGGTAGAAATGCCTTCAAACCAAGATAGAGAGCACTCCAAGTCCATCAACTAATCCGATCTTCAACAAGATTCAGTTTCCATAAATAGAACTTCATCATCAACTTTCATGGATTCAAAGCCAGACACCAAGTCCTCCACTGGGATGGCCCAAAGCTGACTTCTTACTTTACTTCGGGTCACTGGACCTACAAATAACAAGGTTTCCGGGTCAAGGTTAGGGCTGGGTTTTACAGAGACATTCATGGCAAGGTGTTTGCAAGGCTGCAGCACCTTGGCCATGGTCTCATCAGTAAAAAGAAGAAGAGAAGTGGGTAGGATAGAGAGCAAGAGAAGGAATCATACCTTGGAAGATGATAGTTGGAGAAAAGAGACAATGATTATTGTAGAAGATCATCACCCAAGCCAAAGAGGAGCCTAAGAGGAGCCTTCCCACGTTCTCAGGTGTTGAAATGAGTAAAATATCGTTCTACGTTCGAGGTTTCATTTAAATAGATGAAGGAATATCCAAAAAGCATCTTTTTCTCGATTCTGGGTAACTTTGGTCGATGGTTTTGGTTGATGGCATCGACCAAAACAGTAACAGGGTATCAGCAGAAAATCCAGAAATAGTTCAGCAACTTCGAACAGGGATTCGGAGGGCTATACAAGGTCAAATTGAGTGAGGTTTTCTTCTACAAGTCAATCAAGAAGTAGAGTTTCCAGAAATTCCTTTTGATCAAGCATGTGAGGTCATTAGGTCTACAAACTAAGCTCACCTTCTTTGATGCACAAGAAGGATTTGCCAGACAGAGTTCAGCAACTTCGGACAGAGATTTGGAGGGCTATATGAGGTCAAATTGAGTGGGGTTTTCTCCTACAAGTCCATCAAGAAGTCTATTTTCGGGAAATATATTTGGATTGAGCACAGGAGTTCATTTGGTATTTCCACTAATTCACCCCTCTTTGGTGCGCAGATTCAAAATTAACACTGACAATGCTCTCAAGTGAGGGGCATCATCGTCAATGTTCATGGGCTTGGGTTCCGACACCAAATCATCAACCAAAAGGGTCCACAAGTCTCATTTCCCCCACTTTGGGTTTTCGGACCTACAAACATAACAGGTCCCGGCCGGGTCAAGGTTAGGATAAGGTCAGACATTACAGATATACCCTAAGGGAAAGGTCTGACATGGCTTCCTAAGGTTTTCAAAGATAATAATATTGAAATTAAAGTCCAACTTTTAAGGTCTAACATTGAACAAGTCTTTCTTTATCCCAAAATAAATAGGGTGTCCGGGCTAGGTTTGGGCTGGATGTTACATTCTCCCCCCCTTAAAATAATTTCGTCCTCGAAATTGGGAGAGTACTAGGCTTCTAAAGAGATGGAGGACATTGCTTTTATCTTAACCTTTCTTCTCCCAAAATCTTCGGAAAACAATTAACAATAAATCTTTTGTAAGAAAACAAGGAATAAATCTAACATGCTTTGAAATCAAATCTAGAGTATGATAATGGCTTCATGAAGACTTCACAAGGATCATGGCAAAGACCAATATGAAGATCATAAAACCATAAGATTGAAAGGAGATTGTAGAAGAGATGGTTGCAAGGATGCAACATCTTCTTCTAAATCTCAATCACAAAGGATAAAACATAATAAGAGTAGATTAATACAGCACATGAGAGATTATTAACCTTTGATTTAGGAACAGGAGATGAAAAGTTTAAAGTCTTGAAACAATTAGAAGGAATAACAAATCATGAAGATCACACTTGATTTCTCTTAGAAATCATCATGTGGAGAGTTCACAAGGTTATAGGGTGTATGGAGGTCCACTCTAGAACAGCAGGGGTAGAAGGATCATTATAGAGTGCATGGAGATCCTCTATACAATAGCATGTATGGAAAATCAATCATGGGAATGACTTAAGATCACTCTCCCATCAAAGGGAAGAAATAGAAGGGGAAAAAGATCAACTTCGAGATAAACTTCCACCAAATGAAACTAGGCAACTCATACAACAATGAATAAATCGAATAATGCATATGGTAGGTATGGATTTGGCACAGTAGCAAGGTTAGGATTAGGCGGGATTTCACATTCTCCCTCCCTTAAAATAATTTCGTCCTCGAAATTGAAAGCATACATGGACTTCCAATAAGATGAGGAAACTTCTTCAGGGGTGTGATTGTTCCACCAAATCTTTACCAAGGGAAAGGAAAGTACAATGAGAAATAGGTCTAATAGTTAAAGAAGCATGGACTCTTGGCTGACTTCTTAAATAATCAAGAGGAATTCAAACATTACTCACAAATATTTCATATGGACCAGGCAGATTCATATAGTAAGAATAAATCAAAATAATGCATATGGCCTTTATGCAATGAATTAGTAAGGATTAAATCAAGCAACACATATGATATGTACGTAATGCATATGTGAAGAATAAATCGGGACAATGCCTGTGATATTCATACAAGGCACAGGTAACTATAAATCAAAACAATGCTTATAGTATCTATGCAAATGCAAAAATCAGAGAATAGGTCAATAACAAGAGTTAGGGGTTAAGAGTAACGTACTGGTTATGAGATCTTGATCTGGTTCCGATTCACTTTCAACAATGCTAATTACTTCATTGGCAGGAGGGGCTTGAACTAGTTTTGCAACCAAGGCAACTTGACGACTTAGCTTGCGAGGGCAACGGCGGGCGAAGTGTCCTTTTTGACAGCAGTAGAAACAAGTGAGTTCCCTCTGTCCTACAGGTTGCACAGGCTCTATAGGTCTTTGATGCACTGGCCTCGGGTCTGCAACAATTTGATTGAGGTTTGCATCCCCAACACCTTCACAATTCGGGGTTGATAAGTCGAAGTGGGATACGGTGCAGGCCTAGTGAACTTTTTATTGGTCCTTTTAGCGTGGCTGGAACTTCCGCTGGGTAGGGACTTCTGGTGGCCTAACTTCACTTCTCCAACATTAACAAGGTCAGGGTCTGCTTGGGTAGCAGCACGGGTCTCGCGGTGCATGGCCATTAACCTAGTAAAAATTTGGTTGAACTGCACACTCTGCTGTTGCAACATATCTCCCATGAGGTTAATGATTTCTTGGTAGTTGACCACTGGAGGCGCACCGGATAGGTTGCCGGTAGCTTTACCCTTCGGAGGGTTCTGGACTTCAACATCTCTAGAGGACACTCCAGCTTTAGGGACAACTCTCTTCCCATTCTGACTTGAGGAAGCATCGCAGTTCCTTTTTCTGGTCATTCTAACAACCAAACGAAAATTAAAAATCTAAAGGAAAAATGTTCAAATTCAAAGATCACACTTTCAAAATCACAAACATACTTGCCTTCAACTGCACAAGTCATCAAAAATCCAAACAAAGTAATAAAAATCAATTTGTCTCAAAACTGGCCAAAGCAGCAAATTTTCACTTTCTTGGTCGATGCACTTTGGTCGATGGCATCGACCAAAAGGATTGACCAAAAAATTCTGCGCGAAAATCAGATTTAAAGGACCCACTTCTCATTTCATTTTCATTTCTCACATTACCAATTCGAGTTTGCTCTGGGGAAACAACTTCCTAAGGTTTCAAAGGGTTTTCCAAGCTTGATTCAAGGCTCCAACAACACTTGCAACCCTCTCTTGATCATCAACACAAGTAGGTTCTCTTCCTTTTTCTCTTTTCTTGAAAACTTCATTTACCATTGATGTGTTTTTCATTAAAACCGAATAATACTTGTTGCTAATGGTTAGAATCATGCATGTAGGTGATTAGAAACATGTTTCCATAAATTTTAAAGCAAGACTGAGCTTCAAACATAAGATTACACTCATTTTGTTTATCAAATCACTATTCACTTCATAAAAACCCAACTTTACAAACACTTGTCTCATTTTCAAACCAAAATGAATCTTAACATGAAATAAATTTCTACAATACTGATTCACTATAGGGGAGGTGTTCCCACTCTCCATTTGGTCAAATTCCAATTTTTCAAAATCACAAATGCAAGCCAAAGGAGGGATTTTCTCTCTCCTACTTGCTAAATTTTCACTTTGAGGATGTCAAAAAGATGAATTTTCACAAAAAAAATTATTCTAGCATGTTTGTACAGGTCTTATGCATATGTTAGAATAATCAAATCAAAATTTTACAAAAAACGAAATTTTCTGAAAATTTACGAAAATGCCCTTCATCTAACAATCACACACTGGGACTAATTCAAATGAATTTCTTTCTTTGTCTCAACAGACTCACCATGCCTAGAGGAGGGCGACGGGTGGATAGAGGTCAAGGACTTGTTCCCCGGTCAGAGGTTACGGACAAGGAGCATTTCACTACTCCTACGGATGAGTTTCTATATGAGTACTATTTTCATGACATTCCGATCGAGCATGGGCAGTTGGTTGATGTGGATGATTTAGAGGTATTTCGCATTCGGGAGAGATTGGAGGCTATGGGTTGGCTTCACTTATACACCACGGCACAATCAGTCTATCCAGTTCTTGTCAGATACTTCTATAGTAACCTGACTTACTGTATAGAGGATGATCCGCGGGATGGTTCTAGGATTGTCATGGATTCTATGGTTGGGGGCAAGGAAATCAGTTTTACTACTAGGACACTGGCTCGCATCTGGAGGTTTTGTATGTATGGGATTTCCGTTGCTAGATTCTGGTTGGCATAGACGTCACAGAGGCTTCGCGACGCAAGCTAGGTCAAAGGATGAGGGTGATATTGTCAAGGATGATGACACAGAGGATGATGGTGATGAGTAGGATGAGGATGATGATGGTGATGCTGTTGGTGATGAGCATTGAGATGGTGATGATGATAATCATGAGGGAGTTCCAGCTTGGGATGAGGATGATATTGATAATCAGGGAGATGAAAATCATAGAGATGAGGATCGAGGTCAGGATGAGATTTCGAGACACTAGGAGATTCCTACACCACGCTTCCGCGAGATTGGAGGTCCAACACATACATCTTCTGAGGCTCCAAGTGTGGCTTCTCATCAGTCATCAATTTCTTCCACACTTAAGAGGATAAAAGCTCGACAGGAGAGGATGGAATTACACATGTGCACCCTCGGTGAGAGGTTTGAACGACTAGAGGAGGAGTTCAGATCTAGGAGGGATCAGACAAATCGTCAGAGTTGATCACCTAGATAGATAGTACTAGGAGTTTCCTTTTATGCTTTATTGGATGCATTTCTTTTCAGACTTGTAAAAAATTTCTTATGTGATTAATAAAATTTATTTTGTTTCACTTATGTTATTGTACATTATGCATTTCTTTTATTGCATTATAAAATGTAAATGTTTAATAATGACTTATAACTCATGACGACCACTCCCGACGACCACTCACGACCATTACTCCCAATGACGACTCCCGACTTAGACTCATACGACAACACATGACGACGACACAACTCAGACTCATGACAACACACGACTCACAACAAAGACTCACTGACAAGGACGACTCACGACGACAAATTTTCAACTCAAGACTCAACACACTTACTCAATAACTCAAAGCTGAGAACTTAACTCTAACCGTGACTACAACCCAAGTATAAGTCATAAACTTTTAATTATTGTGTATTATTCGACCAAGATGTATTATGCTTCATTTATTCAAGTTTCTAATCCAAGTTTTCCTATTATTCCATTCTAAAAATGTTTGAGTCACTTCTGGATCTATGACTCAAGGATGCTTTATTACTGTGTTCCATGATTATGATTGTCCAAAAACTTGGGCTCTGATACCATCTGTCACATCCTGCCCCACCAAGGGGATACCCTATCTGGATTACCCGGGGAGTGAATTACAATCCCGCCGATCAAGTTTAGGAACGATCATAGTCACTTAGCACAATAGTATAATCAAAAGCAAGAGCAATTCCTTCTATCCAAATAATTTAATAATAAAAGTCGAGAAAGTACCTCAAAAGGATTCACAAATAACATCAGAGTGCGGAAAATATTTCATTAGTATAAACAATCAAGTGTGAAAAGGAGGGACGAAACCCATCCTATAATATTAGCGGAAGATGAAACGACTAAAAGTAAAGGTTACAACCGATTCACCAAATAATAAGTGAAACAACTAAGCTATAGTCCCGACAATTCAAGTAAAAAAGGTTAAAAAGGGAATGAGGCGACATCTCATCCCTAACACACAAATATAAAACTGAACTGCTACAAACAAGTCCCGATCTCGGTCTACTCGTCTTTATCAACTGGTTCATCGCCACCAGTATGATACAAGTCTCCAACTCGGCCTCCAGAGGGTTGACTGCCATAGTCAACAGTGGCAGAACCTGTAGAAAAGTCTAACAAAATATGTTGCAAAAAGGAGTGAGTTCAAAAGAACTCAGCAAGGTAGTCATTCCATAAAATATAAACCATATGATACAAGCCATAATATGATGCAATATGATATGGAACACATGATGCAAGTATGGTTCTAACTCTATGAATGCTGGTCTCTAAGTTAGACATGCTTTAAGTCATAGCACCATACTTCTTTGGGTCGTTTGTCACTCTCCCATTTCCATATCTTGGGAATGCCAGGGGAAAATCGGTAAAGTCATCTCAAAAACCATGGTAAGGGGATCGGTCACCGCTCTCTCACATCACCATTTGGTATAAGTACTGGCGCATGTCACGGTAAAAAGCCTAGCCCAAGTGCAAGTCATCTACTCAATTATATCATCTCAGATCCAGATACGTCCATTCCTTGCCCCCGGCGATCCTTTCCGGTATCCTTCACACTAGAGTCAGCGTATTCCCGGATTACGGACTCATCAACCCTATTGGTCATGCACAAATAGTAAACGGGAAGCTCTCACGTCCTCTCACGGGTTGGTTACCGGTCTTGAGCACCCGTGAGCCCAAGTCTATCCATTTGCAACCCTACCAATAAATGGCTCCCACAATAAGATTTATGACATCTCACGGGTTGGTTACCGGTCTTGAGTGCCCACAAATCCCCACTGCTACCACGGGTCGTTCGGTCATAGTGCCCTTCGAATCGGGTCTGATACGACAAGGACATCCTAGCCAAACAACTAGACAGTCCTATGTATGTCATCCAATAACCCGGGAAAGAGTCGATAGGCACCTTCGAAGAACATCCCATACTATTCCCTCCGGTGTCCAAGGACAGAAGCGTCAATAGGACACTCCCCAATCCCAAGTTATACGTAGGCAATCACATATTCAAGTTCATCACTTCTCATGCATCCAATACATCTTCATAATACAAGTTAAATCATGATATTGAAATGAATCATCATAGACATAAGTAAACAAGAATAGTAATGTAACATGACAAAAGTATAAAGATTTCAATACTACTGTTCTAACACATATATAACAGTCTTATAAAGATTAAAAGAAATCAAGAGATTCTATTCATAAATAAGAACATAAATCATAAGTTGATGATCTATATGTTTATGGAGATAACCATCCTTACCTTAGGTTGAATTGATGATGAATTGAGAATACCAAGAAATAGTCCAAAAGAATTGTTAAGACCCTAAATAAACATCAATAATAAGTTAGAGAAGAAATTGGGAAGATCGGATGCTAATTGGATCAAAACTGGCCAAGGTTGCTGTCAGCAACAACTTTGGTCGATGGTATCGACCAAAAGGCTCGACCAAAATTCTCTTCGGGACAGAATAGAGGATTTTGGGGATTTTGGTCCGAAATGGGTCTTCCGGGGTTCGGATCGATCCGAAACTTGGAGGGATGACTAATAACACTGTAAGAACACTACCTAGCAAGTATTATCACAATCCAATGGTCCAAATGAAAACCCCCAAATTCAGGTCCTATGTTCTAAAGACAAGAATCCTAGCATTCATGAGAAATTGATGGAATTGAAAGAGAAGCTAGAGAATTAGTTGGGGAATAGGTTAGGAACATGATTACAATCATTTGCAAGCCAGAGATTAGACTAATCATACTCCACATCTTAGTTTAGTATCAGAAATCAAGTTGTTAAGCAAGGAATCATGGTAATGTATATGTAAGGATCAAGATGCAAGTGAGGCATAGCAAGAATGAAGGAAAAACAAGTATAAATGGGAAGAGACATTCATGGCAAGGTGTTTGCAAGGCTGCAGCACCTTGGCCATGGTCTCATCAGTAAAAAGAAGAAGAGAAGTGGGTAGGATAGAGAGCAAGAGAAAGAATCATACCTTGGAAGATGATAGTTGGAGAAAAGAGACAATGATTATTGTAGAAGATCATCACCCAAGCCAAAGAGGAGCCTAAGAGGAGCCTTCCCACGTTCTCAGGTGTTGAAATGAGTAAAATATCGTTCTACGTTCGAGGTTTCACTTAAATAGATGAAGGAATATCCAAAAAGCATCTTTTTCTCGATTCTGGGTAACTTTGGTCGATGGTTTTGGTTGATGGCATCGACCAAAACAGGTAATAGGTATCAGCAGAAAATCCAGAAATAGTTTAGCAACTTCGAACAGGGATTAGGAGAGCTATACAAGGTCAAATTGAGTGAGGTTTTCTTCTACAAGTCAATCAAGAAGTATAGTTTCTATAAATTTCTTTGGATCAAGCATGTGAGGTCATTAGGTCCACAAAATAAGCTCACCTTCTTTGATGCGCAAGAAGGATTTGCAAGACAGAGTTCAGCAACTTCGGACAGAGATTTGGAGGGCTATATGTGATCAAATTGAGTGGGGTTTTCTCCTACAAGTCCATCAAGAAGTCTATTTTCGGGAAATATATTTGGATTGAGCACAGGAGGTCATTTGGTATTTCAACTAATTCACCCCTCTTTGGTGCGCAGATTCAAAACTAACACTGACAATGCTCTCAAGTGAGGGGCCTCATTGTCAATGTTCATGGGCTTGGGTTCCGACACCAAATCATCAACCAAAAGGGTCCACAAGTCTCATTTCCCCCACTTCAGGTTTTCGGACCTACAAACATAACAAGTCCCGGTCCGGGTCAAGGTTAGGATAAGGTCAGACATTACAGATCTACCCTAAGGGAAAGGTCTGACATGGCTTCCTAAGGTTTTCAAAGATAATAATATTGAAATTAAAGTCCAACTTTTAAGGTCCAACATTGAACAAGTCTTTCTTTATCCCAAAATAAATAGGGTGTCCGGGCTAGGTTTGGGCTGGATGTTACAATGACGGTACATATGAAGAAGGGTAGGGAGAGGAGGCATATCTACCGCAAGGTGATAGCTGTTACGACGATTACTTTGAGGATCCCTCGAGTGATCATGCTTCGTACCATGATTAGTCCATCTGTGGAGTGGAAGCGTCCTTGTGTTATCTCTAAAGTCTATACTTACAAAGACATTCTTTACAAAGTGGAAAACAATTTAGTTACTTTTTGTACTTCTTATTGGGATTAGTTATAATCTCTTTTCTTTTCTTTTGAGCTACTATTCCGCTGTTTGGTAGAGTGAGTTTTCCGCCTCACTTTACTTTATGACTTGACATTTTTATTAACTTTCGTACTCTGATGATATATGATCTTATTCCTTCCTTATTTGGATCTCTCACTTATATTTTGCCTATTGATTATTTATGTTCTTGATTATGTTATTGCTTATGTGGGAGGACGATTTCCTCGATACTTGATCTTCAGGGCTGTGGATCACACACCCGGTATGCCAAGTAGGGTACCGGCTGGGTGGATGTGACAGATTTCCTCAATACTTGATCTTCGGGGCTGTGGATCACACACTCGGGTATACCAGGTAGGGTATTGGCTGGGTGGATGTGACGTCATGTGTCATTCCGTTGTCAGTCCAAATCTCTCATTTTATGTGACTCAATGCCACGAGAGAATATACTTTATGGTTCCCACGAACCTGGGACTTAATGCCACGAAAGAATGTAGATTTTGGTTCCCATGACCTATGACTCAAAGTATGTACATTATGGTTCCCATGAACCTATATGTCATCTTTATAACTCGAGTTTAACTTTATGTGTTATATGACACACCTCAAGGCTAATACATAAATGCCTCAACCTTTGTTTAAGGTTAACACATACCTTAAGACTTTCATAATATGCAACATGATAATAATGTGAACACCAATGTGTCACCAAAGAACTTTATTAATTCAAATAATAGATTATCAGTGCATAAAAAAATGTTAAGAAACGAATATAGATGAAAAAAACTTTATTACACAATAGAGCAAAATATGAAAAACTCCCACTACGCAACCACATCTAAGGATGTTCCCAAGCCAATAGTCACCACATGTTTATCAAAGACGTTAGGGCAGAGACCATTAGTTGGGGGATCTGCAACCACATCATTTGTACTAATATGCTCTACTGTGATGTCACCTCCATTAACCTTTTCTTTAATAGTCAAATATTAAATTTTCAAGTGTTTAGACCCTTTGATACCCTTATTATTGTTAATAAAACCCAATAGAACTGCTATCACAATACAACTGGATAGGCCTATCCACAAAGTCAAAAAGCTAACTATCTAATAAGGTTACTTAGCCAAACATCTTGAGTAGTTGCTGCATAACACGCTAGAAACTCTGCCTGCATAGTAGAAGAAGTGATTATACTTTGTTTTGAGCTTTTCCACGATACTGCCCCTTCAGCCATCATGAAGATGTATCCTGATGTGGATTTCCTATCATCCTCACAACTAGCAAAATCAAAATCTATGTACCCTACAAGCTATAGATTTGAACCATGTCTGTAGACTAACATATAATCTCTTGTCCTCTTCAAGTACCTCAGAACCTTCTTTACAACAACAAAATGATAGAAACCAGGGTTCATTTGATATTTGCCTAGAAGTCAAATGCAATGTCTGACCTAGTATAGACTTGGGCATACATGATGCTACCAAGTGCACTAGCATAGGGTACATTCTTCATTTGTTCTCTCTCAGCATCATTTCTAGGACATTGTGACCGGCTCAATTTATCTCCCTTGATAATTGGAACTCTCAGGTTTACAATCTAGAATATTAAACCTCTTCAAAACATGGTCAATATATGTCCTTTGAGAGAGACCCAACATGTGGCGTGAACGATCACAATGGATCTTAATGCCTAGCACAAAACTTGCCTCACCAAGGTCCTTCATATCAAAATTCTCAGACAACATTCTCTTGGTCTGATGTAGTAAGCCAATGTCACTACTAGCAAGCAAAATATCATCAACTCAAAGAGTGAGGAAGATGAAATTCCTCCCATTGACCTTGCTATATATACACTGATCTACTAGGTTCTCAACAAACAAATGAGGTTAAAACATTATTAAACTTTAAGTACCACTATCTAGAGAGCTTGCTTGAGACCATAAATAGACTTCTTGAGTTTACACACAATATCAGAACAATCCATTGCAAACCTTATGGTTGAACTATATAGACTTCCTTATCAAGGTTTCCATTCAGAAAAGCAGTCTTCACATCCATCTAATGCGATTCCATATCAAAATGAGCCACTAATGCCATAATTACCTAGAAAGAATCCTTGGAGGAGACAGGTGAGAAAGTCTCATTATAGTGAATTCCTTCTTTCTAAGTAAATCCCTTTGCTACTAGCTTGGCCTTGAACCTCTCTATCTTTCCTTGTGAGTCCTTATTTTTTTACACCCACTTGCAACCAATGGGTTTACAACCTTTGGGCAACTCAACAAGCACCCAAACGTCATTACATCTCATTGACTGCATCTCATCCCTCATCGCATCCATCCACAAAATTGAGTGAGGGCTAGAGACAGCTTCCTAATAGGTGACTGGATCAATCACAATACCAATATCATAGTCGTGCTCACCTAAGTACCCATGTAGTCTTGTGGTATAGTAGATCTCCTTTCTCTTTTGGATCTCCTTGGTAGAGCCAAAATAGCTGCATCCTGAATTTGAAGATCCTGAATAGGAGAACTGGCAACAATGGGTTCCTGGACCTCAATGAGTGCAACATCTAATGTAGTATGCTCTGTATCAACTTAATTAGGGAGAGAGAAAGATATATAAATGTTCCAATATCACTGCTATCCTCCACATTTTGTGAACACAAATTACCCTTCTCGACTACATCAAATTCCATAAACTTGGTTGTTTGAGAATCCACAATTCTGGTACCTCCATAGGGATTGTATAAACGATATCCCTTGGAAAGATCAGGGTAGGAGACAAAATAGCAACTTGTGGTTTTAGATTCCAATTTGCCTAATGTTGGATTATACAATCTCACTTCTGTAGGACAACCCCAAACTCTGAGATGGTTTAAGCTAGGTTTACGACTAGTCCACAGCTCAAAAGGAGTCAAAGGAACATACTTGGAAGGGACACAATTAAGGATATAAATGGTTGTTTTCAAGGCTTCACCCATAAAAAATTAGGTAAATTAGTTTTACTAATCATACTCCTAACCATATCTATAAGGGTGCGATTACGCCTTTCCCACATCATTTTGCTCAGGACTTTCCAAGCATAGTAAACTAGCCTATTATACCAGATTCCTCTAAGTACTTGGCAAATGGGCCTTTAAGCTTACCAACATCCCCATATCTGCCATAGTACTCTCCTCCTCGGTTAGATCTAACAATTTTGTATGATTTTCCCCAATTGTTTTTCAACTTCGGTCTTAAAAATCTTGAACTTCTCAAGAGATCAGACTTTTTTTAATCAAGTACAGATAACCATGTCGGGAATAGTCATCTATAAATGTAATGAAATAATACTTTCTACAAAATGTGGTTGAGTAGGGACCACTAATATCAGTAGAATAACCTCTAACAAGTCAGAACTACGGACTGTAGATTTCTTTTTGGTTTTGGTTAACTTACCCCTACAACAATCTACACAAGTATCTGGGCCACCAACAATTGTATGGAGGATGTTTGAATTTATCAACCTTCCTACTCTTTTTATGTGGCCAAGTCTTTTATGCCACAATGTGTAAGGTTGTTCCTTAGGCAACTTTTAAGGGCAACAGTTTCAACATTACAGGAGACATAGGCATCCTCATTTGATGTAAGACATAATCTACATAATCCATATGACATTGTGTAACATCCAACTTTATTTGAATTAAAAAACATAGATATTCTACTGTCTTTCACTTCAAGAGAATAACCACACAAGTCTAAAAGTGAAACAGAAATCAAGTTTCTTCTAAATGTTGGTACATAAAAAGCATCCTTTAACAATAACTTAAAGCCAGTGTCTAATGTTAAAATGATAGCTCCCACTAATTCTATGTCTTCTTCTACATGTGTCCTCACATCGAGCTTTGACTCCCTTCTACTTGGCTTTCTCTTGCTTATAAACCCCTGTAAAGTGGAAGTAACATGATTAGTTGCATCACTAATTAGCCACTAAGAAGTGGATGGGACTAGAGAAATATTGGATTCACAACTAAGAGCCAACGAGTCAATACCTTTATTCTCGCATTTGGCTAACCAAGTTTTATATTTGGTGCAGTCTGCCCTCTTGTGACTTCTCTTCTTACAAAAGAAGCAACTGTGATCATTCTTTTTGAGGGGAGCTCTCTTGGGCCCTAAATTGTTAGTGTGACTAGTTTCTTTACCTTTACCGTGAGCAACCTCAAGAGTATGGTTTTTGAACTTCTTTACCTTATATTTGTGGGGTTTAGATGCAAACAAGGTTACACGGGTTTTGTCTTTCTTTAATTTGTCTTCTTTAGATACAACTCTAGAGATAAAGTCATTTATGGACCAGGCTTCATCTTAAGAAATGTAATTTGTCTTTATGATGCCAAACTCAGGTGGGACGGTATTAAGGGCCTGATGGACAATTACATGATCAGGAAGTGAAACACCCCGGGCTTTGAGTTTGGTTGAAAATCAACCATCCTAATGACATAATCCCTAACTCCTCCAGAACAATCATATTTCATAGTAAAAAGTCCCTATAGAAATGTACCAACTTCAGCATTAGATGAGACATGGAACCTCTGTGCCATTGTTTCCAAAAAAAATTTAGCAGTGCACTCTGTGGGTAAACTACTCTTGAGGTGTTCTCTGATAGACCTCTTCATAGACAGTATGCATATACGGTTACTTTTCACCCAAGCAATATGAAGTAGTTTTTCTTCTTGTGTACTACTATCAGTCAAATCTGTTGTTTTTCAGTAACTAAATATATGTAGACATTTTCCATTTCCATAGCAAATATTATATCTTCCTCCACTTCTTAAAATTCGACCCCGTAAGAACCTCAATAGTAACCATGTTATTGTTAACAAAAAATGTCACCTGAAAAACAAACAATGTATACTTTATTAGCACAATGTGGATAATGTTATCAATACATCATTAGAGAGTATACATTCAGCATCATGTAAAAACACTTTTGGGCAGAATTCATGACATACAATTGTGATACTCCCTTACACATCAATGGCCATGAGCGTATTCCAACCTTAAAAAATTTACCACCTTTGGATGTATAAACTTCTTAAATCAGTCAACTCCCAACTAAATGTTGTACGTGTCACCCTCTTAATTCTAATACATAATTACTACATTTGGTGTATAAAACTGCATTAACACCAAGAGACATCCCATTACTATATATGATTGACATTTCATAAACTCAACCATGAATGCCACTTTGGCAGTCACTCAATGAAGCTCATGAAATTCTCATATTGGGATATACTTTATGTTACCCACAAATAATCTTAGTTATAATTTTTAAAATGAATGGCAAAGGGGCTAGATTGCATAGAAAATTACAACACATGCTAATACATTGTTTGGAAAAGGTTCAGGATTACCAAAAGACAATCAAAGCATGTATAAAATACATCATACATTTGCATAAAAACTCATATAAAATATGCTCACAATATAAAACCATGAGATAAAATAAAAGAACCATGTCAATGACTTATCTAACGGCAAAGTTACAAACCCATAAACATGTTTTGTCATACTTCACATACATAGGGAAAAATTGGGTTTTAAAAATGGTTCCCTTGCATTTGGAAGGGTCCAAAACATAGAATCCAAGAGAATGCTTCAAAATTCCATACGGTTTGGCCAAAAATTAAAAAAATACTAAATATATAGTATTTTGGATTTTTTTTAATATCAATTAAACCGGCTCAGGTAGCAATAAAAATGGTCCCAAAGCAAATCACAAACCATATTCGGTCGAATTGAACCGAACCAAAATCAAACCGTTAATTGGTCAAAGCGAGTTAATTCGCAGTATTGGTGAGTTGACTCACTGGGTCAAAACGAGTTTGGTCAAAACAATTCAAATAGCAAACCGGTCCACCCGAAGCAAACCCATTTGGTCAGACCGTTGACAGTCAACACGATCAACCTTGATGACCCGATGGGTTCAGATTCGAGTCATCCTGACAGGTCAGGTGGGCCCAACCCATTGATCGGTCAAACTACCACGTCAACATTGATATTAGTTAAAAAAACCCAAAAAACTATTGCCGAATTTCCGTAGCATGTGGCGGCACGTACGGAGTTTGGTGATGATCCATAATATATCGATCCCTTCATTTTTTTTGAGATCCTTTTTAGAAAATAGTTATTGGCCTAAAACTATACGGTTTCGATTAAAACTCAAGAGAAAAATTCACAAGTTGCATAGGTTCAATTCTAGAACCCTAAATTCATCATTCAACATTCCTACGAGTCTTTAATCAATTCTATGCGAGCTCGATGCCAAATGTAAGAATATTTCTATCCAATATCGCATAGATCGATTAAAAACACTTTAGTACAATAACAATAAAAGATGATGATCAACATACCTTCTTTTGGATCCATTGGAGACGAAGTATAGTAGAATCTCTTCTATAGTCTCCCTGTGAAACCCAACCCTAACCTTGACCTGGAAACCCTGTTATTTGTAGCTCTGACAACTCGAAGTAAAGCAAGAAGTCAACTATGGGCCATCCCAGTGGAAGACTTGGTGTTTGGCTTAGAATCCATGAGTGTTGATGACAGTGTTCCATTTATGGAAACTGCACCCTAATGAAGAAGGAATTAGTTGATGGACTTGGAGTACTCTCTGACTTGGTTCGAAGGCATTTCTACCTACTAGGTAACTCACTTGGTGTGTGTGCAAAACCCATATATGTTTGGATTTGATCTGAGCCTTCATTTCCCTATTTTGGACTTCCTGTCCTGATTGGTCGACTCATTGGTTGACTGGGCCAGTCGACCAATCAATCGACCAATGGGATCTGATTTGCTGATTAGGTCTTTGCTTGCTCTATTTAAGTTCAATCTCGAGTCTACTTCGTATTTTCTGCCTCCAAACTCTTTGGAACGAACCAGAGCCCTCTACAAATCATCTCCCTTGCATCCTTGGTGATTCTCTTGACGGATCTTCATCAAATCTCTTGCATTTACACAAAAAGGTAATTGATCATCTTCTTCTATGTTTCGTCGTTGATTCTCCATTACTTTTCTTTCCTTTTCTGATTGAGGACAGTAGAGATGATGTTGCATCTCTATTGCAACTATCTCTTTACTCATTCCCTCTCTTTACCTAAGGATCTAATGCTTGGTGGATGATCTTCATCAAGATCATCACTCGCTTTGAAGGAAAACATGTATTCATTCTCTTTCCTCATTTAGATTGATATTCTTCAGCCTTAGCTCTATTTCTCTAGAGAATCTATGCATGCTTTTCATGAATTCTTTGTCATATTAGTAATCCATCATCCTATTGTTCTTGTCCATGATTTTGATATGAATTCTTCAAGAACCATGATTGATCTAATTATGGTAACTTTTTGTTTCCTAATTTGTAACTTGAAGACTTGATATGATTAGAGTTTGATGTCCTCTATATACTAGCATACTACCCTTGTAGTTTCCCTTTTGTTTGGTACCCTTTTGAACCACCAAATTCGGATTTGTAATCATAAACCTCTGATTTTGTAAGTCACTGTCTCTGTTGGTCGACTGCTTGGTCGACTGAGGCAGTAGACCAATCAATCGACCAATGAGGACAGCAACCTCATATTTGGTCTATTTTGGATGATTTGATTTCTTTCCTTCTAAGTATCTTTCCTAATATGTTATATATACTTGTTAAGGACTTTCTTTCCAAGTTTAGACAAGGTCTTACTTGATTTCCCCAAGATCCTTTGCGAGTTATATAAGGTAAGGATGGTTATTTCCTTAACTACATAGATTTCATGTTCTAGTTTCTATATTTGAATCTTTGGTTTATTTCCTTAATTAGATTCTTACAATGATACACTACTGATGCAACTACCTTGATTACAGTAGCATTACTTGTTTATGCTAAATTGATTTATGTATGATTTACTTACCAATTATATGCAAGTTGGATGTTATTATTGATTTCTTTCCATATAAGAAGTTACCATATATGTGATATGATGGATTTATGTTTGTGAATGATTAAGTATGGTTTGGAAAGGAGAGGTGTCCTTTTGACACATCTGTCCTTGGACAACTACGGGAATATTATGGGATGTTTCCGGAGATGCCCTTTGGGCACCTTCCTAAACTATTGGATGACATATTTAGGGTTGTGTAGTAGTGTTTGGCTAGGATGTCTTGTTATGTCAGACCCTAATCGAAGGGGTATTGAGACCGAATGACCCATGGTAGCAATGGGGATTCATGGGCGCTCAAGACCGGTAACCAACCCGTGAGAGGACAGGAATCACATTGTGGGGGCCATTTGTTGGTAGAGTTTCATATGGATAGACTTGGGCTCACGGGCGCTCAAGACCGGTAACCAACCCGTGAGCGAAAGAGAATATCTTATAGGAGCAATTGACTACTTCACCAAATGGGTCGAGGCAAGCGCCCTGGCAACCATCACTAAAAGAAAGGTGGAGAAGTTCGTGCTCGAGTCAATCACTTGTTCTTGACTGAGATCAGGAAGAAGATGCTACATTCTTGCAACCATCCCTTCATGATCTCCTTCGTTTTTTTGAGATCTATGATCATCGTCATGATCTTAACCCTAGCCTGATTAATTTCTTGAAACCCTAACCCTTGTATGATCTATCTGGAAACCTTTGGTAACCTCCCATGCGAGGGAAACCTCATGGGCAATGTTTCTATTAATCTAAACTAGATTTTCTATGATTTCTTGTTAATTTCTTGATAGCAATCATTCCCTTTCATTCCGTGATCATAACCTTTTTATGGGTGCCATAAAGGTTGAAACCCTAGTTTTTGGGTCAAATCAAGAACCCATATTTTGACCATGACTTGATGATTTTATCTTCCCATATGATTCTAATACATCCTAGGAAGTCCCTTCAAATTTCAGATCAATCCGACTTTAAACGGAGAAGTTATGACCAATCTAAATTTTGCAATTCCGTACTGACTCAATTGGTCGACTGCTTGGTTGACTGGATCAGTAGACCAAGGCACTGACCAATGAAGGCAGTAGCTTCAATTTTTACTCAGTTTGATTCGTTTGCTCTCTGATGTTTTAGGCATCTTTCCTAATGTTATATTTATGATTGTTAGGGGTTTATTTGCCAAGTTTGGTGTCCCACTCTTTGGTCTTTGGATTATCTTCTGCAATAATCAAGGTAAGGACAGTTATTTCATAATAACATAGATCGCATACTCTCTGGTTTCTACTTTATGAAACTATGAGTTTGTTTATTGTTCTTGTACTTTATACTTCTGATACACTACTGTAAGTACAATAGCACTTGTTTATGCATTCTTTTCATTATTCAAGCTTATATGAAATGTTTATTACTGCTTGATCGGATTATGCTTTTACATTCTATTTTATATGATGAATTGTTGGTTGTGTATGTCATGAATGATGTGAGAATGTGTTTGATTAAGTATGGTTTGGGATTGGGAAGTGTCCTTTTGACACTTCTGTCCTTAGACATCGGAGGGAATAGTATGGGATGTTCTCCGAAGATGCCCATCGACACTTTCCCGAATCATTGGTTGTCATACCTAGGGTTGTCTAGCTGTGTTTGGCTAGGATGTCCCTGTTATATCAGACCCGAATCGGAAGGGTATTGAGACCAAACGACCCGTGGTAGCAATGTGATTCACGGGCGCTCAAGACCGGTAACCAACCCGTGAGAGGACGGGAATCATATTGTGGGGGCCATTTATTGGAGGGTTGCATATGGCTAGACTTGGGCTCATGGGCGCTCAAGACCAATAACCAACCCGTGAGAGGACATGAGAGCTTCCCATTTACCATATGTGGATAACCAATAGGGTTGATGAGTCCGTAGTCTTGGACTATTAGGACTCTAGTGGAAAGGATACCAGAAAGGATCGCACGGGGAGAGAATGGAAGTATCTGGACCTCAGTTGATGTAACTGAGTAGATGACTTGCATTGGGCTAGGCTTTACCCGACATGCGCCAGTACTTAGATCAAATGGTGATGTGAGAGAGTGGTGACTTAACCCCCAGCCATGGATTGTCCCAAGGGATGAAGGACCCACTACCAACTGGAGCCGTATGCGTGACCTACCCAAAGAAGTATGGTGCTATGACTTAAAGCATGTCTGCCAATAGAGACTAGCATACATGGAGTTTAGATGCATACATACATTATCTGTATCATATTGCATTGCATCTTGTTATGTTCTCGCCGCATGTTACTTATGTTGTTATGAGTTAACTTGCCTTACTGGGTTTCTTTCGAAACTCACTCCTTTTGTACCATATCATTTGTTAGACTTCTCTATAGGTCCGGAATACTTTGACGGTACATATGAGGAAGCGCAAGGTGAAGAAGATGAAGAAGAACTGACTAAAGATGTGGATTAGATTTCTTTTGTTTCCTCTAGACTTATCTTTTACTTTACTTGTATTAGCTTAGAGCTTTACTTAGATTTCGATCTACCTTCCGCATATGTTGTGGAGTATATTTCCGCTATACTCTACGAGTTGTCTTTGTTTGGTATCTTTTTATTTTGCACTCTGATATTCTTAGTGATCCTTCTGAGATCTTTTCTTGAATTTTATTATTAACTTATTAGAATACAATGATTTGTTCTTGCTATTGATTATGTTATTGTGCTAAATGGATATGATCATTCCTAAACTTGATCTTTTGGGCTGTGGATCACTCCCCGGGTAATCCAGGATAGGGAACCGGCTGGGGGATGTGACACCCGAAATGGACCCATATTTTAGTACGTCTATGGATGGTACTATATTGTTTGGAGGTAGACTTTGTGTGCCAGATGTTGAAGAAATCAAGAAGGAAACATTGAAAGAAGCATACCAATCAATCTTTACAAGACACCACTGGAAGTGCCAAGATGTACAAGGACTTAAGGGAACATTTTTGGTGGAATGGTTCGAAAGCTGATGTTGAAGATTTTGTTGCCAAGTGTGAGACTTGTCAATGTGTGAAAGCCATTCGTCAACCTCCGTCTGAATTGCATCAGCCCCTTCCTATTCCTAGTTGGAAGTGGGAAGATATCTCCATGGACTTCGTGACTAGCTTGCCTCGGACAAGTAAAGGAATGACACTGTGTGGGTGATTGTTGATAGGTTGACCAAATCATCCCATTTTATCCCTATGAAGATCACTTACACTTTGGATAAGCTAGCTAGGCTTTATGTGGACAATGTGGTTTGTCTGCACTAAGTGCCTGTGAGTATTGTTTCTGATCGTGATCCTAGGTTCACCTCAAGGTTTTGGAATGGTTTATAGAAAGCCTTGGGAACCCAATTGAATCTGAGTACAGCTCATCATTCACAGTCTGATGGGCAATCTGAGCAGACAATTCAAATATTGGAAGATATGCTTAGATCTTGTGTGGTGGATATGGGTGGAAATTGGGATGATCACTTAGATTTGGTTGAGTTTGCCTATAACAACAGTTATCAAGCAACAATAGGCATGGCTCCATTTAAAGCTCTGTATGGTAACACTTGTAGGACGCCTTTGTATTGGACTGAGACCAGTGAAAGAAGAGTCTTGGGTCCAGAAATGATTGAAACTACAAGTGCGATGGTTGACATGATTAGAGAAAGGATCAAGCCTCCCTAGTCTAGACAGAAATCTTATGTCGACAAGAGAAGAACCAATTTGGAATTTCCAATTGGAGAGAAAGTTTTCCTCAAAGTATCACCTATGAAAGGGGTGACGAGATTCAATGTGAAAGGAAAGGAAAGCTTAGCCCTCGCTTCATTGGACCTTATGAGATTTTTGAAAAGGTTGGACCTGTCGCATATCGCTTGGCCTTGCCCCCATCTCTTGCAGGAGCTCATAATGTGTTTCATGTTTCCATGCTTCGAAAGTACATAGAGAACCCGGAACACACACTACAACAAGCACCTGAAGGACTTAGCAAACAGAGTCTCTTATTTGCTTTTGAATACCATAGGACTGCTATACATGTTTTAGAACAGTAGTATTGTGCTTTCATATATTCTTGTTATAATGATCAGTCATTCTTGTTACTTATATATATGATGAATCATTTCGATGTTATGATTTAAGTTCTATCATGATGATGTATCAAATGTATGCGATATGATGGACTTGAGTATGTGATTGCTTAGGTATAACTTGGGATCGGGGAGTGTCCTATTGCCACTTCTGTCCTTGGGCATCGGAGGGAATAGTATGGGATGTTCTACGAAGGTGCCTATCGACACTTTCCCTGGTTATTGGATGACATACATAGGATTGTCTAGTTGTGTGGCTAGGATGTCCTTGTCGTGTCAAACCCGAATCGGAAGGGCATTGAGACCGAACGACCCGTGGTAGTGTATGATTTGATGGGCGCTCAAGACCAGTAACCAACCCGTGAGAGGACATAAACCATACTATGGATACCCGAAAGAGGCCATTTATTGGTAGTGTTGCAAATACCTAGACTTCGGCTCACGGGCGCTCGAAGATCGGTGAGTCATATTCGTGAGAGGACGTGACAGCTTCCCGTCTACTATTTGTGGATGACCAATAGGGTTGGTGAGTCCGGTGGGTAATATCCGTGACTCTAGTGTGAAGGATACCGGGATGGGAGGAATGGAAGTATCCGGATCTAACTTGATACGACTGAGTAGATGACTTGCATTGGGCTAGGCTTTACCTTGACATGCGCCAGTACTCAGACCAAATGGTGATGTGAGAGAGCGGTGACCGAAACCCCAGCCATGGATTGTCTGAGAGGGATGCAGGACCCAATTCCCCTCGGTATTGAGTGACTGAGACTTACCTAAAGAAGTATGGTGGTATGACTTAAAGCATATCTACCATAGAGACTAGCATTCATAGAGTTAGAATCATATTGCATCATGTGTTTCATATCATATTGCATTATGTTATGATTTGTACTTACATGGTTATGAATTACAGAATAACTGCCTTGCTGAGTTCTTTTGAACTCATTCCTTTTGTGCAAATGTTTGTTAGATTATCCTGCAGGTGTTGAAGACTACGATGGTGCAACCTACGAGACGGACTATGATTCCACATACTACCCTCAGGGTGGTAGCTACTGTGAAGATCAGGGTTATGGTGCCGAGGAGGATTACACTGCGTACTAGGGTTAGCCCCACTGTGGTGAGGGAGCGGCCGTGTTGGGCTTTCTTCGTCCACACTTATGAAGACATAATTATTAAGATAGAAGAAACCCTTGCTTAGTGCCCCATTCCCTTGGATTTTTGTTAAACACTGGGATATGTAATTAACTTTCACTGAGTTGCTCTTTAGATGTTGGATTGTAACTTAACTTGATTTCGTGCTACTTTTCCACTGCCACTTTGAGAGAGTGACTTCCACTCATCTCCTCTTTCTTTGATTTTACTTATACACTTGGTATCATTTTATTTCCACACTCTGATTATCTATTCGTATCTTATTCGTGATATCTGTTATTTATTGCTTTTACCTTGATTATCATTGTCCATGATTGTGTTATCGCGTATGTGGGAGGCATGGTCCCTCGATGCTTGATCCTTGGACTATGGATCACATACCCGGGTATGCCAGGTAGGGTATTGGCTGGGTGGATGTGACAGAAGCAAATAGAGCAGATTTGAGGCTACTGACTCTGTTGGTCGATTAGTTGGTCTACTGGCCTAGTGGACCAACCAGTCGACCAATGGAACAGTACGGGGCTGCAAACCCTAATTTGTTCATAACTTCTTCGTTTGAAGTTCGATTGGTCAGAAATTTGAAGGGGAGCTTCCTAGAACATATTAAGACTATCTAAGAAGGTCAAAGCATCAAATCATGGTCAAAAGATAGGATCTTAATTGAGCCATAAAAATTAGGGTTTCATCATATATAGTTCATGGCTCTCATGAAAAGGCTAGGGAGAATAAAGATTCACCCTAGGGAATAAAGAATAAGAAATTATATTAGGAAAAGCTTTGGGGAGGACCCAATAAATTACAAGTGGATTTGGATTCCCCAATTTGGTTACCTCTCATGAGAGTTACCCAAAATCAACTCTCACAAAATAACCCAAGTTAGGTTCACAGAGGGTAAGGGAAACATAAAATTAGCATTTCAAAATCAAGAATTGCATTGGGGAAGATCCATTAAATTAACAGAAACAATAGTTTTAACCAAATTTGGTTACCCTCTCATGAGGGTTACCTAAGGGTTTCCTCCCAAAATCTCCCTACTTTTGGCTTCCAATGGTCCAAGGAAAATTAGGGATCAACCCCTCAATCATGAGGACACAAGGGAATGTCATGGTAATGGTATGAGACCTTCCCCACAATCAACAAGTTTGGTAGGAAAAACAATGACAAGGGAGTAATCAAGAACTCAGGTAAAATCAAGAAACGGGAACATCACCATATGGTTTCAAGAACTTCAAGAACATAGAGTTAATTGGGGAATTCACTCTAGGAAAGTAAGAATAGTATTTCAAATTCAAGAAAGGTATTGGGTAGGGCAATGAGAGAAAACAAGGTTTCACATAAAGTGAAAGGAAACAAATTCTAATCATACAATTAGGGTTTTGCTAACAAGAATCTATGTATCCCATGGAAAGACTAGGGAGAATAAAGATTCACCATAGGGCAAAGAATTTACATCTAGAAAGGTGTTGGGGAGGATCCAATGAATTAAATAAAACTAGGCTTCACAAATTGGATACTCTCTCATGAGGGTTACCCAATTTGGATATTCTCTCATGAGGGTTACCCAAGGGTTTCCTCCCAAAATCAACTAATAGCAGATTCTCAAGGCACAAGAAAAATAGGGAGATCAACCCAACAATCATGGGGATAGAAGGAAAGATTGTAACACTGGTGTGAGACCTTTCCCACACTCACCAAGATCATTAGAAAGTAGTGAGGGAGTGATCAAGATCTTAGGTAAAGTCAATTTCAAGAATCATCGCCATATGGCTTCAAGAACATAGAGTGAATTGGGGGATTCACTCTAGGGCTAAAAGAATCAGAGAGGAGGTCATTACAAAAGTGTAATACCTTTCTCATAATCAAAAGATCAGAAGTATAGAAGAAAGAATAAAACAAAGAAGAAACGAATCGATTACTAACCTTTCAAAAGAATAATCGATGAAGAAATTCAAATGGATGCTTGAGGATCTTCTTTGGCTTCGGAGGAGAGGTTCTAGGGTTCTTCCCACGTTTCCAGAGGCTTAGAACTGATTGTGAGTGAAAAACAGGGAGTTTCCCCCCTTTAAATAGCATAAAAAGTCAAAAAATTACCAGGATTTCCAATTTTGACCTTAATGACCCTGTTGGTCGACTAGGTTCTAGGGTTCTTTCCACATTCTCCAGAGGCTTAGAACTGATTGTGAGTGAAAAACACGGAGTTTCCCATATTAAATAGCATAAAAAGTCTAAAAGTTACCAGGATTTCCAATTTTGACCTTAATGACCCTGTTGGTCGATGGTTGGTCGACTGGCCAATCAACCAATCAGCCGACCAACCATGTCAGCAACTCCAAAACAAGGATTTGATGGGCCTAACTTCAATATCTTTGAATGGGCTCCTTTCAACACATCTATTCACTTACCTAGCATGGAGGGATGTCTCAAACCATGTCCAACTAGACTTTAGGCCCATCAACCAAGTTCTTCTTCATCAATGTGCAGTTCAACTCCAAATCAAGTAAGGTTTCCATAAGGGAACACCATCATCAATATCCATGGGTTTCGGGTCAAAAACCATGTCTTCTACTGAGATGGCCCACAAAGATTCTTCCTTCACTTTGGGTCTTTGGATATACATTAAGGGAGATGTTTGACTTTACTTTCTAAGACCTTCCAAAGATAACAACACTACACTCAAGGTCCATCTTCAAGGTCAAATAACAAATAAGCCCTTCTTCATCCAAAACGAAAATGGTGTTCGGGTTAGGGCTTGGGCTGGATTTCGACAAAGAAGTGTATAAGTAGTTTTCAATGAATCCAATAGGAAAGAAAATGAAGCATAATATCTACCAAAAATAACTCAACATATGGATCTTCAATATTCCATGTTCTTCCCATTAATATCATAAGAAAAAAAAATTGAGTGAATTCCTCAATTGCTTAGGCCTTATCCAAACATGGCATTAGCTTTTGATTCTTGAAAATGTGGAATAGATTTAATAATAAACTAAATAAGAGCTTATAATTCTTGTTCAATTGGTTCCTATTTGAAAAGATGATATTGGTGCCAAAACAAAAATGAACAAAATAAGTTAAATTGTCCAACTAAACTCCCCAAGTGTCATAAATCCACAAAACCTTCAGGTTCACCAAAGTGGGTATTGTAAAGCTTGTTAAAGTGAGTTCTACATCCATTTTTATTTGGAAAGATTCTTATTTAATGTAGGACCCTTGTAGTGCAGGCTACAGCTTTGTGCTTTTGTATGGCGTTCCAACAATGATGCATTCCTTGACTTCTTCAAGGTCCAAATCCTTCATTTAACCTTGGTGAGATCCAAGAATTTTCCTCGTACAAAACAAGAATACTACAGGTCTCTCCAAGATTACAACAAATTTGAAACAAGAAAATTTCCAAATAGAGACTTAAAGCAACTCATACTTTTTGGCTAAAAGAGAAGCAATATATTGTAATATTTATCCGAGTAACCAACTTGAGCTTCCAAATTTACACATATATCAATATGTGTATCTTTTCGGTGTTGAATTTAGCATATATGTTTGAGTCGAATTTGAACTTCTATGAAAGCTGGAGTCATTGATTGTCTTAAGGTGTATGCGTAGAACTGAAGCACACACTAACTGAGAAGACAAAACTCTAGGAAAAGGCTTCAAGTCAATCTTATCCAAGTAATTTGAACCTATGAGTGTAAGGGAAAGGCTAAAGATGGTTGCATTTGAGATCATAGAGATGGTGGAGAAGAGAGACGGCGTTGTGCATAATTCAAGAATACAAGCAACTAATAAGTTTGAACATTAATTGTTTAACCATGGATACATTCTAAAAAACATGTCAAGGTTAACAAACAAATATACACATAGAATGCACATAAAAGAAAAGTATAATCGATCAGTCTCTATTTAGTTGAGCATCAAACATTAAAACTACCACTATCTAGAACTTACTTCAAAAAATTATCAATTGTTTGTGAATTGAAGTTTCATTTTTCAAAAATTAGTAATTCCAAACACGTAAAGAAATGATGCTTTTAGACAAAATATATAAATTACTATAAAGTAGATACATGTATGTCATTGCAAGCTATATTTAATTTTGTTTCTGGGATTAGATATGTTTTTGCACCTCAAAATGTTTTGTTCAAAGTTGTAGAACGTTAAATGTTCAAATTATGCAATCAATTGTCAAGCACATTCAAGAAGCAAGCCTTGAGTCTGGAGATTTCAAAAATCTAGAGATTTCAAATCTATGGAGTCATGGTTCATAAAATTAACTGTTTGGTTAGCCTAAATCTTTGAAATGAAATATTTAAATTCATCATAAAAAAACATTTATGGAGTCATGGTTCAAATATTTAATGCTTTTATAGTAGGGATGAAATCTCTGGATTTCACCTCATACCCATAAATCTAAGGATTCACACAACCAAATAGGTATAAATCTCCCATTTGTGAATCTAGAGATTTGAAATCTCTAGATTCATGTAACCAAACAGACCCTAAATGAATGGACAAGAAATGGGAAGATGCTTTCTTAACTCCTTTAGCATATATGTACATAATGATTGAATGTTTTTGTTTCTCTTCACAACTTGCTCAAATTTATCTACCATTCTCTTGATTTTCGATGCAACTTAGCTCTCAAGTCAATTTTATTATCCTATTGCATACAAACTCATAGTGCAAGCCTTGAGGTAGAGATACGATCACAAACTTTCTTGTGGTTCTAGAAGTGGAAAAAAATCATTAGGTGAATATTATTGCCATATGCACTGTTATACACACAAGCCAGATCTGCGCTTTTTCATGTACCAGTCTCTAACGGTTGCTGCGTTGCTTACTTGTTGGAGAAATTCCTTAGGAGAAGACTTGGGATGAAGGATAAAAAAAAAAAAAAAAAAAAATAAAAAGGAATAGAGGTCCAAAGGTTGGTTCTCCAGTTCTGTTGTTGAGGGTAATTAACGCTTGCAACATTACTCCTAATACATGATTCCAACATGGCCCTCTATCTCCTTACCCTTACACAAGACCTAACCCTATTAGTCATCATTGCGTTTGTTTCTATAAAATTAGAATCCAGGATGATGATGAGGATGATGCGGATGAGGATGAAGATGTAACTGTCAAATTGTGTAAGAGAAAATAGAGAATAAATACAAGGGAGAGGTAGAAATTTTCCCCTAAAAAAATGCAATTCAAATTGGAAATTTAATGTAAACCTACTAATTGTGTAAATGTAACTGTCATTCTATTGATGTAGGTAATTTTTTCTTCTTTTAGTTTGTAGCTTGGATCAAGCCCAATAACATGTATCATCATTTGTTTTCTAGTAAGAAAACTGAAAACTAAAGTAGGTACTACATGGTGGATGAGAATTCCTTACTCCTAAAAAGATATTAACTTCCTTACATTAGAATAATCTCCCTTCTGTACTTCTGTTAGTGAATGCCAAAATAAAGTAAAACTAATTGTGATCTTCACAACTAAAAATAAGATTATATTGGTTTCTACCTTCACTTAGTTCTCTATATATGGATTCAATTTCTTTGCCTCAACAAATTCATTTCCTTCTACGAGACACTTACTATCTAGACATGCCATCATTAGCAATGAAGTTCTTGGTGTTGTTCATCCTTCTATCACCGGCCATCATAGGTATTGCTGTTAATGGAGCTAGAGTAGGTTCCAAGGGAGTTTCAATTCCTCCATCTGGGTCATCTGATGTGGGTACTCCACCACCAGTTCGTGTGAGTATTCTTCCTAAAGGACCAATCCCTCCATCTGGGCCATCTGGCTCATCAAGTTCAGGCACTCCACCACCAGTTCGTGTGCGTATGCTTCCTAAAGGACCAGTCCCTCCATCTGGTCCATCTGGTTCATCAAGTCCAAGCACTCCACCACCAGTTCATGTGCGTATTCTTCCTAAAGGACCAGTCCCTCCATCTGGCCCATCTGGTTCATCAAGTCCAGGCACTCTACCACCAGTTCATGTGCGTATTCTTCCTAAAGGACCAGTCCCTCCATCTGGGCCATCTGGCTCATCAAGTCCAGGCACTCCACCACCAGTTCATGTGCGTATTCTTCCTAAAGGACCAGTCCCTCCATCTGGGCCATCTGGCTCATCAAGTCCAAGCACTCCACCACCACGTCATGTGCGTATTCTTCCTAAAGGACCAGTCCCTCCATCCGGGCCATCCGGCTCATCAAGTCCAGGCACTCCGCCACCGCTCATGTGCGTATTCTTCCTAAAGGACCAGTCCCTCCATCCGGGCCATCCGGCTCATCAAGTCCGGGCACTCCACCACCACCGTCGTGTGCGTATTCTTCCTAAAGGACCAGTCCCTCCATCTGGGCCATCTGGCTCATCAAGTCCAGGCACTCCACCACCAGTTCGTGTGCGTATTCTTCCTAAAGGACCAGTCCCTCCATCTGGGCCATCTGGCTCATCAAGTCCAGGCACTCCACCACCAGTCGTGGCGTATTCTTCCTAAAGGACCAGTCCCTCCATCCGGGCCATCCGGCTCATCAAGTCCAGGCACTCCACCACCAGTTCATGTGCATATTCTTCCTAAAGGACCAGTCCCTCCATCTGGGCCATCTGGCTCATCAAGTCCAGGCACTCCACCACCAGTTCGTGTGCGTATTCTTCCTAAAGGACCAGTCCCTCCATCTGGGCCATCTGGCTCATCAAGTCCAGGCACTCCACCACCAGTTCGTGTGCGTATTCTTCCTAAAGGACCAGTCCCTCCATCTGGGCCATCTGGCTCATAAAGTCCAGGCACTCCACCACCAGTTTGTGTGCGTATTCTTCCTAAAGGGCCAATCCCTCCATCTGGGGTATCTAAAGGATCTCATCTGGGCCCTTCACCATAGGTTTAAGTCCCAATTCTTTCTAAAGGACCAGTCCCTTAATTTGCGCCATCTAAGTCATCTCGTCTGGGCATCCACCACCGGCTCGTTGATGGACTTCATCAGCTATATTTTCATTGGAATCATATGCTTCCATCCACTTCTATTTGTGTGTTAGTTTGAAGAGTTTTTTTGTAAGTGTGGGCCAAAATTATGTTTTATTAGTCCATGTATGTTGGTTAAATTTTGTCTTGGTAAATGGATATTGATATAATTGTTTTTTCTTCTAGATATTGATATAATTGAATGAAAGAGATTCTTGTCCGTAGACGAGAGAAAATTCTAAAATAACCATGTATGCCATTTTCATTCTTCAACCTGCAACAAGTGGAAAGTTGGATATCCTTGAATATAGATTCTAATCTGGTAAACAAGTGTCAATTGGAATACAATATAATATTCTAACCGATTCTAACCTTTTTTTCATGATTAACTAATCAATTTGAAATCTAGGAGTTAATATTGATTAATAATAATAGAACGGGATGGTACCTAGATTTCTTTAGTAGGGATTCGTCAATTATCGAAAAAATTTGGAACAGATTGTGTGGTCTATACATATTTTAAATGACGTTAATAACCTTACAAGAACAAATACTATGATTATGATGATTTTGCTTAATTGCATTTAAAGACTTGCTTAAGATGAATGAATTTCACGTTCAAACCCTTTTTTCTTTGGTAGTTATCCTTTTTGAAGTCCTTAACCAAAATAGATATATATACTCTAGGAAATACAATACAAGTGGGGTTGGGTGGTTTTGAGGGAGTTGCAGGAGGGGCCATATAAGGTAGAGGACACGCTGACTACTGCTGAGACATAGGTGGTCCAATTCATAAAGCAAGGAACAAGCCAAGAGATGTGGTTTGGGAAATGCCATTAGAGGAGTGGTTTAAACTGATGTGGATAGGTCAGCTCTAGCTAACGTAGGACATGCAAAAGTGGGTTAGCTGATTCTGGATTTTGTATCCTCTTTTAGTTGGTACTAGGGCGTTAAAACAAGTATGCAAGTTGAGTTTTCTGGGCCTCTATTAAAGGGTAGGTTGCTGCCCGTGATTTAGGAGTGGGGAAACTTGGATAGACATGGATTCCCTGATGGTTGTGATGGGTATGAAGGCTCTTTGTATCCCATGATTTGTGTTGGATTTTTGGCATAGTGTGAAGGAGTTCCTGGGGGAAATAGAGTGGAGGATTTGGCAGTGTTTCCATTAAGCGAATTCGATTGTAGACTTTAATGCGAGATCTGGTGCGCAAGATCAAACTTCTACCCCATTAGGAGAGTGGCCTAACTATATCCAGATCGAGGGAGTTGCAATGGGATGCTATGCAACTACCAAGGTTCAAGTACTAGTTCATGTTGTATAATGTTGATCATTCATTGTTGCTTTGTCTCAAATAAAGGAATTACCCGTGAGTTTGGGTGTGTTTGGGGGTAACTTCTGTTGCAGGGATGACTGTGTGGTTCCTGAGTGTGAAATCGTTTCTTAATTTTATAAAGGCTGATCCTTGGTTATTGAGAGAGAGAGAGAGAGACACACACAGAGAGAGAGAGAGAGAGAGAGAGAGAGAGAGAGAGAGAGAGAGAGAGAGAGAGAGAGAGAGAGAGAGAGCAACCACCTGGCAAAAGCACCCTTGTATGGTAAAATACATGGGAGTTGTTGCTAGTGGCGATCGATTGAACCAAGCTACCGCTCCGGTTCCGGTTCCAGGGTTTTGCCCTATTTTGCCCCCTGACTTCTATAAATAGTAACCTTTGGCTATTTTACGAATATTTTATTTGTGGTTACCGTTTTTGGAGGTTAGACGATTGAGGAGAAGTGCCGAAAGCAGATCTGAAGTGTTGTTGGAGTCCCAGAAGGTTCTACTGACTTCCATAGTTGATCTGGTTGAGGTAAGTGATTCCCTGTTCGCTTATGCTTCACCACTTGCTATGATTAAGGTAGTTCAGTGTTCATCTTTGGTTGTTCTTGATCCTTCCATTGCATTGTTTATCCTTTTGATGATCTTGGTTAGATCATATCCGAAAACGAAACCCTGCTTTTGTGACAAGGGCTGATCTGATCAAGGGAAGGTGTCTGGGTCATCCAATTATGATGATTGTAAGGTTTCCTTTCACCCATTGGCTATAGGAGTGTTAGATTCGAGATTCAGGGCTATGATCACTCTAAATCCGGATTGAAAACAGATGATCAAAAGCCTGAGTTTCGGATCTGAAACTTACTGAACTTCATTAAGACACAATAATATAAACAAAACAACTGAACTTCATTAATCACATAAGAAATTTTTACAAGTCTGAAAGGAAATACATCTAAGAAAGCATAAAAGAAATTCCTAGTACTATCTATCTAGGTGATCGACTCCGACTATTTGTCTGATCCCTCCTAGATCTGAACTCCTCCTCCAGTCATGCAAACCTCTCACCTAGGGTGCACATGTGTGACTCTATCCTCCTCTCGTCCAGCCTCTATAGCCTCCCCGACGAGCCTCGATCCTCTCAAGTATGGAATGAATCGATGACCGATGAGAAGCCACACTTGGAGCCTCGTGAAGTTGTATGAGATGGACCTCCAACCTCGAAGAATCGCGGAGTAGGAATCTTCTCGTGTCTCGGAATCTCATGCTAACCCCGATCTTCATCTCTCTGATCATCATCATCCCCATGCTCATCATCATCCTCACCATCACTATCATCATCATCGGTATCCTCATCCTCTGAGTCATCATCCCCAGGTGCCACAGCAATGTCATCCTCATCCTCTGATCTGGCTGCATTGTGGAGCCCCATCTTCTTGATCAACCATGAACCGATGTCCTCACCTATATCTCGGCCTTGAATCACTGGTGCATCCTCAAGGTCCACATCGAAGTGCTTGAAAATGCGTGTCAAGAGTCGACCAAAAGCCAAGTTCCTAGCCCCAAGAAGCTCAACTCGATCTATCATGACGTTCTACATGATGTAGGCTAAGTCTATCTGCACTCCAGTGTACATGCTGTGGATGACCAATGCCTCCATCGTTGACACCTTGCTGTGGTGCCCTACCTTCGGAATAATGTTTTGCCCGACGATTCAAGCGATAACCCAAGCTGAAGGATGCATTACAGTGCCGCTCCGGGGCATATAACAGTCAATGTCATCCCATAGAGTCATGTATACCTCGTGTGACTCGTGTGGAAGAAGAGCCTCGGTGATGTACGTGCCGGCGCGGGAATCCACCATGTGGGAATCCCGTACAATCGGAACATCCAAGATGAGAGCCAGTGTCCTAGTTGTGAAACTGATCTCCTTGCCCCCAACCATAGAGTCCATGACAATCCTAGAACCATCTCGTGGGTCATCCTCGATGCGGTAAGTCAGGTTACTATAGAAGTACCTGACGAGATCTGAGTAGACCGGATATGCTGTGATGTGCAAGTGTAACCAATCCATAGCCTCCAGCCTCTCTCGTATGCGGAATGCCTCTAGGTCATCCAAGACAACCAACTGTCCATGCTCGATCGGTATGTCGTGGAAGTAGTACTCATATAGAAGCTCGGCCATAGGAGTGGTGAAGTGATCCTCGTCTATAACCTCCGACCGTGGAACATGTCCTCGACCCCTATCAGCTCGCCGCCCTCCTCTAGGCATAGTGAATATGTTGAAACAAAGAGAAAATTGCATTTGGATTAGTCCTTGTGTGTATTTGGTAGATGAAGGGCATTTTTGTAAATTTTCAAAAAATTTGATTTTGAGGAAATTGTGTTTCGAACATACTAGCATGTGCATAAGACATGGATAAACATGCTGGGATGGTTCGTTTGGTGGAAATCAATCAATTTGGCATTATGAAAGTGAAAATTCCAGCAAGTATAAATAGGGAAAATCCTCTTTGGGCTTGCGTTTGTGAATTTTTTTAAATTAGAATTTTACCAAACGGAGAGTGGGAACACCTTCCCCATAGTAAATCAGTCGTGTAGAAATTTGTTTCGTGTCAAAATTCAATTTGGTTTGAAAATAGGACAAGTGTCTACAAGGTTGGAAATTGGTGAGATGAATAGTGATTTTGGAACCAAAGTGTGTGCAATCTTGTGATTTAAACTTGGATTTGTTTGGAAACTAATGGGAACATGTTTCTAAACATCCCTAAGCATGATTCTAACCATTAGCAACAAACATTATTCAGTTTTGAAGAGAATCATATCAATGGTATTTGATTTTTGAAAGAAAAGAGAAGAAGAAATAGAGCTTACTTGTGTTGTTGAATCAAAGAAGATTTGCAAGTGTTGTTGGAACCTTGAATCAAGCTTGCAAACCCTAAGAAACCCTAGAAAGTCGTTTTCCCCAGAACTAAACTCGAAATGGAAGTGTATGAAATGAAAATAAAATGAGGAAGTGGGCCCTTTAATCTGATTTTTTTCGCACGGGAAATGTTTGGTCGATGCCATCGACCAAGGAGCATCGACCAAGATGGGTCATTTTGCTGCCTTGGGCCAATTTTAAGAAAATTTTGATTTGTGATTGGATTTTGACCAATGTTGATTTATTTGCTTGCTACATTCATAGTTTTAACCATGATTTGAGTATCCTAATCATTGATCAAGTTGTTATTGTTAGATTCAAATTTTGGTGTCCTTATCTTTGATTTTTGCAGAATGGTCCTTCTTAGAAATCGTTTCGTTGGTGCCGGGAATGAAGAAGCACCTGCTGGGGGCGCCGACCAGCAAACTCAAGAGGATAGCCATACTACAAATGGGGTTTCTAATGCCCCCGAGATCGGAAGTTTCAAAGATATTGCTAGTGTCATGACCAATATGATGCAACAACAAGCAGGCCCAATTTAATCAGATGATGACTAGCTTCATGACCCTCCGTGAAGAGAACCGTGTTGGCGACCAAGGGAATCTGGGTGTTGCAGCCCTGTATGTGGAGAGGGAGAGGTTCACTGGAAACCCGCATACCAGGCTGATGAAGAGCTTCCTAAAATTACAAAGTACCGTCATTCACCGGCGTGACTAAAGATGCTCTTTTCCCTAATACGTGGCTAAGGGAGTTAGAAAAGGCCTTCAGGCACTTGCAGTGTTTGGAAGCCCAAAAGGTCCTTTTTGCCAAGCAGAAGCTTCAGCATGAGGCTGATGCATGGTGGACCTCCACCAGGCCCATTCTTGAAAATCTTAATGCCGACGTTGTCTCTTGTGAAAGGTTTAAGGAATTTTTTTGCAAGAATTATTTTCCTGAGGATGTAAAAGATGCCAAAGAGGCCGAGTTATGGCATTAGTGCAAGGTTCTTTGTCAGTGCTAGAGTATCAGCAGAGGTTTGAAGAAATTTTCTTCTTCGCCCCCAAATCCATCAAGTCCGTCGAGGCAAAGGCGAAAAAGTTTTTCAAGGGACTGCGGCCTTCTATCAAGGCGTATCTCACGGTCTTACCCCTGGAGGTTATGCTCAGGTTGTTCAAAACTCGAAGAAGCTTGAAGAAAATGAGAAGGAAAATGCTCGAGTAAAGAGACCCTGGCAGCCTAGGCACCCTGGCTATGTGGACCGCACTGATCGACGCTTTGCTAGACCTGCTCCTGCCTTCTAGCCAAGGAGTTTTGGCAAGAGTTCCGATTCGTTCTGCTCTGTGGGCCAGCATGGGCAGTCCAGTGGAGTTAGACCTTCGGGAGTTGTGCATCCACCTCAGCCTGGGATGATGAATCCTAGACCTGCATTCTAGAGACCTCCCACTTTTGTGGCTCCTATTGGACAGAAAGATTCTACTTCTTTTGCAAGCAGACAGGCCATTTTGCTCGCTTTTGCCCGACGAAACCTGCCCAACCTTATGCTCCAGTCGTGAAAAGTGCTCTTGTTCCTGCCCCTGCCCCTCCCTCTTGCAGAGTATTCAACATATCTGGTGTTGAACAGGATCCTTGGCATGATGTTGTTATAGGTACATTGTTAGTTGCTTCATTTCCAGCATTTGTTTTGTTTGATACGGGTGCATCTCATTCGTTCATCTCATCTACTTTTGCTTTGAAGACTAACCTAACACCCCGGTGTTTATCTAGTTGTTTGTCGATTAGTACCCCTATTGGGTCTGCTGTTAAACTAGATAAAGTGTTAGAAGAATGTCCTGTGTTAATTTGTGGAAAGAACTTGAAGGCAAATCTAGTGTTGTTTGATATGAAGGATTTTGATGTAATCTTGGGAATTGATTGGTTGACATCCTACAATGCTGTAATCTTGTGCTCTTCAAAGAAGATTCAGTTTCGAAAGGAAGGAAATTCAGTTTTCCAGTTCCAAGGAGAAAAGGGAAGAGTTAGCAAGAAAACTTTTACTGCTTTAATGCAAGTCCACGCTTTGGTGGAAAGTGCTTCACCTTGAAGCAAGGTCAAAGAAGGGAAGAGACTTGAAGAAGTCAGGGTTGCTTGTGATTTTGCTGATGTGTTTCCAGATGATCTGTCAGGATTGCCCCCTGATAGAGAAGTTGAGTTTTCCATAGACTTAACTCCTGGAGCGGCTCTGGTATCTAAAGCTCCGTATAGAATGGCACCTACAGAGTTAGAAGAGTTGCAAACACAACTGAATGAGCTCTTAGAGAGAGTTTTGTGCAACCAAGTGTATCATCTTGGGGAGCTCCAGTCTTGTTTGTGAAGAAGAAGGACAGTAGCATGCGTCTATGCATTGATTACCGGGAGTTGAACAAGTTGACCATCAAGAATAGATACCCACTGCCCCGGATTGATGATCTTTTCGATCAGTTGAAAGGCGCGGCTATGTTCTCGAAGATTGACTTGAGATCTGGATATCATCAATTGAAAGTGAAGTCAAGTGATATCTTTAAGACAACATTTATAACAAGGTATGGACATTATGAATTTAGAGTTATGCCTTTTGGTTTAACTAATGCTCCTGTCGTGTTCATGGATCTTATGAACCGAGTATTTCATGATGTGCTCGATAAGTTTGTAATCGTTTTCATTGATGACATCTTGATCTACTCGAAGAATGAAGAAGAGAATGTGAAACACCTAAATTTCACATTGCAAAGGTTGAGAGAAAAGAAGCTCTATGCTAAGTTTAGCAAGTGTGAGTTTTGGCTCTCAAGGGTAGTATTTCTCGGCCATATTGTTTCAGCCGAAGGTATTCGTGTGGATCCTAAGAAGGTGCAAACAGTTGCTAATTGGGAAAGACCGAAGACCGTGACTGAGATAAGAAGATTCCTTGGATTGGCGGGATACTATAGAAGGTACATTGAGAATTTTTCTAGGTTGGCTGCTCCTATGACTAAGCTAACTAGAAAATAAGAGAAGTTTGTGTGGACCGAAGCTTGCGAGAAGAATTTTGAAGAGCTAAAAGTTAGATTGACAAGGGCCCCGGTTTTGACTATACTTGATGAGAGTTCCGGTGGGTTGACAGTCTACACTGATGCTTCCAAGATCGGTTTGGGTTGCGTGTTGATGCAACATGGTAAGGTAGTGGCATATGCCTCTCGGCAATTAATGATTATGGGCGGAACTACCCCACTCATGATTTAGAGCTTGCCGGCGCTGTCTTTTCTTTGAAGATTTTGGAGACATTACCTGTACAGTGAGAAGATTGCAATCTTCACAGATCATAAGAGTTTGAAATACTTCTTCACCCAAAAGGAGCTGAACATGAGACAAAGAAGATGGTTAGAATTGGTCTCTGATTGTGATTGTGACATCTAGTATCACCCAGGTAAGGCTAATGTTGTCACGCCCTCCCAGCCGGTACCCTATCTGGCATACCCGAGAGTGTGATCCACAGCCCGAAGATCAGGTATCGAGTGATCAACCTCCCACATAAACAATAACATAATCATGAACAATCATAACAAGAGTGCGGAAGATAAATCATAGATCCATTAAAGAAAGAATGAATCATAAATGAATCAGAATAATAGATATAATCAGAGTATCAAACAGATAAGTAAAGTGAGGCAAAAATCCCACTTTACAACCAGCGGAAAAGTAGCTCTAAAGAGAATAAACTAAATAAAATCTAATCCCAGTAGCTAGTACATTGGGTAACTAAATTGTTCTCCACTTTATAGACAACATCCTTGTAAGTGTAAATCTCATAAATGGCACAAGGACGCTTCCACTCGATGGTCGGACTAAGCATCGTACGGAGCATAACCACTCGCGGGATCTTCAGAGTAATTGTGGTAACCGCAATCACCTTCCTGGAGATATGCCTCTTCGCCTTGCGCTTCTTCATAGGGACCGTCATAGTACTCAGTACCTGCAGGATAGTCTAACAACATTGTACAATAAAGGAATGAGTTTCAAAGAAACTCAGTAAGGCAGTTAAAAATCCATAATAACATAAATGGCAGGATTCCAGAACAAACATAAATGCAATATGATATGAGACAAGCAATGAATGAATGAATCCAACTCTATGTTTCCCCCCCTCTCTTTCCCCCCCCCCCTTTAATTATACCCCCCCCCCTTTTTTAAGAAAGCCCCCCCACACCCCCAACCATTTAAGATATCTTGGATTCTCTCACGGATCATTTCACCGGTCTTGAGCAGCCGATTGGTAATGGGTCCTTCATCCCTCAGGACAAACTTTGGCAGGGGGTTAAGTCAACACACTCTCTCACAACCATTTGGTATAAGTACTGGCGCATGTCAGGGTAAAACCTAGCCAAATGCAAGTCTTCTACTTAGTTACATCAAGTCAGATCCAGATACGTCCATTCCTCGTCCCTGACGATCCTTTCCGGTATCCTTCACACTAGAGTCCTCATAGTCCCTGACTACGGACTCACCAACCCTATTGATCATCCACATATGGTAAACGGGAAGCTCTCACGTCCTCTCACGGGTTGGTTACCGGTCTTAAGCGCCCATGAGCCCAAGTCTAACCATATGCAACCCTACCAATAAATGGCCCCCACAATGTGATTCCTGTCCTCTCACGGGTTGGTTACCGGTCTTGAGCGCCCATGAATCCCCATTGCTACCACGGGTCGTTCGGTCTCAATACCCCTCCTGTAAAACCCAGCCCTAACCTTGACCCGGAAACCTTGTTATTTGTAGGTCCGATGACCCGAAGTAAAGTAAGAAGTCAGCTTTGGGCCATCCCAGTAGAGGACTTGGTGTCTGGCTTTGAATCCATGAAAGTTGATGATGAGGTTCTATTTATGGAAACTGAATCCTGATGAAGATCTAATTAGTTGATGGACTTGGAGTGCTCTCTATCTTGGTTTGAAGGCATTTCTACCTATTAGGTAAGTCACTTGACTTGTGTGCAAAACCCCTTTAAGATTGGATTTGATCTGGACCTTCAATTCCCTGTTTTGGTCTTGCTGTCAGCATTGGTCGACTGATTGGTCGATCGGGCCGATCGACCAATCCACTCGACCAATGAGTGCTGTCTTTGGCAATTAGGTTGTTCTTGCTCTATTTAAGTCCAATCTCGAGTCCACTTCGTATTTGCTGCCTCCAAACTCTCTGGAATGAACCAAAGACCTCTGCAAGTCATCTCTCTTGCATCCTTGGTGTTTTCGTGACGGATCTTCGTCAAAACTCTTCTTTTTGCATCAAAAGGTATGTCTACTCTCTCTTCTTCTCCTCCATCTTTGTTTTTCTTTCCTTTTTAAGTTGAGACAGTAGAAGAGATGCTGCATTCTCTGTTGCAAACATCTCTGAACATGTTCTCATGATCATCCTAAGGATTTGAGGCTAGAACAATGATCTTAACCATGATCATTGCAAGCTTTTGAAGGAATCATGATCAAACCATGATCTAATCTCTGTTAAACTTCTAATCTGAATTCTGATCTCTTTGGATCTTCTATGTTGATCATGTTAGTAGTTAATTACTGTGTTTTCTTTCCATGATCCATAATCCATAGATTTCTAGTTGTTCTCTTCTACCATACTATGTGTTCTTCATGATGCATGATAGTTACATATATGGTAGGTTTTATTTCCTTATTTAGATTTATACTTCTAAGCCTTATTCCATGAAGATCTATGTATGTTTTCATGATACCATTACCGAAAGCAATGATCCATCCTCCTATTGTCCTTGTCTTTGTTTTCTATTTCAAATTCATCAAGATCCATGGTTGATTTAATTATGGTAACTTTTTGTTTCCTAATTTGGATCTTGATACCTTGATTTGATTAGTGTTTTGAGGTCCCCTAATTGTTAGAATACTACTGATGTAGTCTACCCCTTGATTAGTACCCTTTTGAACCACCAAATTCGGATTTCATATCTTAAAACTCTGATTTTATAGGCTACTGTCTGCATTGGTCGACTGATTGGTCGACTGAACCACTCGACCAATCCACTCGACCAATGAGTACAGCAACTCCAGATTTGGTCTGTTTCGGATGTTTTGATATCTTTTCTTTAAGGATCTTTCCTAATATGTTGTATATACTTGTTTAGGACCTTCTTCTCAAGTTTGCCAAGATCTTACTTGATTTCTTAGGATTCCTTTGCGAGTTATAAAAGGTAAGGATGGTTATTTCCTTAATTACATAGATAGCATGAATCTAGTTTCTATATTTGAATATCATAGATATGATTCCTAAATTAGATTCTTACAATGATATTCTCTGTTGCATAACTTTGATTACAGTAGCATTACTTATTCATATTAAATTGATTCATGTATGATTTACTTACCAATGTTATACAAGTGATTGTAATTACTGATTTCTTTCCATATATGAAGTTACCATATATGTGATGATATGAATTGATGCATGTGTATGCTTAAGTATGGTTTGGAAAGGAGAGGTGTCCTTTCGACACTTCGTCCTTGGACTACTACGGGAATATTATGGGATGTTTCCGGAGATGCCCTCTGGACACCTTCCTAAACTGTTGGATGACATATCTAGGATTTGTCTAGTAGTGTTTGGCTAGGATGTCCTGTTATGTCGACCCTAATCGGAGGGGTATTGAGACCGAACGACCCGTGGTAGCAATAGGGATTCATGGGCGCTCAAGACCGGTAACCAACCCGTGAGAGGACAGGAATCACATTGTGGGGGCCATTTATTGGTAGGGTTGCATATGGTTAGACTTGGGCTCACGGGCGCTTAAGACCGGTAACCAACCCGTGAGAGGACGTGAGAGCTTCCCGTTACCATATGTGATGATCAATAGGGTTGATGAGTCCGTAGTCCGAGTTGGTCTGCCATAGGATCGCCGACTCTAGTGTAAGGATACCGGAAAGGATCGTCGGACGAGGAATGGAAGTATCTGGATCCGACTTGATGTAACTAAGTAGAAGACTTGCATTTGGCTAGGTTTTACCCCGACATGCGCCATACTTATACCAAATGGTTGTGAGAGAGTGTGTTGACTTAACTCCCGCCATGGTTTGTCCCGAGGGATGAAGGACCCATTACCAATCGGCTGCTCAAGACCGGTGAAATGATCCGTGAGAGAATCCAAGATATCTTAAATGGTTGAGGATGTGAGTGGACTTTCCTAAAGAAGTACGGTGCTATGACTTAAAGCATGTCGCCAATAGAGACCAGCATACATAGAGTTAGATTCATTCATTCATTGCTTGTCTCATATCATATTGCATTTATGTTTGTTCGAATCCCGCCATTTATGTTATTATGGATTTTAACGCCTTCTACGAGTTTCTTTGAAACTCATTCCTTTATTGTACAATGTTGTTAGACTATCCTGCAGTCGAGTACTATGACGGTCCCTATGAAGAAGCGCAAGTCAAGAGGCATATCTCCAGGAAGGTGATTGCGGTTACCACAATTACTCGAAGATCCCCAGTGGTTATACTCCGTACGATGCTTAGTCCACCATTGAGTGGAAGCGTCCTTGTGCCATTTATGAGATTTACACTTACAAGGATGTTGTCTATAAAGTGGAGAACAATTTAGTTACCCAATGTACTTGTTCTGGGATTAGATTTTGTCTAGTTTATTCTTTTAGAGCTACTTTTCCGCTGGTGTAAAGTGGGATTTTTGCCTCGCTTTACTTATCTCTTTGATACTCGATTATATTTAGTATTCGATTCATTTATGATTCATTCTTTCTTTATTGGATCTATGATTTATCTTCCGCACTCTGTTATGATTGTTCATGATTATGTTATTGTTTATGTGGGAGGTTGATCACTCGATACCGATCTTCGGGCGTGGATCACACTCTCGGGTATGCCGATAGGGTACCGGCTGGGAGGCGGCGATTGTATCGAGCCCAAGGTTCAGGAGATCCTAACCACAAAAGACAACAACTGAACATTCCGAGTCATTGATCCGAAATGACTCATCTACTCTTAGAAGTGAATAATAGAACACCGAATTAGAAACTTAACCTTGGAGGCATAACGAACATTTCGAATAACATACCATAATTATACTTGAACAAATGTCACTAATGCAAGGAAAAGAAGTTGCATAACATACAATAATTAAAGAGAAACAAAATGAACTTCATTAATTTCAAAGGTTTTTACAACGATTACATCCGAAATGCATAAATGGAAATCCTAAGGTCGTCTATCTAGGTGATCCGCTCGATCTCTCGTATGCTCGAACCCTCCGCTAGCTGAGTCACCCGATGCTCTATCCTATCCCGTCGTGACTCCATCCTCTCGTACATCTGCTCTGTCGACCTCCATTCTCTCTAGCATGGAAGTCATCGATCTCATCTCGTGCACCAAGATCCGAAGTCTCCGGACGCATGTGAAGGGCCACCTACCTCAAGTGTGATGAGAAACTCGTGATGCCAGGCTCACCTCCGCATATCCGCATCATCTCCGGCCTGATCATAACTATCGGACCGATATCCTCTCCTCCATCCTCTGATCCCCGATCCTCATCCTCGATTCATCATCATCCTCACCCTCCGACCAGAGATCTCTCGGCGTGTCTCATCCGACGAATGGTCCGAGTCCCAATAGGGTATCCCCGTGATCTAGTGTCCCCGGTGTATCCTCGAAACTCACCCCAAATGCCTGAAGATCAAAGTCGAAGCCTCCCATAGCAGTTCCGCATGCTGGCCCGCTGTCCTGCCGCTGAATGATGTGGAGAGATCGATCTCAAGCCCATGTGTGCGGTGATGCTAAGGCCTCCATCACCGTGACCCGATGGTGATGTCCGCTTCCATGATGTTCGGCCGACTATCACCGATAATCGTGCAGAACCCGTCATCCGTCCGCTAGTCCACGGTGTGAAGCATCGCGGCTATCCCATAGCGTGAGCATATCTCGCAGCTCTACCATCGATGCTGTCCGGATCCGCTCCGCGTATCCACACACCCGCGTGGATAGTAAGGAACCCGCAAGATCTCACCGTGTCCGGAGAGAAGCGAATCCGAGTCCGGAAGACCCCCTCCCGAGGACAAGTCTAAGTGGATGTCCTTGGCCTCGAGCCTCCTCTCGTGTAGTAAGGTTGCTGAAGAACAACCTCACTAGCTCCGGGTATACCAGAGATCCCGTGAAGAGATGAGTCCACCGTAATGTGTCGAACCTCGCCGAATCCTAAAGGCTCCGAGCTGCGTAAGTGAAGTAGACGTCCCATCTCGATGTGCGCCAGTAGGCCTCGTCGACTCCCGGTGTTCAAACATGTCGGTCTCCTAACCTCCCGTCTAGGCTCGAAAGGAACCCGACTTGCCCCTAAGAGCACCTACGATGCGACCACGACCTCTACCTCCTCTGCCCCCCTTTGCATAGTGTATCCGTGAAAGAGACAAGAGACAATTCCAATTAGTGCTATTTTAAGATTTGAGCCAAAAGGGTATTTTCTAATTTTTGGAAAATTTCAAATTTGGGGGAAATTTGTTTGAACATACTAGCTTTCTTTTTCTTCTTTTTTTGATAAAATCGATCAACTTGGATTAAAGAAAAAATTCAGCAAGAAGAAATTATTTTGCTGTCAATTGGATTTTTGAAAGTTAAATTGGTTAAATCAAATTGTATAGACCTATCTACAATGTCATCTTGACATGTAGCATTTGATCTCATAATTTGGTTTGAGAGAAAACAAATTTTTCTAAAGATATCATTTCGGTATAAAACTTTGAGATGAGCACCAATGTGTTAAAACTTGTTGTCTTCTGCTTGTGTTTAAACCTAGAATATTTTCTAACTTCCTATGATTTCTAGCATTGGATACAAGTAAAGCATGGTTTTATTGCAGTAGATGAATGGAAGGAAGATTGAGAGGTTTACCTTGTTTGTGAAGATGGTGTGTTGTGTGTTTGTTGAAGCACTAAATCACCTCAAGAACACTGTGGGAACTCTGGAGATTTTCCTAGAGCCTTACCTTTGGAAGAAGTTAGGAGGTTGGAATGTGAAAATGGGCTATTGCTTTCGCACCATTACTTTCCTCACTCACCATGGTCACAGTGACCCATTGCTGAATTTTGAAGTGATTTTTGCCTTTGAATATTGTTTGATGACTATATGGATATATTTGAGCATGATTTAAGTTTTAAATATTTGGACTTGTGTTTATGTTGAATCTTCAAATTCGGTATTTTGATGTTCTCGGTTTTGCAATGGTTACTCCGAGAAGTGGGCGTGGTGAATCCAGTGGTCATGGAGGTGGTGAAATACCTCGGGGAGGTGGTGAAGTACCTCATGGAGGTGGTGAGATACCAAATGTTGATCGGGGTACTCATGAGATCCCCGGTGCCCCAATGTTGGAAGTTTCGTAGATATTGCCAATATTATGGGCAATATGATGCGACAAGCGGCTCGGTTCAACCAGATGTTGGTGGGTTTCATGACTCGCATAATGAGACCCGGGCTGGTGCTAATGTGAATCCTCATGCCGCAGTCCCGAATGCAGGTTTAGCTGAACTCCTCATACTCCCGATGGAGAGTTTTCTCAAGATGCAAGTACCCACTTTTACCGGAGTTACCAAGGACCCCTTGTTTCCTAACAAGTGGCTTCGTGAGTTGGAGAAGGCTTTCCGACATCCGCAATGCTCTAAGCTCGAAGATTTTGTTTCTGAACGGTTGCAACAAGAAGCCGATGCATGGTGGATCTCCACTCGTCTCGTTTTGGAAGGTTTGCATGCGGAGTTGTAACTTGGGAGTTATTCAAAGAGGCTTTTTGTATGAACTACTTTCCCGAGGCGGTGAAGGATGCGAAGGAAGCTGAGTTTATGATCCCGACTCAAGGAACTCGTCTGTGTTGGAGTACCAACGAAGTTCGAGGAGCTTCATTTCTTTGCTCCGATTCTTTGAAGGAAGACCTCGCCAAAGCAAAGAAGTTCTTCAAAGGACTCGCCCGCCATTAAAGCTTACCTCACAGTCCAGCCTATAGTGAGCTATGCTCAAGTGGTGCAGAACTCGAAGAAGTTGGAAGAAACAGAGAAGGAAAGTGCTCGTGTGCAAAAGCCTTGGCAATCAAGGAATTCTGGTTTGGTGGATCGCAATGACCGTCGTTTTGTGAGACCTACACCCTACCCCACTCCTACCTTTCGGCTAAGAGTGTAGGTCGAACACGGGTTTTCAGCAGCCCGGCCAGTTTAGACAAGATGGCGGAAACCGACCACCAGCAAGTGCAAGTGCAAGTGCAAGTGCAAGGCCTTTTGTTCGAAGCCCTTTGTTGCAGCCACCCCGTTGGATCCAACAATCCGTTTGCTTCTTGCAAGCAAGCTGGTCATTTGCTCGTGCTGTCCGACGGCCGCCCACCGCCCGGGTGAAGAGTGCTCCTGCTCCTCCCTCCGGTAGAGTTTTCAGTATTTCCACGAGCAGATCCAAGCCATGAAGTGATTACAGGTACATTGTTAGTCGCTTCTATTTCGCATTTGTCTTATTTGATACGGGTGCATCTCATTCGTTCATGTCATCTGCATTCATCAAGAAGACTAACCTAATCCCCGAGAAGTTGTCTAGTTGTTTATTGATTAGTACACCTCCGTCCTGTTGTGAAACTAGATAAGGGGTTATCTAAATGTCCTGTGTTGATTTGTGAGAAGAACTTGGAAGCCAATTTTGTGATTCTTGACATGAAGGACTTCGATGTTATTTTGGGAATTGATTGGTTGACACCCACAAAGCCGTGTTCCTTTGTTCCTCAAAGAAGATCCAGCCCATATTTGTGGAAGTCCGGTCTTTGAATTTCAGGGTGAAAAGAGAAGGGTTTGTAAGAAGGTGGTCTGACCGATGCAAGTCTATGCCCTAGTGGATGATGCTTCATCCGAAGGCAAGGGTATAGTGGAGAAAAGAGTCGACAGTCGAGTTGTCTCGACTTGTTGATGTCTTCCCCGATGATCTATCGGAGTGCCTCCGACAGATGTCGAATTCTCTATTGATCTCGTCCCCGGTGCTGCTCCGTATCTAAAGCTCCGTATAGGATGGCTCCTACCGAGTTAAAAGAGTTGCAAAATCAGTTGAATGAGCTCATTGATAGAGGTTTCGTGCAGCCTAGTGTGTCACCTTGGGGAGCTCCGGTCTTGTTCGTCAAGAAGAAAGACGGTGTATGCGCTGTGCATCGACTACCATGAGTTGAATAAGTTGACTATCAAGAATAGATATCCGCTGCCCGAATCGATGATCTCTTCGATCAGTTGAAGGGTGCTTGTGTTCTCAAAGATTGACTTAAGGTCCGGATATCACCAATTGAAAGTGAAGTCTAGTGATATCTTCAAGACCTTTTCTGGTCACTACGAGTTTAGAGTCATGCCCTTCGGATTGACCAATGCTCCTCGTGTTCATGGACCTCATGAACCGAGTATTTCATGATGTGCTTGATAAGTTTGTGATTGTTTTCATTGATGACATCTTGATCTATTCAAGAGCGAAGAAGAGCATCGAGTCATCTAAGTTTCACCTTGCAAAGGTTGCAGAGAAGAAGTTGTTCGCTAAGTTTAGCAAGTGTGATTTCTTAAGAGAGTGGTATTCCTTGGTCATGTAGTTTCAGCCAAGGTATTCGTGTCGATCCCGAAAAGGTCCAAGCTGTGGCTGATTGGGAGAGACCGAAGTCAAACGGAAATAAGAATTTTCTTGGATTGGGTTACTACCAAGGTTTATTGAGAACTTTTCTCGGTTGGCTGCTCCTATGACTAAGTTGACCAGAAAGAAGAGAAGTTTGTTTGGTCCGGCCTGTGAGAAGAATTTCCAAGAGTTGAAAGATAGATTGACAAGTGCCCCGGTTTTGACTATACCGATAGTTCCGTGGTATGACAGTTATACCGATGCGTCAAAGATTGGTTTGGGTTGTGTATTGATGCAACATGGCAAGGTCGTAGCCTATGCTTCTCGGCAATTGAAGGATTATGAGCGGAATTACCCCACTCACGATCTAGAACTTGCCGCCGTTGTCTTTGCTTTGAAGATTTGGAGACATTATCTTTACGGTGAGAAGATTGCCATTTTCACGGATCATAAGAGTTTGAAATACTTCTTTACCCAAAAGGAGTTGAACATGAGACAAAGGAGATGGTTGGAACTAGTCTCCGATTATGATTGTGATATTCAAGATCACCCTGGGAAAGCAAATGTTGTTGCTGATGCTCTTAGTAGGAAGAACCGAAGAAGACTTTGGATTTGAATGCTTTGAGTTTACCATTGTGGTCTTCTATTGAGGGTTTTGATTTGGAAATCGTTCTCGAGAATTCTGAATTTATTCTTTCGCCATGACGCGAGATCTGGTCTTAGAGATAAGATTGTTGCTCCAGAGTTCATCAAGAGTTTTTGATCAAAGTTGAGAAGATTTCTTCGAATCTGAGTGGACCCCGACTTTGGTATATCCATGGATGGTGCTTTGTTGTTTAGAGGAAGACCGTGTGTGCCTCGCAAACGAAGAAGTTAAGAAAGAAATATTGAAGGAAGCACACCAGTCGGCTTTCTCGTACACCCGGAAGCACCAAGATGTACAAGGACTTGAAGGAACATTTTTGGTGGATTGGTCTAAAGGCGGATGTTGATGATTTTGTTGCCAAGTGTGAGACTTGCCAACGTGTGAAAGCCGTTCGACAACCTCCATCTGGATTACTTCAGCCCCTTCCTATTCCTAGTTGGAAGTGGGAGGATATCTCCATGGACTTTGTGACTAGCTTGCCTCGGACAAGTAAAGGCAATGACACTATGTGGGTGATTGTTGATAGGTTGACCAAATCAGCCCATTTTATTCCTATGAAGATCACTCATACTGTGGATAAGCTAGCAAGGCTTTATGTGGATAATGTGGTTCGTCCGCATGGTGTGCCATTGAGTATTGTCTCGGATCGTGATCCTAGGTTCACCTCAAGGTTTTGGAATAGTTTGCAAAGGCCTTGGGAACCCAATTGAACTTGAGTACAGCTCATCATCCACAGTCGATGGACAACCGAGCGGACAATTCAGACATTGGAAGACATGCTCGGATCTTGTGTGGTGGATATGGGTGGTAATTGGGATGAACACCTAGCTTTGGTTGAGTTTGCCTATAACAACGCTTATCAAGCCACAATAGGCATGGCTCCATTCAAGGCTTTGTATGGCAGTACTTGTAGGACACCTTTGTACTTGGACTCGAGACAGGTGAAAGAAAAGTCTTAGGTCCCGAGATGATTGAAGCTACAAGTGCTATGGTAGATATGATAAGAGAAAGGATTAAGTCTCGCCCACCAAGACAGAAATCTTATGCCGATAAGAGAAGGACCGATTTGGAATTTCAAGTTGGAGAGAAAGTCTTTCTCAAGGTCTCACCAATGAAGGGTGTGATGAGATTCAATGTTAAGGGAAAGCTTAGCCCTCGTTACATTGGACCTTTCGAGATTTTGGAAAAGGTTGGACCTGTTGCGTATCGATTAGCATTACCTCCGCCTCTTGCTGGTGTGCACAATGTGTTTCATATTTCGATGCTCCGAAAATACATAGAGAATCCGGAACACATTTTGCAGCAAGCACCTGAAGGACTTAGTGCTGATTTGACCTATGATGAAGAACCGGCCAAATCTTGGATAGGAAGGACAAGCAGCTGAATCGCGCCATTCCTTTGGTGAAGATTCGGTGGAAGAACCATACCCCAAGAAGCTTCTTGGGAGAAGGAAGAAGATATGAAGGAGAAGTTTCCTTACCTCTTTGGAAGCACAGTACGCTTTCAATTTCGGGGACGAAATTTCTTTAAGGGGGGAGAATGTAAAACCCAGCCCTAACCTTGACCCGAAACCTTGTTATTTGTAGGTCCGATGACCCAAATAAAGTAAGAAGTCAGCTTTGGGCCATCCCAGAGAGGACTTGGTGTCCGGCTTTGAATCCATGAAAGTTGATGATGAGGTTCTATTTATGGAAAGTGAATCCTGATGAAGATCTAATTAGTTGATGGACTTGGAGTGCTCTCTATCTTGGTTTGAAGGCATTTCTACCTATTAGGTAAGTCACTTGACTTGTGTGCAAAACCCTTTAAGATTCGATTTGATCTGACCTTCAATTCCCTGTTTTGGTCTTGTTTCAACATTGTCGCTGATTGGTCGTCGGCATCACCAATCCACTCGACCAATGAGTCTGTCTTTGGCAATTAGGTTGTTCTTGCTCTATTTAAGTCCAATCTCGAGTCCACTTCGTATTTGCTGCCTCCAAACTCTCTGGAACGAACCAAAGACCTCTGCAAATCATCTCTCTTGCATCCTTGGTGTTTCCGTGACGGATCTTCGTCAAAACTCTTCTTTTTGCATCAAAAGGTATGTCTACTCTCTCTTCTTCTCCTCCATCTTTGTTTTTCTTTCCTTTTTGTTGAGACAGAGAAGAGATGCTGCATTCTCTGTTGCAAACATCTCCAACATGTTCTCATGATCATCCTAAGGATTTGAGGCTAGAACAATGATCTTAACCATGATCATTGCAAGCTTTTGAAGGAATCATGATCAAACCATGATCTAATCTCTGTTAAACTTCTAATCTGAATTCTGATCTCTTTGGATCTTCTATGTTGATCATGTTAGTAGTTAATTACTGTGTTTTCTTCCATGATCCATAATCCATAGATTTCTAGTTGTTCTCTTCTACCATACTATGTGTTCTTCATGATGCATGATAGTTACATATATGGTAGGTTTTATTTCCTTATTTAGATTTATACTTCTAAGCCTTATTCCATGAAGATCTATGTATGTTTTCATGATACCATTACCAAAGCAATGATCCATCCTCCTATTGTCCTTGTCTTTGTTTTCTATTTCAAATTCATCAAGATCCATGGTTGATTTAATTATGGTAACTTTTTGTTTCCTAATTTGGATCTTGATACCTTGATTTGATTAGTGTTTTGAGGTCCCCTAATTGTTAGAATACTACTGATGTAGTCTACCCCTTGATTAGTACCCTTTTGAACCACCAAATTGTTTCATATCTTAAAACTCGATTTTATAGGCTTCTCGCATTGTCGTCGATTGGTCACTAACCACTCACCAATCCACTCACCAATGAGTCGCAACTCCGTTTGGTCGCTTCATGTTTTGATATCTTTTCTCTAAGGATCTTTCCTAATATGTTGTATATACTTGTTTAGGACCTTCTTCTCAGTTTGCCAAGATCTTACTTGATTTCTTAGGATTCCTTTGCGTTTAGGTAAGGATGGTTATTTCCTTAATTACATAGATAGCATGAATCTAGTTTCTATATTTGAATATCATAGATATGATTCCTAAATTAGATTCTTACATGATATTCTCTGTTCATAACTTTGATTACGTAGCATTACTTATTCATATTAAATTGATTCATGTTGATTTACTTACCATGTTATACAAGTGATTGTATTCGTTTCTTTCCATATATGAAGTTACCATATGTGATGATTGATTGAGCATGTGTGCTTTGTTTAGGAGGGTGTCCTTTCCCTTCCCTTGGACTACTCAATATTAATGTTTGAGAGCCCTCGACCCTTTTGACATATCTAGTTTCTGCTGCTTTCCCTAATGGGGTCAAGCAGGAGGAAGAGTAACCGTAAGGACGTCACATTGTGGGGCCAGGTGGCGATTAGACTTGGTACGTAAGACCTAACCAAGAGAGGGACGACCATTGTGGATATCTGGGTTTGAGTCCGTGTCGCAGGATCCGACTCTGTGGATACCGAGGTCGGAGTTCTGGTCGACTTGATGTACTGGAAGACTTCCTTTTTACCCACTCGCTTTCCGTTGAGAGGTGTTTACTTAACCCCTTTGTCCCGGGATGAAGGACCCATCAGAAGGACCGTGAGTCAGATATCTTAAATGGTTGATGTGGTGGACTTTCCTAAAGAAGTAACACTCCAATGCCCTCTGGTTGTTCATTATCATTTTCTCATATCATATCTTTATGTTCATCCCCTTTTGTTTTTACCCCTTCTTTGAAACTCATTCCTTTATTCATGTTGTTAGACTATCCCTCGTCTCCCTAGAGCCGTCAGACTATCTCCGTGTTCGTTCCACTCTCGTCCCTGGTTCTTGTTCCCCATTTATGGCCTCATTTATGGTTTACACCGGAGTCATAAGTGGAGTTTAGTTACCCAAGCTTTTTTTCTAGTTTATTCTTTTACTACTTCCAGTGATTTTCCCCTTATCCTTGATCTCTTTTTTGTTTCTCTTTTGTTCATTCTTTCTTTATTGATCTATGATTTATCTTCCCCTTATGATTGTTCTGATTATGTTATTGTTTATGGAGGTTGATCCGACTCTTCACACTCTGTTGCCACCTCCATTAGGTACATACAGACATCCTAGAAAACTACTAGAAACCTAGATATGTCAAATGGGTAAGCACGAACACCCATATATTCCGAGTAGTCAGCGAAAGGACCTCTCCTTTCAAACCATACTTAAGCATAACGCATCAATTATATCATCACATATTGGTAACTTCATATTGGAAGAAATCAATAATTACAATCATTTTATAACTGGTAATAATGAATCAATTTAATATGAATAAGTAATGCTACCGTAATCAAAGTTATGCAACAGTAGTATATCATTGTAAGAATCTAATTTAGGAATCATATCTATGATATTCAAATATAGAAACTAGATTCATGCTATCTATGTAATTAAGGAAATAACCATCCTTACCTTTTATAACTCGCAAAGGAATCCTAAGAAATCAAGTAAGATCTCGGCAAACTTGAGAAGAAGGTCCTAAACAAGTATATACAACATATTAGGAAAGATCCCTAACAGAAAAGATACCAAAACATCCAACACAGACCAATTCTGGAGTTGATGTACTCATTGGTCGAGTGGATTGGTCGACTGGTCCAGTCGACCAATCGGCGACCAATGCATAAGCCAAAAAAACAGAGTTTTAAGATATGAAATCCGAATTTGGTGGTTCAAAAGGGTACTAATCAAGGGGTAGACTACATCAGTAGTATTCTAACATATAGGGGACCTCAAAACACTAATCCAATCAAGATATCAAGATCCAAATTAGGAAACAAAAAGTTACCATAATTAAATCAACCATGGATCTTGATGAATTTGAAATAGAAAACAAAGACAAGAACAATAGGAGGATGGATCATTGCTTCAGGTAAAGGTATCATGAAAACATACATAGATCTTCATGGAATAAGGCTTAGAAGCATAAATCTAAATAAGGAAATAAAACCTACCATATATGTAACTACCATGCATCATGAAGAACACATAGTATGGTAGAAGAGAATAACTAGAAATCTATAGATTATGGATCATGGAAAGAAAACACAGTAATTAACTACTAACATGATCAACATAGAAGATCCAAAGAGATCTGAATTCAGATTAGAAGTTTAACAAAGATTAGATCATGGTTTGATCATGATTCCTTCAAAAGCTTGCAATGATCATGGTTAAGATCATTGTTCTAGCCTCAAATCCTTAGGATGATCATGAGAACATGTTCGGAGATGTTTGCAACAGAGAATGCAGCATCTCTTCTACTGTCTCAACTCAAAAAGGAAAGAAAAACAAAGATGGAGGAGAAGAAGAGAGAGTAGACATACCTTTTGATGCAAAAAAAGAAGAGTTTCGACGAAGATCCGTCAAGAAAACACCAAGGATGCAAGAGAGATGACTTGCAGAGGTCTTTGGTTCGTTCCAGAGAGTTTGGAGGCAACAAATACGAAGTGGACTCGAGATTGGACTTAAATAGAGCAAGAACAACCTAATTGCCAAAGACAACACTCATTGGTCGAGTGGATTGGTCGACCGGTCCAACGACCAATCAATCGACCAATGCCGGACAAGAAGACCAAAACAGGGAATTGAAGGTCCAGATCAAATCCAATCCTAAAGGGGTTTTGCACACAAGTCAAGTGACTTACCTAATAGTTAGAAATGCCTTCAAACCAAGATAGAGAGCACTCCAAGTCCATCAACTAATCAGATCTTCATCAGGATTCAGTTTCCATAAATAGAACCCCATCATCAACTTTCATGGATTCAAAGCCAGACACCAAGTCCTCTACTGGGATGGCCCAAAGCTGACTTCTTACTTTACTTCGGGTCATCGGACCTACAAATAACAAGGTTTTCGGGTCAAGGTTAGGGCTGGGTTTTACAAATGCTGTTGCGGATGCTCTTAGTAGGAAAAGTCAAAGGAAGGAATTGGACTTGAATGCTTTGAGTCAGCCTTTGTTGTCGTCGATGGAAAGGTTTGGTTTGGAAATGGTCCGGTTCGGATTGTATTCTTTATGCTATGACGGCAAGATCCACCCTTAGAGATAGGATTGTTGCTTTGCAAAGTTCTGATCAAGAGTTGGAAGAGAAGATTGAAAAGATTGCTTTGAATCCCGATGTGAAATCCAGCCCAAACCTAGCCAGGACACCCTATCCGTTTTGAGTAAAGAAGGGTAAGTTTAAATGTTACACCTTAAAGTTGGGCCTTGATTTCAGTGTTATTATCTTTGAAAGCTTTAGGAAGTCATGCCAGACCTTTCCCTTAGGGTAGATCTGTAATGTCCGGCCTTATCCTAACCTTGACCCGGCCCGGAATCTGTTATGTTGTAGGTCCGAAGACCCGAAGTGGGGGAAAAAGAGACTTGTAGACCCTTTTGGTCGATGATTTGGTGTCAGAGCCCAAGCCCATGGACATTGACGATGATGCCCCTCACTTGAGAGCATTGTCAATGTTAGTTTTGAATCTGCGCACCGAAGAGGCGATCAAAAGCAAGAGCAATTCCTTCTATCCAAATAATTTAATAATAAAAGTCGAGAAAGTACCTCAAAAGGATTCACAAATAACATCAGAGTGCGGAAAATATTTCATTTGTATAAACAATCAAGTGTGAAAAGGAGGGACGAAACCCATCCTATAATATTAGCGAAGATGAAACGACTAAAAGTAAAGGTTACAACCGATTCACCAAATAATAAGTGAAACAACTAAGCTATAGTCCCGACAATTCAAGTAAAAAAGGTTAAAAAGGGAATGAGGCGACATCTCATCCCTAACACACAAATATAAAACTAAACTGCTACAAACAAGTCTTGATCTCGGTCTACTCGTCTTTATCAACTGGTTCATCGCCACCGGTATGATACAAGTCTTCAACTCGGCCTCCAGAGGGTTGACTGCCATAGTCAACAAGTGGCAAGATCTTGAGAAAAGTCTAACAAAATATGTTGCAAAAAGGAGTGAGTTCAAAAGAACTCAGCAAGGTAGTCATTCCATAAAATATAAACCATATGATACAAGCCATAATATGATGCAATATGATATGGAACACATGATGCAAGTATGGTTCTAACTCTATGAATGCTGGTCTCTAAGTTAGACATGCTTTAAGTCATAGCACCATACTTCTTTGGGTCGTCTGTCACTCTCCCATTTCCATATCTTGGGAATGCCAGGGGAAAATCGGTAAAGTCATCTCAAAAACCATGGTAAGGGGATCGGTCACCGCTCTCTCACATCACCATTTGGTATAAGTACTGGCGCATGTCACAAGACACGGAAAGCCTAGCCCAAGGTGCAAGTCATCTACTCAATTATATCATCTCGATCCAGATACGTCCATTCCTTGCCCCCGACGATCCTTTCCGGTATCCTTCACACTAGAGTCAGCGTAATCCCGGATTACGGACTCATCAACCCTATTGGTCATGCACAAATAGTAAACGGGAAGCTCTCACGTCCTCTCACGGGTTGGTTACCGGTCTTGAGCGCCCGTGAGCCCAAGTCTATCCATTTGCAACCCTACCAATAAATGGCTCCCACAATAAGATTTATGACATCTCACGGGTTGGTTACCGGTCTTGAGTGCCCACAAATCCCCACTGCTACCACGGGTCGTTCGGTCTCAATGCCCTTCGAATCGGGTCTGATACGACAAGGACATCCTAGCCAAACAACTAGACAGTCCTATGTATGTCATCCAATAACCCGGAAAGAGTCGATAGGCACCTTCGGAGAACATCCCATATTATTCCCTCCGGTGTCCAAGGCAGAAGCGTCAATAGGACACTCCCCAATCCCAAGTTATACGTAGGCAATCACATATTCAAGTTCATCACTTCTCATGCATCCAATACATCTTCATAATACAAGTTAAATCATGATATTGAAATGAATCATCATAGACATAAGTAAACAAGAATAGTAATGTAACATGACAAAAGTATAAAGATTTCAATACTACTGTTCTAACACATATATAACAGTCTTATAAAGATTAAAAGAAATCAAGAGATTCTATTCATAAATAAGAACGTAAATCATAAGTTGATGATCTATATGTTTATGGAGATAACCATCCTTACCTTAGGTTGAATTGATGATGAATTGAGAATACCAAGAAATAGTCCAAAAGAATTGTTGAGACCCTAAATAAACATCAATAATAAGTTAGAGAAGAAATTGGGAAGATCGGATGCTAATTGGATCAAAATCGGCCAAGGTTGTTGTCAAGAACAACTTTGGTCGATGGTATCGACCAAAAGGATCGACCAAAATTCTCTTCGGGACGAAATAGAGGATTTTGGGGATTTTGGTCCGAAATGGGTCTTCCGGGGTTCGGATCGATCCGAAACTTGGAGGGATGAATAATAACAATGTAAGAACACTACCTAGCAAGTATTATCACAATCCAATGGTCCAAATGAAAACCCCAAAATTCAGGTCCTATGTTCTAAAGAAAAGAATCCTAGCATTCATGAGAAATTGATGGAATTGAAAGGGAAGCTAGAGAATTAGTTGGGGAATAGGTTAGGAACATGATTACAATCATTTGCAAGCCAGAGATTAGACTAATCATACTCCACATCTTAGTTTAGTATAAGAAATCAAGTTGTTAAGCAAGGAATCATGGTAATGTATATGTAAGGATCAAGATGCAAGTGAGGCATAGCAAGAATGAAGGAAAAACAAGTATAAATGGGAAGAGACATTCATGGCAAGGTGTTTGCAAGGCTGCAGCACCTTGGCCATGGTCTCATCAGTAAAAAGAAGAAGAGAAGTGGGTAGGATAGAGAGCAAGAGAAGGAATCATACCTTGGAAGATGATAGTTGGAGAAAAGAGACAATGATTATTGTAGAAGATCATCACCCAAGCCAAAGAGGAGCCTAAGAGGAGCCTTCCCACGTTCTCAGGTGTTGAAATGAGTAAAATATCGTTCTACGTTTTAGGTTTCACTTAAATAGATGAAGGAATATCCAAAAAGCATTTTTTTCTCGATTCTGGGTAACTTTGGTCGATGGTTTTGGTTGATGGCATCGACCAAAACAGGTAACAGGTATCAGCAGAAAATCCAGAAATAGTTTAGCAACTTCGAACAGGGATTAGGAGAGCTATACAAGGTCAAATTGAGTGAGGTTTTCTTCTACAAGTCAATCAAGAAGTATAGTTTCCAGAAATTCCTTTGGATCAAGCATGTGAGGTCATTAGGTCCACAAAATAAGCTCACCTTCTTTGATGCGCAAGAAGGATTTGCAAGACAGAGTTCAGCAACTTTGGACAGAGATTTGGAGGGTTATATGTGGTCAAATTGAGTGGGGTTTTCTCCTACAAGTCCATCAAGAAGTCTATTTTCGGGAAATATATTTGGATTGAGCACAGGAGGTCATTTGGTATTTCAACTAATTCACCCCTCTTTGGTGCGCAGATTCAAAACTAACACTGACAATGCTCTCAAGTGAGGGGCCTCATTGTCAATGTTCATGGGCTTGGGTTCCGACACCAAATCATCAACCAAAAGGGTCCACAAGTCTCATTTCCCCCACTTCAGGTTTTCGGACCTACAAACATAACAAGTCCCGGTCCGGGTCAAGGTTAGGATAAGGTCAGACATTACAGATCTACCCTAAGGGAAAGGTCTGACATGGCTTCCTAAGGTTTTCAAAGATAATAATATTGAAATTAAAGTCCAACTTTTAAGGTCCAACATTGAACAAGTCTTTCTTTATCCCAAAATAAATAGGGTGTCCGGGCTAGGTTTGGGCTGGATGTTACAATGACGGTACATATGAAGAAGGGCGGGGAGAGGGAGGCATATCTACCGCAAGGTGATAGCTGTTACGACGATTACTTTGAGGATCCCTCGAGTGATCATGCTTCGTACCATGATTAGTCCATCCGTGGAGTGGAAGCGTCCTTGTCTTATCTCTAAAGTCTATACTTACAAAGACATTCTTTACAAAGTGGAAAACAATTTAGTTACTTTTTGTACTTCTTATTGGGATTAGTTATAATCTCTTTTCTTTTCTTTTGAGCTACTATTCCGCTGATTGGTAGAGTGAGTTTTCCGCCTCACTTTACTTTATGACTTGACATTTTTATTAACTTTCGTACTCTGATGATATATGATCTTATTCCTTCCTTATTTGGATCTCTCACTTATATTTTGCCTATTGATTATTTATGTTCTTGATTATGTTATTGCTTATGTGGGAGGACGATTTCCTCGATACTTGATCTTCAGGGCTGTGGATCACACACCCGGTATGCCAAGTAGGGTACCGGCTGGGTGGATGTGACAGATTTCCTCAATACTTGATCTTCGGGGCTGTGGATCACACACTCGGGTATACCAGGTAGGGTATTGGCTGGGTGGATGTGACGTCATGTGTCATTCCGTTGTCAGTCCAAATCTCTCATTTTATGTGACTCAATGTGTCACGCCCTCCCACCGTACCCTATCCGGCATACCCGAGAGTGTGATCCACAGCCAAGATCGGTATCGAGTGATCAACCTCCCACATAAACAATAACATAATCATGAACAATCATAACAAGAGTGCGGAAGATAAATCATAGATCCAATAAAGAAAGAATGAATCATAAATGAATCAGAATAATAGATATAATCGTAGTATCAAACTGATAAGTAAAGCGAGGCAAAAATCCCACTTTACAACCGCGGAAAAGTAGCTCTAAAGAGAATAAACTAAATAAAATCTAATCCCGAGCTAGTACATTGGGTAACTAAATTGTTCTCCACTTTATAGACAACATCCTTGTAAGTGTAAATCTCATAAATGGCACAAGGACGCTTCCACTCAATGGTCGGACTAAGCATCGTACGGAGCATAACCACTGCGGGATCTTCGAGTAATTGTGGTAACCGCAATCACCTTCCCGAGATATGCCTCTTCGCCTTGCGCTTCTTCATAGGGCCGTCATAGTACTCGGACTGCAGGATAGTCTAACAACATTGTACAATAAAGGAATGAGTTTCAAAGAAACTCGAGGCGTTAAAATCCATAATAACATAAATGGCAGGATTCCAACAAACATAAATGCAATATGATATGAGACAAGCAATGAATGAATGAATCTAACTCTATGTATGCTGGTCTCTATTGGCGGACATGCTTTAAGTCATAGCACCGTACTTCTTTAGGAAAGTCCACTCACATCCTCAACCATTTAAGATATCTTGGATTCTCTCACGGATCATTTCACCGGTCTTGAGCAGCCGATTGGTAATGGGTCCTTCATCCCTCAGACAAACCTTGGCAGGGGGTTAAGTCAACACACTCTCTCACAACCATTTGGTATAAGTATTGGCGCATGTCAGGGTAAAACCTAGCCAAATGCAAGTCTTCTACTTAGTTACATCAAGTCAGATCCAGATACGTCCATTCCTCGTCCCTGACGATCCTTTCCGGCATCCTTCACACTAGAGTCCTCATAGTCCCTGACTACGGACTCACCAACCCTATTGATCATCCACATATGGTAAACGGGAAGCTCTCACGTCCTCTCACGGGTTGGTTACCGGTCTTAAGCGCCCGTGAGCCCAAGTCTAACCATATGCAACCCTACCAATAAATGGCCCCCACAATGTGATTCCTGTCCTCTCACGGGTTGGTTACCGGTCTTGAGCGCCCATGAATCCCCATTGCTACCACGGGTCGTCCGGTCTCAATACCCCTCCGATTAGGGTCTGACATAACAGGACATCCTAGCCAAACACTACTAGACAAATCCTAGATATGTCATCCAACAGCTTTAGGAAGGTGTCCAGAGGGCATCTCCGGAAACATCCCATAATATTCCCGTAGTAGTCCAAGGACAGAAGTGTCAAAAGGACACCTCTCCTTTCCAAACCATACTTAAGCATACACATGCATCAATTCATATCATCACATATATGGTAACTTCATATATGGAAAGAAATCAATAATTACAATCACTTGTATAACATTGGTAAGTAAATCATACATGAATCAATTTAATATGAATAAGTAATGCTACCCGTAATCAAAGTTATGCAACAGTAGTATATCATTGTAAGAATCTAATTTAGGAATCATATCTATGATATTCAAATATAGAAACTAGATTCATGCTATCTATGTAATTAAGGAAATAACCATCCTTACCTTTTATAACTCGCAAAGGAATCCTAAGAAATCAAGTAAGATCTCGGCAAACTTGAGAAGAAGGTCCTAAACAAGTATATACAACATATTAGGAAAGATCCCTAACAGAAAAGATACCAAAACATCCAACACAGACCACTTCGGAGTTGCCGTACTCATTGGTCGAGTGGATTGGTCGAGTGGTCCAACGACCAATCATCGACCAATGCAACGTAGCCTAAAAACCAGAGTTTTAAGATATGAAATCCGAATTTGGTGGTTCAAAAGGGTACTAATCAAGGGGTAGACTACATCAGTAGTATTCTAACATATAGGGGACCTCAAAACACCAATCAAATCAAGATATCAAGATCCAAATTAGGAAACAAAAAGTTACCATAATTAAATCAACCATGGATCTTGATGAATTTGAAATAGAAAACAAAGACAAGAACAATAGGAGGATAGATCTTTGCTTCAGGTAAGGGTATCATGAAAACATGCATAGATCTTCATGCAATAAGGCTTAGAAGCATAAATCTAAATAAGGAATTAAAACCTACCATATATGTAACTACCATGCATCATGAAGAACACATAGTAAGGTAGAAGAGAACAACTAGAGATTTATAGATTATGGATCATGGAAGGAAAACACAAGAATTAACTACTAACATGATCAACATAGAAGATCCAAAGAGATCAGAATTCAGATTAGAAGTTTAACAAAGATTAGATCATGGTTTGATCATGATTCCTTCAAAAGCTTGCAATGATCATGGTTAAGATCATTGTTCTAGCCTCAAATCCTTAGGATGATCATGAGAACATGTTCAGAGATGTTTGCAACAGAGAATGCAGCATCTCTTCTACTGTCTCAACTCAAAAAGGATAGAAAAACAAAGATGGAGGAGAAGAAGAGAGAGTAGACATACCTTTTGATGCAAAAAGAAGAGTTTCGACGAAGATCCGTCAAGAAAACACCAAGGATGCAAGAGAGATGACTTGCAGAGGTCTTTGGTTCGTTCCCAGAGTTTGGAGGCAGCAAATACGGTGGACTCAGATTGGACTTAAATAGAGCAAGAACAACCTAATTGCCAAAGACAACACTCATTGGTCGAGTGGATTGGTCGACTGGTCCACGACCAATCACACCAATGCCGACAACGAAGACCAAACAGGGAATTGGGTCCAGATCAAACCAACCTAAAGGGGTTTTGCACACAAGTCAAGTGACTTACCTAATAGGTAGAAATGCCTTCAAACCAAGATAGAGAGCACTCCAAGTCCATCAACTAATCAGATCTTCATCGGATTCGTTTCCATAAATAGAACCTCATCATCAACTTTCATGGATTCAAGCCGACACCAAGTCCTCTCGGGATGGCCCAAAGCGACTTCTTACTTTACTTCGGGTCATCGGACCTACAAATAACAAGGTTTCCGGGTCAAGGTTAGGGCTGGGTTTTACACAATGCCACGAGAGAATATACTTTATGGTTCCCACGAACCTCGGGACTTAATGCCACGAAAGAATGTAGATTTTGGTTCCCATGACCTATGACTCAAAGTATGTACATTATGGTTCCCATGAACCTATATGTCATCTTTATAACTCGAGTTTAACTTTATGTGTTATATGACACACCTCAAGGCTAATACATAAATGCCTCAACCTTTGTTTAAGGTTAACACGTACCTTAAGACTTTCATAATATGCAACATGATAATAATGTGAACACCAATGTGTCACCAAAGAACTTTATTAATTCAAATAATAGATTATCGAAGCATAAAAAAATGTTAAGAAACGAATATAGATGAAAAAAACTTTATTACACAATAGAGCAAAATATGAAAAACTCCCACTACGCAACCACATCTAAGGATGTTCCCAAGCCAATAGTCACTACATGTTTATCAAAGACGTTAGGGCAGGAGACCATTAGTTGGGGGATCTGCAACCATATCATTTGTACTAATATGCTCTACCGGTGATGTCACCTCCATTAACCTTTTCTTTAATAGTCAAATATTAAATTTTCAAGTGTTTAGACCCTTTGATACCCTTATTATTGTTAATAAAACCCAATAGAACTGCTATCACAATACAACTGGATAGGTCTATCCACAAAGTCAAAAAGCTAACTATCTAATAAGGTTACTTAGCCAAACAGCTTGAGTAGTTGCTGCATAACACGCTAGAAACTCGCATGCATAGTAGAAGTGATTATACTTTGTTTTGAGCTTTTCCACGATACTGCCCCTTCAGCCATCATGGAGATGTATCCTGATGTGGATTTCCTATCATCCTCACAACTAGCAAAATCAAAATCTATGTACCCTACAAGCTATAGATTTGAACCATGTCTGTAGACTAACATATAATCTCTTGTCCTCTTCAAGTACCTCAGAACCTTCTTTACAACAACAAAATGATAGAAACCAGGGTTCATTTGATATTTGCCTAGAAGTCAAATGCAATGTCTAACCTAGTATAGACTTGGGCATACATGATGCTACCAAGTGCACTAGCATAGGGTACATTCTTCATTTGTTCTCTCTCAAAGATCATTTCTAGGACATTGTGACCGGCTCAATTTATCTCCCTTGATAATTGGAACTCTCAGGTTTACAATCTAGAATATTAAACCTCTTCAAAACATGGTCAATATATGTCCTTTGAGAGAGACCCAACATGTGGCGTGAACGATCACAATGGATCTTAATACCTAGCACAAAACTTGCCTCACCAAGGTCCTTCATATCAAAATTCTCAGACAACATTCTCTTGGTCTGATGTAGTAAGCCAATGTCACTACTAGCAAGCAAAATATCATCAACTCAAAGAGTGAGGAAGATGAAATTCCTCCCATTGACCTTGCTATATATACACTGATCTACTAGGTTCTCAACAAACAAATGAGGTTAAAACATTATCAAACTTTAAGTACCACTATCTAGAGAGCTTGCTTGAGACCATAAATAGACTTCTTGAGTTTACACACAATATCAGAACAATCCATTGCAAACCTTCTGGTTGAACTATATAGACTTCCTTATCAAGGTTTCCATTCAGAAAAGCAGTCTTCACATCCATCTAATGCGATTCCATATCAAAATGAGCCACTAATGCCATAATTACCTAGAAAGAGTCCTTGGAGGAGACAGGTGAGAAAGTCTCATTATAGTGAATTCCTTCTTTCTAAGTAAATCCCTTTGCTACTAGCTTGGCCTTGAACCTCTCTATCTTTCCTTGTGAGTCCTTATTTCTTTACACCCACTTGCAACCAATGGGTTTACAACCTTTGGGCAACTCAACAAGCACCCAAACGTCATTACATCTCATTGGCTGCATCTCATCCCTCATCGCATCCATCCACAAAATTGAGTGAGGGCTAGAGACAGCTTCCTAATAGGTGACTGGATCAATCACAATACCAATATCATAGTCGTGCTCACCTAAGTACCCATGTAGTCTGGTGGTATAGTAGATCTCCTTTCTCTTTTGGATCTCCTTGGTAGAGCCAAAATAGCTGCATCCTGAATTTGAAGATCCCGAATAGGAGAACTGGCAACAATGGGTTCCTGGACCTCAATGAGTGCAACATCTAATGTAGTATGCTCTATATCAACTTAATTAGGGAGAGAGAAAGATATATAAATGTTCCAATATCACTGCTATCCTCCACATTTTGTGAACACAAATTACCCTTCTCGACTACATCAAATTCCATAAACTTGGTTGTTTGAGAATCCACAATTCTGGTACCTCCATAGGGATTGTATAAACGATATCCCTTGGAAAGATCAGGGTAGGAGACAAAATAGCAACTTGTGGTTTTAGATTCCAATTTGCCTAATGTTGGATTATACAATCTCACTTCTGTAGGACAACCCCAAACTCTAAGATGGTTTAAGCTAGGTTTACGACTAGTCCACAGCTCAAAAGGAGTCAAAGGAACATACTTGGAAGGGACACAATTAAGGACATAAATGGTTGTTTTCAAGGCTTCACCCATAAAAAATTAGGTAAATTAGTTTTACTAATCATACTCCTAACCATATCTATAAGGGTGCGATTACGCCTTTCCCACATCATTTTGCTCAGGACTTTCCAAGCATAGTAAACTAGCCTATTATACCAGATTCCTCTAAGTACTTGGCAAATGGGCCTTTAAGCTTACCAACATCCCCATATCTGCCATAGTACTCTCCTCCTCGGTTAGATCTAACACTTTTGTATGATTTTCCCCAATTGTTTTTCAACTTCGGTCTTAAAAATCTTGAACTTCTCAAGAGATCGACTTTTTTTAATCAAGTACGTATAACCATGTCGGGAATAGTCATCTATAAATGTAATGAAATAATACTTTCTACAAAATGTGGTTGAGTAGGGACCACTAATATCAGTAGAATAACCTCTAACAAGTCAGAACTACGGACTGTAGATTTCTTTTTGGTTTTGGTTAACTTACCCCTACAACAATCTACACAAGTATCTGGGCCACCAACAATTGTATGGAGGATGTTTGAATTTATCAACCTTCCTACTCTTTTTATGTGGCCATGTCTTTTATGCCACAATGTGTAAGGTTGTTCCTTAGGCAACTTTTAAGGGCAATAGTTTCAACATTACAGGAGACATAGGCATCCTCATTTGATGTAAGACATAATCTACATAATCCATATGACATTGTGTAACATCCAACTTTATTTGAATTAAAAAACATAGATATTCTACTGTCTTTCACTTCAAGAGAATAACCACACAAGTCTAAAAGTGAAACAGAAATCAAGTTTCTTCTAAATGTTGGTACATAAAAAGCATCCTTTAACAATAACTTAAAGCCAGTGTCTAATGTTAAAATGATAGCTCCCACTAATTCTATGTCTTCTTCTACATGTGTCCTCACAACGAGCTTTGACTCCCTTCTACTTGGCTTTCTCTTGCTTATAAACCCCTGTAAAGTGGAAGTAACATGATTAGTTGCATCACTAATTAGCCACTAAGAAGTGGATGGGACTAGAGAAATATTGGATTCACAACTAAGAGCCAACGAGTCAATACCTTTATTCTCGCATTTGGCTAACCAAGTTTTATATTTGGTGCAGTCTTCCCTCTTGTGACTTCTCTTCTTACAAAAGAAGCAACTGTGATCATTCTTTTTGAGGGGAGCTCTCTTGGGCCCTAAATTGTTAGTGTGACTAGTTTCTTTACCTTTACCGTGAGCAACCTCAGGAGTATGGTTTTTGAACTTCTTTACCTTATATTTGTGGGGTTTAGATGCAAACAAGGTTACACGGGTTTTGTCTTTCTTTAATTTGTCTTCTTTAGATACAACTCTAGAGATAAAGTCATTTATGGACCAGGCTTCATCTTAAGAAATGTAATTTGTCTTTATGATGCCAAACTCAGGTGGGACGGTATTAAGGGCCTGATGGACAATTACATGATCAGGAAGTGAAACACCCAGGGCTTTGAGTTTGGTTGAAAATCAACCATCCTAATGACATAATCCCTAACTCCTCCAGAACAATCATATTTCATAGTAAAAAGTCCCTATAGAAATGTACCAACTTCAGCATTAGATGAGACATGGAACCTCTGTGCCATTGTTTCCAAAAAAATTTAGCAGTGCACTCTGTGGGTAAACTACTCTTGAGGTGTTCTCTGATAGACCTCTTCATAGACAGTATGCATATACGGTTACTTTTCACCCAAGCAATATGAAGTAGTTTTTCTTCTTGTGTACTACTATCAGTCAAATCTGTTGTTTTTCAGTAACTAAATATATGTAGACATTTTCCATTTCCATAGCAAATATTATATCCTCCTCCACTTCTTAAAATTCGACCCCGTAAGAACCTCAATAGTAACCATGTTATTGTTGAACAAAAAATGTCACTGAAAAACAAACAATGTATACTTTATTAGCACAATGTGGATAATGTTATCAATACATCATTAGAGAGTATACATTCAAAGATCATGTAAAAACACTTTTGGGCAGAATTCATGACATACAATTGTGATACTCCCTTACACATCAATGGCCATGAGCGTATTCCAACCTTAAAAAATTTACCACCTTTGGATGTATAAACTTCTTAAATCAGTCAACTCCCAACTAAATGTTGTACGTGTCACCCTCTTAATTCTAATACATAATTACTACATTTGGTGTATAAAACTGCATTAACACCAAGAGACATCCCATTACTATATATGATTGACATTTCATAAACTCAACCATGAATGCCACTTTGGCAGTCACTCAATGAAGCTCATGAAATTCTCATATTGGGATATACTTTATGTTACCCACAAATAATATTAGTTATAATTTTTAAAATGAATGGCAAAGGGGCTAGATTGCATAGAAAATTACAACACATGCTAATACATTGTTTGGAAAAGGTTCAGGATTACCAAAAGACAATCAAAGCATGTATAAAATACATCATACATTTGCATAAAAACTCATATAAAATATGCTCACAATATAAAACCATGAGATAATATAAAAGAACCATGTCAATGACTTATCTAACGGCAAAATTACAAACCCATAAACATGTTTTGTCATACTTCACATACATAGGGAAAAATTGGGTTTTAAAAATGGTTCCCTTGCATTTGGAAGGGTCCAAAACATAGAATCCAAGAGAATGCTTCAAAATTCCATACGGTTTGGCCAAAAATTAAAAAAAAATACTAAATATATAGTATTTTGGATGTTTTTTTAATATCAATTAAACCGGCTCAGGTAGCAATAAAAATGGTCCCAAAGCAAATCACAAACCATATTCGGTCGAATTGAACCGAACCAAAATCAAACCGTTAATTGGTCAAAGCGAATTAATTCGCAGTATTGGTGAGTTGACTCACTGGGTCAAAACGAGTTTGGTCAAAACAATTCAAATAGCAAACCGGTCCACCCGAAGCAAACCCATTTGGTCAGACCGTTGACAATCAACACGATCAACCTTGATGACCCGATGGGTTCAGATTCGAGTCATCCCGACAGTCAGGTGGGCCCAACCCATTGATCGGTCAAACTACCACGTCAACATTGATATTAGTTAAAAAAACCCAAAAAACTATTGCCGAATTTCCGTAGCATGTGGCGGCACGTACGGAGTTTGGTGATGATCCATAATATATCGATCCCTTCATTTTTTTTGAGATCCTTTTTAGAAAATAGTTATTGGCCTAAAACTATACGGTTTCGATTAAAACTCAAGAGAAAAATTCACAAGTTGCATAGGTTCAATTCTAGAACCCTAAATTCATCATTCAACATTCCTACGAGTCTTTAATCAATTCTATGCAGGCTCTGATGCCAAATGTAAGAATATTTCTATCCAATATCGCATAGATCGATTAAAAACACTTTAGTACAATAACAATAAAAGATGATGATCAACATACCTTCTTTTGGATCCATTGGAGACGAAGTATAGTAGAATCTCTTCTATAGTCTCCCTGTGAAACCCAGCCCTAACCTTGACCTGGAAACCCTGTTATTTGTAGCTCTGACAACTCGAAGTAAAGCAAGAAGTCAACTATGGGCCATCCCAGTGGAAGACTTGGTGTTTGGCTTAGAATCCATGAGTGTTGATGACAGTGTTCCATTTATGGAAACTGCACCCTAATGAAGAAGGAATTAGTTGATGGACTTGGAGTACTCTCTGACTTGGTTCGAAGGCATTTCTACCTACTAGGTAACTCACTTGGTGTGTGTGCAAAACCCATATATGTTTGGATTTGATCTGAGCCTTCATTTCCCTATTTTGGACTTCCTGTCCTGATTGGTCGACTCATTGGTTGATCGGCCGGTCGACCAATCAATCGACCAATGGGATCTGATTTGCTGATTAGGTCTTTGCTTGCTCTATTTAAGTTCAATCTCGAGTCTACTTCGTATTTTCTTGCCTCCAAACTCTTTGGAACGAACCAGAGCCCTCTACAAATCATCTCCCTTGCATCCTTGGTGATTCTCTTGACGGATCTTCATCAAATCTCTTGCATTTACACAAAAAGGTAATTGATCATCTTCTTCTATGTTTCGTCGTTGATTCTCCATTACTTTTCTTTCCTTTTCTGATTGAGGACAGTAGAGATGATGTTGCATCTCTATTGCAACTATCTCTTTACTCATTCCCTCTCTTTACCTAAGGATCTAATGCTTGGTGGATGATCTTCATCAAGATCATCACTCGCTTTGAAGGAAAACATGTATTCATTCTCTTTCCTCATTTAGATTGATATTCTTCAGCCTTAGCTCTATTTCTCTAGAGAATCTATGCATGCTTTTCATGAATTCTTTGTCATATTAGTAATCCATCATCCTATTGTTCTTGTCCAAGATTTTGATATGAATTCTTCAAGAACCATGATTGATCTAATTATGGTAACTTTTTGTTTCCTAATTTGTAACTTGAAGACTTGATATGATTAGAGTTTGAAGTCCTCTATATACTAGCATACTACCCTTGTAGTTTCCCTTTTGTTTGGTACCCTTTTGAACCACCAAATTCGGATTTGTAATCATAAACCTCTGATTTTGTAAGTCACTGTCTCTGTTGGTCGACTGCTTGGTCGACTGAGGCAGTAGACCAATCAATCGACCAATGAGGACAGCAACCTCATATTTGGTCTATTTTGGATGATTTGATTTCTTTCCTTCTAAGTATCTTTCCTAATATGTTATATATACTTGTTAAGGACTTTCTTTCCAAGTTTAGACAAGGTCTTACTTGATTTCCCCAAGATCCTTTGCGAGTTATATAAGGTAAGGATGGTTATTTCCTTAACTACATAGATTTCATGTTCTAGTTTCTATATTTGAATCTTTGGTTTATTTCCTTAATTAGATTCTTACAATGATACACTACTGATGCAACTACCTTGATTACAGTAGCATTACTTGTTTATGCTAAATTGATTTATGTATGATTTACTTACCAATTATATGCAAGTTGGATGTTATTATTGATTTCTTTCCATATAAGAAGTTACCATATATGTGATATAATGGATTTATGTTTGTGAATGATTAAGTATGGTTTGGAAAGGAGAGGTGTCCTTTTGACACATCTGTCCTTGGACAACTACGGGAATATTATGGGATGTTTCCGGAGATGCCCTTTGGACACCTTCCTAAACTGTTGGATGACATATTTAGGGTTGTCTAGTAGTGTTTGGCTAGGATGTCTTGTTATGTCAGACCCTAATCGGAGGGGTATTGAGACCGAACGACCCATGGTAGCAATGGGGATTCATGGGCGCTCAAGACCGGTAACCAACCCGTGAGAGGACAGGAATCACATTGTGGGGGCCATTTGTTGGTAGAGTTTCATATGGATAGACTTGGGCTCATGGGCGCTCAAGACCGGTAACCAACCCGTGAGGGGATGTGAGAGCTTCCCGTTTACCATATGAGGATAACCAATAGGACTGATGAGTCCGTAGTCAGGGACTATGAGGACTCTAGTGTAAAGGATACCGGAAAGGATCGCCAGGGGCGAGGAATGGACATATCTGGATCTGACTTGATGTAACTAAGTAGGAGACTTGCACTTGGCTAGGCTTTGACCCTAACATGCGCCAGTACTTAGGCCAATGGTGATGTGAGAGAGTGGTTACTTAACCCCCAGCCATGGAATGTCCCGAGGGATGTCGGACCCACTACCAAAAGAAGTTGTGTGATGAGACCTTCCTAAAGAAGTACGGTGCTATGACTTAAAGCATGTCTGCCAATAAGGACCAGGATACATAGAGTTAAAATCATATTGCATCATGTGTTTCATATCATATGGCATTTTACTCTACTTTGAAATCCTGTTATTTATGTTGTTATGGATTAACTGCCTTACTGGGTTTCTTTGAAACTCATTCCTTTTGTGCAATGTATTGTTAGATTTCTTTACAGGTTCTAAGTATCATGATTGCTCATATGAAGAAGCCCAAGGAGAAGAGGCATATCTCCAAGAAGGTGATTGGGGTTACGACAATTACACTGAAGATTTCGCGGGTGGTTATGCTGCGTACGATGCTTAGTCCGACCATAGAGTGGAAGCGCCCTTGCGCCATTTTTGAGATTTATACTTGTAGAGATGTCGTCTATAAGATTGAGAACAATTTAGTTACTTATTGTACTTGCTACTGGGATTAATTTTCATCCCTTTCCTTTTCTTTTTAGAACTACTTTTCCGTTGTTTGTGGAGTGAGATTCTGCCTCACTTTACTTTATGATTTAGATTCATTGATTGTCTTTTGTACTCTGATGATATATGATTTATTCTTTCCTTATTTGGATCTTTTGATTATACTTTGTACATTGATTATTTATGTTCATGATTATGTTATTGTCTATGTGGGAGGTTGATTACCTCGATACTTGATCTTCGGGGCTGTGGATCACACACTCGGGTATACCAGGTAGGGTACCAACTAGGTGGATGTGACACTCCCACTTGGAACGAACTTGAACTTAAGTTGATTCTATGATCAACTTGATGCTAGTTCTTCTCCTCTAGACTCCTCCCTATTCACTATCTTGATGGAATAACCTCTCTGAACTAAGGCAGAGAATAATATGATCAAATTAGGGTTTAAATGAGGGACCTAGCATCCTTTATATAGGCAAACCCATTAGATCATCCATCAAGATCTAACGGTCCATATTAGCTCACACTAGCGGTCTATAAATAAGTTTTAGTAACCATATTTTACCCATATAAGACCAATAAGGAAACCAAATCACAGTGTAACACAATCATTAAAGCCCATCTTATGCGAATATTTTATTAATATTCTAACATGAAGGTGAAGTTAACAAGGCCATGGCGAGCAGCAAGATGAACCAAAAGGTGGAAGCCATTAATGATGTCCGAAATCAAAATCTCTTGCTAAAGGCCTTGAAGAAAAAAATTATAGTAAATGATTCAAATGGATTTGAGAAGCGGAAAAGTAGTGGAAAAGAAATGAGAACAAACCTAAAAAATGTAGAGCTTGTGATCCCTCCTGAGAATGACAAATATGTTGCAGAGTTGAGAAGTCCACCTACAACATTCATTTTTATGTTTGGGTTTCGAGAGCGAGAAGTGAGAAAAGAGGGGGAATAATATGGCTTTCATAAAAGGATGTGTATTGATCATTTTACCCTTATCTTAACTTCAAAAATTCAATTAAACTCGCATATAATTGAGGAGAATGAAATTCTCACCCATAATCCATGATAGACAAAAGGTCTATTATGGATTTTGGGGGTTTTTTTTATTATTTTAAATAAAAATAAAACTGATAATAGATGCCAAACACCTAGAAATAATGAAAAATTGCCATAATTGAAAATGATAATAGATACAAAAAAGAGCCTTAATTTCTGATTTAATTTCTTGAAGATTGGAAGCAACATAAGAGGTTCCTTGCTGAAGACACATGAGCCGATCTTTAAGATTCATGATTTTGGGTTGAGAAGATGGAGCAAAAACTCACGCTAGAGAGTTCCAACCCTCAATCAATGTAGTTGAATTAACTACATGGGGAACTTTTTCCTTCAAAAGCTACGACACCATCCATCTAAGGACTAACCAAAGAGCAAAGGCCACACCGGATTTAGACGGTCGAGGAGTAGATCCGTCAACAAATCTGATTGAGCAGTGAGCTTCAATAGCAGAGCCGATGAAACATTGATGGAAACAATTGGTTCTAGAGAAGAAACATTGCCAGAAATTTCAAAAGACATCATCGAACTAGAGAAGATTGCAAGGAAATGCAAGAATTTTGCAAGAAAAGCTCAAGAGAGCATAACGGAAGAGTGAACCAAGAAAGATCTAGAATTTCCAGAAAAGAAGCGCATGATTCCATGTAGTGGACTGATTTCATTAATTAATCAAGATCTACAGTGCAGTATAGCTAAACTTATAAATGGATTGGATTTGGCTGAGGTACACCCCTATCCAGATTCGAATCCAATCCGTTAGAAATTTACGAAAGGTATACCAACTCAAATCTGAAACTTTATCGGGTATCTGATAATAATCCGATATAATAAAATATCCAATTACTGCTGATTGTCATTTTTTTCAAAAAAATATTTGATTACTGATGATATGGAGAAAATATAAACAAACCTGGTTCAATCTTGGTTCGACCCTCGACTCCAGTCGGGACGAAAGGAATCGACTCACTTCCGAGCGAGCCGGGTCCAGGAGATAGCTTGCTGAGGAAGAAAACTAACTCAGTCATAAGCACACCCTAATCCAATATGATCGGAATAGGCTAATCAACCTAAAGGCGGCTAGCAATATTTGGCGGCTGTCACTCATCGCTATTATATGGATAACTACCACATAACGATCGTATTATCAAAGGAGTCATCTACTAGTCCAACCTAGTAGAGATATATCACTCAACGGATCTATCTGTTTAGATCCAACGACTATCTGAAGAAGGCTCAAATACATCCAACGAAGGAGATACGAATGTACATTCTATATAAGACATCACCTACCCACAAGGTAGAGGATGGACGTACACACACACAGATACATACAATCTGAATCGTATTCTCGTTATTCATTCCTTAGCTCTGTGACCCAATAGAGCCGTTTGTGATTAAGTTCATCAACTGACTTAGCCTTCGGAGGTGGACTCCCAATCCCAGTGGTCGGGCCACATCTGAACGTTCGTTTTTGTAGGTCATTCTTAGGAGATCTAAGGGCTGAGCAGATTCTGGATACATCATATGGCGCTGTCTGTGGGAAAAGTTTCAGAAAGCTATGGTGACTAGATCAACAATAGCTGCTACGGCCCAGCGAGATGCTGGCGTCCAAATTCCCGGAGTGAACAATCCGGATATTCCAGAGGGAAGTCGACCCCTTGAAATAGATGGTGGTCAGGGAGGTAATAATCCTCCAGATCCACTCCAGTATCAACTGGATCAATTGAAACTCCAGATGTTGGAGATAAGTCAGGCACTCCGTGTGCTGACTAGACAAGTGTAAAACCCAGCCCTAACCTTGACCCGAAACCTTGTTATTTGTAGGTCCGATGACCCGAAGTAAAGTAAGAAGTCAGCTTTGGGCCATCCCAGTGGAGGACTTGGTGTCTGGCTTTGAATCCATGAAAGTTGATGATGAAGTTCTATTTATGGAAACTGAATCTTGATGAAGATCGGATTAGTTGATGGACTTGGAGTGCTCTCTATCTTGGTTTGAAGGCATTTCTACCTATTAGGTAAGTCACTTGACATGTGTGCAAAACCCCTTTAGGATTGGATTTGATCTGGGTCTTCAATTCCCTGTTTTGGATTTGTTGTCAGCATTGGTCGACTGATTGGTCGATCGGCCGCCGATCGACCAATCCACTCGACCAATGAGTGCTGTCTTTGGCAATTAGGTTTTCTTGCTCTATTTAAGTCCAATCTCGAGTCCACTTCGTATTGCTGCCTCCAAACTCTTTGGAACGAACCAAAGACCTCTGCAAGTCATCTCCCTTGCATCCTTGGTGATTTTCTTGACGGATCTTCGTCGAAACTCTTCCTTTTCGTCAAAAGGTATGTCTACACTCTCTTCTTCTCCTCTATCTCTTATTTTCTTTCCTTTTTGATTTGAGACAGTAGAGGGGATGCTGCATTCTCTGTTGCAAACATCTCTGGACTTGTCTCTCATGATCATCCTAAGGATTAGAGGCTAGAACAATGATCTTAACCATGATCATTGCAAGCTTTTGAAGGAATCATGATCAAACCATGATCTAATCTTTGTTAAACTTCTGATTTGAATTCTGATCTCCTTGGATCTTCTATATTGATCATGTTAGTAGTTAATTGCTGTGTTTTCTTTTCATGATCCATGATCTATCAATCCCTAGTTGTTCTCTTCTACCATACTATGTGTTCTTCATGAATCATGGTAGTTACATATATGGTAGGTTTTGTTTCCTTATTTAGATTTATGCTTTTAAGCCTATTTCCTTGAAGATCTAAGTAAGTTTTCATGATACCTTTACCTGAAGCAATGATCCATCCTCCTATTGTTCTTGTCTTTGATTTCTATTTCAAATTCATCAAGATCCATGGTTGATCTAATTATGGTAACTTTTGTTTCCTAATTTGGATCTTGATGTATTGTTTGGATTAATGTTTTGAGGTCCCCTATATGTTAGAATACTACTGATGTAGTTTACCCCTTGATTAGTACCCTTTTGAACCACCAAATTCGGATTTCATATCTTAAAACTCTGTTTTTTTTACGCTACTGTCTGCATTGGTCGACTGATTGGTCAACTGGACCAGTCGACCAATCCACTCGACCAATGAGTACAGCAACTCCAGAATTGGTCTGTGTTGGATGTTTTGGTATCTTTTCTGTTAGGGATCTTTCCTAATATGTTGTATACACTTGTTTAGGACCTTCTTCTCAAGTTTGCCAAGATCTTACTTGATTTCTTAGGATTCCTTTGCGAGTTATAAAAGGTAAGGATGGTTATTTCCTTAATTACATAGATAGCATGAATCTAGTTTCTATATTTGAATATCATTGACATGTTTCCTTAATTAGATTCTTACAACGATATACTACTGTTGCATAACTTTGATTACAGTAGCATTACTTATTCATATTGAATTGATTCATGTATGATTTACTTACCAATTATATACAAGTGATTGTAATTATTGATTTCTTTCCATATATGAAGTTACCATATATGTGATGATATGAATTGATGCATGTGTATGCTTAAGTATGGTTTGGAAAGGAGAGGTGTCCTTTTGACACTTCTGTCCTTGGACTACTACGGGAATATTATGGGATGTTTCCGGAGATGCCCTCTGGACACCTTCCTAAACTGTTGGATGACATATCTAGGACTGTCTAGTAGTGTTTGGCTAGGATGTCCCGTTATGTCAGACCCTAATCGGAGGGGTATTGAGACCGAACGACCCGTGGTAGCAATGGGGATTCATGGGCGCTCAAGACCGGTAACCAACCCGTGAGAGGACAGGAATCACATTGTGGGGGCCATTTATTGGTAGGGTTGCATATGGTTAGACTTGGGCTCACGGGCGCTTAAGACCGGTAACCAACCCGTGAGAGGACGTGAGAGCTTCCCGTTTACCATATGTGGATGATCAATAGGGTTGATGAGTCCGTAGTCAGGGACTATGAGGACTCTAGTGTGAAGAATACCGGAAAGGATCGTCAGGGACGAGGAATGGACGTATCTGGATCTGACTTGATGTAACTAAGTAGAAGACTTGCATTTGGCTAGGTTTTTCCCTTACATGCGCCGGTACTTATGCCAAATGGTTGTGAGAGAGTGTGTTGACTTAACCCCCTGCCATGGTTAGTCCTGAGGGATGAAGGACCCATTACCAATCGGCTGCTCAAGACCGGTGAAATGATCCGTGAGAGAATCCAAGATATCTTAAATGGTTGAGGATGTGAGCGGACCTTCCTAAAGAAGTACGGTGCTATGACTTAAAGCATGTCTGCCAATAGAGACCAGCATACATAGAGTTAGATTCATTCATTCATTGCTTGTCTCATATCATATTGCATTTATGTTTGTTCTGAAAACTTGCCATTTATGATATTATGGATTTAACTGCCTTACTGAGTTTCTTTGAAACTCATTCCTTTATTGTACAATGTTTGTTAGACTATCCTGCAGTCTTGAGTACTATGACGGTCCCTATGAAGAAGCGCAAGGCGAAGAGGCATATCTCCAGGAAGGTGATTGCGGTTACCACAATTACACTGAAGATCCCGCGAGTGGTTATGCTCCGTACGATGCTTAGTCCGACCATTGAGTGGAAGCGTCCTTGTGCCATTTATGAGATTTACACTTATAAGGATGTTGTCTATAAAGTGGAGAACAATTTAGTTACCCATTGTACTTGCTACTGGGATTAGATTTTGTCTAGTTTACTATCTTTTAGAGCTACTTTTCCGCTGGTTGTAGAGTGGGATTTTTGCCTCACTTTACTTATCTGTTTGACACTCTGATTATATCTAGTATTCTGACTTATTTATGATTCATTCTTTCCTTATTGGATCTATGGTTTATCTTCCGTACTTTTATTATGATTGTTCATGATTACGTTATTGTTTATGTGGGAGGTTGATTACTCGATACCTGATCTTCGGGCTGTGGATCACACTCTCGGGTATGCCAGATAGGGTACCGGCTGGGAGGATGTGACAGCAAGTGGTGATACCACAAGCACCCGATCATCGTGATGCAGAAAGGCATGCATTACAGCGGGATCAAAGATTGATCAATGAGCAAAATGTCGGTCAAAATTTTACGGGAAGGAGACCCACTGCGAGAAAGAGAACCTAGGAGAACTGGAGATCTCCCTAGGCGAGATGATCGGTTCGACGGACCGTAAGGAAGTAAGACCGATTCAAATACGAGGTTGGTTGCAGGAGTACGAACTCACTCACCAACTATCAGACGCGTCGCTCGAGATAATGATCGTGTTGCTCGAGAGAATGATCGCGTCATCAGGGATTGGTCAGCACATATTGGTCAAGAATTGGCCAATATCAATCAAAAGCTCGGACAATTGGCGAGAGGGAGAATAACCGATGATATATATTCGGTTATTCAAAAAACTCCATTTGCCAGGTCCATTGCCGGATATCAGTTTCCTCATAATTTCCGTTTGCTGACTTTTTCCACGTTCGATGGTTCGGGAGATCCCACGGCCCACATCAGTTATTATCAGCTGACTATGGTAGTTGCAGGTAATTCTGATGAAATCCTTTTGTAGGGTCTTCGGTTCGTCCTTGATTGAAGCAGCACAAATATGGTTCTCAAATCTCCCGTCAGGAAAGATCGTGGATTTCGACGAATTGGCGCGCAAATTCATTGGACGATTCCAGAGTGGAATCCAAATCAAAAAGAACGATGAGACCTTGTTTACTATCAGGCAAGGGAAAAGTGAATCGATTTGGGAATACTTGAAAAGATTCAACAGTGTTACAATGGAGATAGAGAATCTAGATGAGCAAGTAGCTAAAACTTCTTTGTTCACTGGACTCACTAACCGACGACTCCTGGAGTTATTACTTCAAGATATGCCTACCACTTATGCTGAACTGGTGCATAGATGCGAAAAGCAAGCAGAGGTCATGGAGATCCTAGACGCACGCTAGGGGGACAATAAAGCCTCTACAAAAGAACAGAAGGCTCCTGAGAACAAGCAGAAGCCGAAACAGAATGCTCGCGATCGAGTCAAAAAGCCTCATCAGGCGTGGCGGCAAAGATCTCCCGGTAAAAGTGAGTATACTCCACTAAATACTCCTCACGCTGATATTTTAAATATTATCAAGAAACAGAATATCTTGAAGTGGGCTCCAAAGCTTCCCACCAAGCCTGGGGAGCAGGATCGAGAAAGGTATTGCCGTTTCCACAAGGATTACGGTCACTATACCAATGATTGCAGACATTTAAAAGCAGATATTGAGAGATTAATATCTCAAGGACACTTGTCCAATTTCGTCAGAAGAAGACAAGAGGAACCGCGAGACGCAGGTACCAAGAGCGAACGTTCGGTTACCCTAGAGCAACTGACGAAGGCTCCTAAATCTAAGAAAGGTAAGGAGGTGATCAATGCTACTCGGTCACCCATCCTAACAATATTTGGAGGTCCTGAACTTGAGTCACTCCAGAAGCTGGAAGCAAAATCCAAGTTCGTTGGGACCGGAGAAACGCAGAACCGTAAAATGCCGAATGGTGAGGGTTCGATCACCTTCGGCGAAGAAGATGAAAGAGGTGTCTATTTACCTCATGATGATGCCATAGTCATCAAGGTAGAGATTGCGCACCGTGAAGTACAAAGGGTGTTAGTTGACACCGGGTTTGCTGCAGACCTTTTATCTTATGCAGCTTATCAAAAGCTTAAAGTGGATGAAGACTTGATGGAGCCATCATCCACACATCTATATGGCTTTGCAGGATCGTCTGCAAGCGGAAGGATCAGTACAGTTGGACCTGTCAATTGGAAGCTTCCCCAAGGAGGCTACCGTTCGAGTAAACTTCTTGGTGGTTCGAGATCTCCCAGCTTACAACGTCATCCTCGGGGGACCATCCTTATCAAAGTTAGGTGCTATAGTTTCAACAAAGCACCTAAAAATAAAATTCCGGACAGAGATGGGGATCGGTCAAGTTTCATCTGACCAGAGAATTTCTCAGCAATGTTATGTTGCATATTTAAAGGATAAGCAGGGCCCAAGAAAGGTAATTGCGCTACCAATTGAAATACGAGATGATCAGTACGAAGCAGAAATGCAAAGGCCTGAGCCGGTAGAAAAATTGGAACAAATCCAGCTGTATCTCGATGATGAAAAAAGAGTTACTTATATCGGGTCTGAGTAGCTGGGAGAATTCAAAGAGGAGTTAAAGTCTTTTCTTCAACAAAACAGCGATGTGTTCGTGTGGTCTGCGGATGACATGCCAGCAATTGATCGGCAAGTTGCAGAACACAAACTTTGGATAGATCCAAAGGTGAAACCCAGTTATTCAGAAGAGGAGAAAATTCTCCATAGAAAAGTACGAAGCCATTCGGAGTGAAGATGAGGAACTGAAGAACTCTGGTTTCATTGAACCCATTGAATGCCCAATCTGGTTGGCCAACGTGGTAATGGTCAAAAAGGCAAATGGAAAGTGGAGGATGTGTACAGATTACACAGATCTCAACAAGGCTTGCCCTAAAGATTGTTACCCATTGCCCAGGATTGACCTGTTGATAGATGCAACAACAGGATATGAAACATTGAGTTTCATGGATGCATACTCAGGATATAACCAAATCCTCATGAACCAGGAGGATGAAAAGTTTACATCTTTCATGATTGATCGTGAGAGCTTATAAAGTCATGCCGTTTGGCCTGAAAAATGCAGGGGCTACTTATCAGAGGGTCGTCAACAAAATCTTTAAAGACTTGATCGGGAAGAACGTAGAAGCATATGTTGACGATATGCTGGTAAAAAGCACTACGAGAACAAAACATATTGAAGATTTAACAGAGGTATTTTCAATACTGTGAAAATACCAAATGAAGCTGAATCTGGAGAAGTGTGCCTTCGGAGTTTCATCGGGCAAATTCTTGGGCTTTATGGTATCACAAAGAGGTATTGAGGCTAACCCGACCAAAATACAAGCTTTGATAGATATGGAAGCCCCCAAGACTGTTTGAGATGTGCAATGCTTAACGGGGAGAGTAGCTGCGTTAAATCGTTTTATCTCACAGTCGGGAGAAAAGTGCCTACCTTTTTTCAAAGCACTCAAAGATTTGAGGGGCAGTAAGGAGGCAAAGTGGACTGAGGAGTGTCAGAAAGCTTTTGAAGACCTGAAGGAGACACTGGGAAGACCACCGCTATTGTCCCAACCCGAGAAGGGAGAAATTCTACAGTTGTATCTTGCAGCATCCCCTTCGGCAGTAAGTGCAGTACTCGTTCGGGAAAAAGACAAAAAGCAGTGGCCAATCTATTATGGCAGCCACGTACTACTTGACGCGGAGACACGGTATTCTCAGATCGAGAGGCAGGCTCTGGCTCTTATGATAACAGCTAGAAAACTACGGCCATACTTTCAGGCTCATCCAATCGAGGTATTTACTACTTTCCCCCTTTGTAAAGTTCTTCGTAAACCTGATTTGTCTGAAAGAATGGTAGCTTGGTAGGTTGAACTCAGTGAGTTCCAAGTAAGCTTTAAGCCTCGAACGACGATTAAAGCCCAAGCATTGGCCGATTTCGTAGTAGAGATACTGCTCCGATGGAAGAAATTGCTGAACCCACTATTCCAACCATTTGGGAGGTATACGTGGATGGTTCGAGTAATAAGCAAAGAGCAGGGGCTGGAATTCTTCTGAAGAGTCGAGCAGGATTTATTATTCGATATGCATTAAGATTTGCATTCGAAGCAAGTAACAATGAGGCAGAGTACGAAGCCCTAGTAGCTGGACTTCGATTGTCAAAAGCATTGGCGATAGCAGATGTAACTATTTTTAGTGACTCACAGTTTATTGTCAATCAAGTACAAGGGGAGTATGGTGTTAAAGAACCCCGATTATAGAAATATCAAGAGATTATGCAAGCATTGCAGAAAGAATTCAGGAATCTGAAAGTATGTCAGATCCCAAGAAAAGAAAATACAATGGCAGATGAGCTATCCAGATTAGCCAATGCCAAAGAAAAGAATTTAGACCCTTTGGTCTACATAGAAGAAGTAACATTCCTGAGTTATCGGGAGATGGAAATATCCTATATTGATGCAGAGCGTTGCTGGATGGATCCGATTGTAGAATATCTGAGAGATGATAAACTACCAGAAGATCCAAAAGAAGCAAGATTAATCAAGGTGCGCTCTGCACGATTCATAATGCAAAATGGAAGTCTATACAGAAGATCTTACTCCGGACCCCTTTTGAGATGCTTGGGTCCCGAAGGATTGAAATCAGCTCTAGCCAAGGTGCATGAAGGAATTTGTGGTGCTCACATGGGCGGTCGGGCCCTGGCACACAAGATTTTGAGGCTCGGGTTATATTGGCCTAAGCTCCAGCAAGCTGCTATGGAATATGTTCATCGGTGTAGCAATTGCCAAATCCATGCTACAATATCTAAATGCCCAGCTAAAACCTTGACTTCGATTCTAGACCCCATCCCTTTTGCGATGTGGGGAATCGACATCATGGGAAAATTCACCAAGGCGTCGAGCGAAAGAGAATATCTTATAGTAGCAATTGACTACTTCACCAAATGGGTCGAGGCAAGCGCCCTGGCAACCATCACTAAAAGAAAGGTGGAGAAGTTCGTGCTCGAGTCAATCACTTGTTCTTGACTAAGATCAGGAAGAAGATGCTACATTCTTGCAACCATCCCTTCATGATCTCCTTCGTTTTTTTGAGATCTATGATCATCGTCATGATCTTAACCCTAGCCTGATTAATTTCTTGAAACCCTAACCCTTGTATGATCTATCTGGAAACCTTTGGTAACCTCCCATGCGAGGGAAACCTCATGGGCAATGTTTCTATTAATCTAAACTAGATTTTCTATGATTTCTTGTTAATTTCTTGATAGCAATCATTCCCTTTCATTCCGTGATCATAACCTTTTTATGGGTGCCATAAAGGTTGAAACCCTAGTTTTTGGGTCAAATCAAGAACCCATATTTTGACCATGACTTGATGATTTTATCTTCCCATATGATTCTAATACATCCTAGGAAGTCCCTTCAAATTTCAGATCAATCCGACTTCAAACGGAGAAGTTATGACCAATCTAAATTTTGCAATTCCGTACTGACTCAATTGGTCGACTGCTTGGTTGACTTGGATCGGATGAGACCAAGGCACCGACCAATGAAGGCGTAGCTTCAATTTTTACTCAGTTTGATTCGTTTGCTCTCTGATGTTTTAGGCATCTTTCCTAATGTTATATTTATGATTGTTAGGGGTTTATTTGCCAAGTTTGGTGTCCCACTCTTTGGTCTTTGGATTATCTTCTGCAATAATCAAGGTAAGGACAGTTATTTCATAATAACATAGATCGCATACTCTCTGGTTTCTACTTTATGAAACTATGAGTTTGTTTATTGTTCTTGTACTTTATACTTCTGATACACTACTGTAAGTACAGTAGCACTTGTTTATGCATTCTTTTCATTATTCAAGCTTATATGAAATGTTTATTACTGCTTGATCGGATTATGCTTTTACATTCTATTTTATATGATGAATTGTTGGTTGTGTATGTCATGAATGATGTGAGAATGTGTTTGATTAAGTATGGTTTGGGATTGGGAAGTGTCCTTTTGACACTTCTGTCCTTAGACATCGGAGGGAATAGTATGGGATGTTCTCCGAAGATGCCCATCGACACTTTCCCGAATCATTGGTTGTCATACCTAGGGTTGTCTAGCTGTGTTTGGCTAGGATGTCCCTGTTATATCAGACCCGAATCGGAAGGGTATTGAGACCGAACGACCCGTGGTAGCAATGTGATTCACGGGCGCTCAAGACCGGTAACCAACCCGTGAGAGGACGGGAATCATATTGTGGGGGCCATTTATTGGAGGGTTGCATATGGCTAGACTTGGGCTCATGGGCGCTCAAGACCAATAACCAACCCGTGAGAGGACATGAGAGCTTCCCATTTACCATATGTGGATAACCAATAGGGTTGATGAGTCCGTAGTCTTGGACTATTAGGACTCTAGTGGAAAGGATACCGTAAAGGATCGCCCGGGAGAGAATGGAAGTATCTGGACCTCAGTTGATGTAACTGAGTAGATGACTTGCATTGGGCTAGGCTTTACCCTGACATGCGCCAGTACTTAGATCAAATGGTGATGTGAGAGAGTGGTGACTTAACCCCCAGCCATGGATTGTCCCAAGGGATGAAGGACCCACTACCAACTGGAGCCGTATGCGTGACCTACCCAAAGAAGTATGGTGCTATGACTTAAAGCATGTCTGCCAATAGAGACCAGCATACATGGAGTTTAGATGCATACATACATTATCTGTATCATATTGCATTGCATCTTGTTATGTTCTGCCGCATGTTACTTATGTTGTTATGAGTTAACTTGCCTTACTGGGTTTCTTTCGAAACTCACTCCTTTTGTACCATATCATTTGTTAGACTTCTCTATAGGTCCGGAATACTTTGACGGTACATATGAGGAAGCGCAAGGTGAAGAAGATGAAGAAGAACTGACTGAAGATGTGGATTAGATTTCTTTTGTTTCCTCTAGACTTATCTTTTACTTTACTTGTATTAGCTTAGAGCTTTACTTAGATTTCGATCTACCTTCCGCATATGTTGTGGAGTATATTTCCGCTATACTCTACAGTTGTCTTTGTTTGGTATCTTTTTATTTTGCACTCTGATATTCTTAGTGATCCTTCTGAGATCTTTTCTTGAATTTTATTATTAACTTATTAGAATACAATGATTTGTTCTTGCTATTGATTATGTTATTGTGCTAAATGGATATGATCATTCCTAAACTTGATCTTTTGGGCTGTGGATCACTCCCCCGGGTAATCCAGATAGGGAACCGGCTGGGGGGATGTGACACCCGAAATGGACCCATATTTTAGTACGTCTATGGATGGTACTATATTGTTTGGAGGTAGACTTTGTGTGCCAGATGTTGAAGAAATCAAGAAGGAAACATTGAAAGAAGCATACCAATCAATCTTTACAGTACACCCTGGAAGTGCCAAGATGTACAAGGACTTAAGGGAACATTTTTGGTGGAATGGTTCGAAAGCTGATGTTGAAGATTTTGTTGCCAAGTGTGAGACTTGTCAATGTGTGAAAGCCATTCGTCAACCTCCGTCTGAATTGCATCAGCCCCTTCCTATTCCTAGTTGGAAGTGGGAAGATATCTCCATGGACTTCGTGACTAGCTTGCCTCGGACAAGTAAAGGAATGACACTGTGTGGGTGATTGTTGATAGGTTGACCAAATCATCCCATTTTATCCCTATGAAGATCACTTACACTTTGGATAAGCTAGCTAGGCTTTATGTGGACAATGTGGTTTGTCTGCACTAAGTGCCTGTGAGTATTGTTTCTGATCGTGATCCTAGGTTCACCTCAAGGTTTTGGAATGGTTTATAGAAAGCCTTGGGAACCCAATTGAATCTGAGTACAGCTCATCATTCACAGTCTGATGGGCAATCTGAGCAGACAATTCAAATATTGGAAGATATGCTTAGATCTTGTGTGGTGGATATGGGTGGAAATTGGGATGATCACTTAGATTTGGTTGAGTTTGCCTATAACAACAGTTATCAAGCAACAATAGGCATGGCTCCATTTAAAGCTCTGTATGGTAACACTTGTAGGACGCCTTTGTATTGGACCGAGACCCAGGTGAAAGAAGAGTCTTGGGTCCAGAAATGATTGAAACTACAAGTGCGATGGTTGACATGATTAGAGAAAGGATCAAGCCTCCCTAGTCTAGACAGAAATCTTATGTCGACAAGAGAAGAACCAATTTGGAATTTCCGATTGGAGAGAAAGTTTTCCTCAAAGTATCACCTATGAAAGGGGTGACGAGATTCAATGTGAAAGGAAAGGAAAGCTTAGCCCTCGCTTCATTGGACCTTATGAGATTTTTGAAAAGGTTGGACCTGTCGCATATCGCTTGGCCTTGCCCCCATCTCTTGCAGGAGCTCATAATGTGTTTCATGTTTCGATGCTTCGAAAGTACATAGAGAACCCGGAACACACACTACAACAAGCACCTGAAGGACTTAGCAAACAGAGTCTCTTATTTGCTTTTGAATACCATAGGACTGCTATACATGTTTTAGAACAGTAGTATTGTGCTTTCATATATTCTTGTTATAATGATCAGTCATTCTTGTTACTTATATATATGATGAATCATTTCGATGTTATGATTTAAGTTCTATCATGATGATGTATCAAATGTATGCGATATGATGGACTTGAGTATGTGATTGCTTAGGTATAACTTGGGATCGGGGAGTGTCCTATTGCCACTTCTGTCCTTGGGCATCGGAGGGAATAGTATGGGATGTTCTACGAAGGTGCCTATCGACACTTTCCCTGGTTATTGGATGACATACATAGGATTGTCTAGTTGTGTGGCTAGGATGTCCTTGTCGTGTCAAACCCGAATCGGAAGGGCATTGAGACCGAACGACCCGTGGTAGTGTATGATTTGATGGGCGCTCAAGACCAGTAACCAACCCGTGAGAGGACATAAACCATACTATGGATACCCGAAAGAGGCCATTTATTGGTAGTGTTGCAAATACCTAGACTTCGGCTCACGGGCGCTCGAAGATCGGTGAGTCATATTCGTGAGAGGACGTGACAGCTTCCCGTCTACTATTTGTGGATGACCAATAGGGTTGGTGAGTCCGGTGGGTAATATCCGTGACTCTAGTGTGAAGGATACCGGGATGGGAGGAATGGAAGTATCCGGATCTAACTTGATACGACTGAGTAGATGACTTGCATTGGGCTAGGCTTTACCTTGACATGCGCCAGTACTCAGACCAAATGGTGATGTGAGAGAGCGGTGACCGAAACCCCAGCCATGGATTGTCTGAGAGGGATGCAGGACCCAATTCCCCTCGGTATTGAGTGACTGAGACTTACCTAAAGAAGTATGGTGGTATGACTTAAAGCATATCTACCATAGAGACTAGCATTCATAGAGTTAGAATCATATTGCATCATGTGTTTCATATCATATTGCATTATGTTATGATTTGTACTTATATGGTTATGAATTACAGAATAACTGCCTTGCTGAGTTCTTTTGAACTCATTCCTTTTGTGCAAATGTTTGTTAGATTATCCTGCAGGTGTTGAAGACTACGATGGTGCAACCTACGAGACGGACTATGATTCCACATACTACCCTCAGGGTGGTAGCTACTGTGAAGATCAGGGTTATGGTGCCGAGGAGGATTACACTGCGTACTAGGGTTAGCCCCACTGTGGTGAGGGAGCGGCCGTGTTGGGCTTTCTTCGTCCACACTTATGAAGACATAATTATTAAGATAGAAGAAACCCTTGCTTAGTGCCCCATTCCCTTGGATTTTTGTTAAACACTGGGATATGTAATTAACTTTCACTGAGTTGCTCTTTAGATGTTGGATTGTAACTTAACTTGATTTCGTGCTACTTTTCCACTGCCACTGAGAGAGTGACTTCCACTCATCTCCTCTTTCTTTGATTTTACTTATACACTTGGTATCATTTTATTTCCACACTCTGATTATCTATTCGTATCTTATTCGTGATATCTGTTATTTATTGCTTTTACCTTGATTATCATTGTCCATGATTGTGTTATCGCGTATGTGGGAGGCATGGTCCCTCGATGCTTGATCCTTGGACTATGGATCACATACCCGGGTATGCCAGGTAGGGTATTGGCTGGGTGGATGTGACAGAAGCAAATAGAGCAGATTTGAGGCTACTGACTCTGTTGGTCGATTAGTTGGTCTACTGGCCTAGTGGACCAACCAGTCGACCAATGGAACAGTACGGGGCTGCAAACCCTAATTTGTTCATAACTTCTTCGTTTGAAGTTCGATTGGTCAGAAATTTGAAGGGGAGCTTCCTAGAACATATTAAGACTATCTAAGAAGGTCAAAGCATCAAATCATGGTCAAAAGATAGGATCTTAATTGAGCCATAAAAATTAGGGTTTCATCATATATAGTTCATGGCTCTCATGAAAAGGCTAGGGAGAATAAAGATTCACCCTAGGGAATAAAGAATAAGAAATTATATTAGGAAAAGCTTTGGGGAGGACCCAATAAATTACAAGTGGATTTGGATTCCCCAATTTGGTTACCTCTCATGAGAGTTACCCAAAATCAACTCTCACAAAATAACCCAAGTTAGGTTCACGAGAGGGTAAGGGAAACATAAAATTAGCATTTCAAAATCAAGAATTGCATTGGGGAAGATCCATTAAATTAACATAAACAATAGTTTTAACCAAATTTGGTTACCCTCTCATGAGGGTTACCTAAGGGTTTCCTCCCAAAATCTCCCTACTTTTGGCTTCCAATGGTCCAAGGAAAATTAGGGATCAACCCCTCAATCATGAGGACACAAGGGAATGTCATGGTAATGGTATGAGACCTTCCCCACAATCAACAAGTTTGGTAGGAAAAACAATGACAAGGGAGTAATCAAGAACTCGGGGTAAAATCAAGAAACGGGAACATCACCATATGGTTTCAAGAACTTCAAGAACATAGAGTTAATTGGGGAATTCACTCTAGGAAAGTAAGAATAGTATTTCAAATTCAAGAAAGGTATTGGGTAGGGCAATGAGAGAAAACAAGGTTTCACATAAAGTGAAAGGAAACAAATTCTAATCATACAATTAGGGTTTTGCTAACAAGAATCTATGTATCCCATGGAAAGACTAGGGAGAATAAAGATTCACCATAGGGCAAAGAATTTACATCTAGAAAGGTGTTGGGGAGGATCCAATGAATTAAATAAAACTAGGCTTCACAAATTGGATACTCTCTCATGAGGGTTACCCAATTTGGATATTCTCTCATGAGGGTTACCCAAGGGTTTCCTCCCAAAATCAACTAATAGCAGATTCTCAAGGCACAAGAAAAATAGGGAGATCAACCCAACAATCATGGGGATAGAAGGAAAGATTGTAACACTGGTGTGAGACCTTTCCCACACTCACCAAGATCATTAGAAAGTAGTGAGGGAGTGATCAAGATCTTAGGTAAAGTCAATTTCAAGAATCATCGCCATATGGCTTCAAGAACATAGAGTGAATTGGGGGATTCACTCTAGGGCTAAAAGAATCAGAGAAGAGGTCATTACAAAAGTGTAATACCTTTCTCATAATCAAAAGATCAGAAGTATAGAAGAAAGAATAAAACAAAGAAGAAACGAATCGATTACTAACCTTTCAAAAGAATAATCGATGAAGAAATTCAAATGGATGCTTGAGGATCTTCTTTGGCTTCGGAGGAGAGGTTCTAGGGTTCTTCCCACGTTTCCAGAGGCTTAGAACTGATTGTGAGTGAAAAACAGGGAGTTTCCCCCCTTTAAATAGCATAAAAAGTCAAAAAATTACCAGGATTTCCAATTTTGACCTTAATGACCCTGTTGGTCGACTAGGTTCTAGGGTTCTTTCCACATTCTCCAGAGGCTTAGAACTGATTGTGAGTGAAAAACACGGAGTTTCCCATTTTAAATAGCATAAAAAGTCTAAAAGTTACCAGGATTTCCAATTTTGACCTTAATGACCCTGTTGGTCGATGGTTGGTCGACTGGCCAATCAACCAATCAGCCGACCAACCATGTCAGCAACTCCAAAACAAGGATTTGATGGGCCTAACTTCAATATCTTTGAATGGGCTCCTTTCAACACATCTATTCACTTACCTAGCATGGAGGGATGTCTCAAACCATGTCCAACTAGACTTTAGGCCCATCAACCAAGTTCTTCTTCATCAATGTGCAGTTCAACTCCAAATCAAGTAAGGTTTCCATAAGGGAACACCATCATCAATATCCATGGGTTTCGGGTCAAAAACCATGTCTTCTACTGAGATGGCCCACAAAGATTCTTCCTTCACTTTGGGTCTTTGGATATACATTAAGGGAGGTGTTTGACTTTACTTTCTAAGACCTTCCAAAGATAACAACACTACACTCAAGGTCCATCTTCAAGGTCAAATAACAAATAAGCCCTTCTTCATCCAAAACAAAAATGGTGTTTGGGTTAGGGCTTGGGCTGGATTTCGACAGTTAGTGTATAAGTAGTTTTCAATGAATCCAATAGGAAAGAAAATGAAGCATAATATCTACCAAAAATAACTCAACATATGGATCTTCAATATTCCATGTTCTTCCCATTAATATCATAAGAAAAAAAAAATTGAGTGAATTCCTCAATTGCTTAGGCCTTATCCAAACATGGCATTAGCTTTTGATTCTTGAAAATGTGGAATAGATTTAATAATAAACTAAATAAGAGCTTATAATTCTTGTTCAATTGGTTCCTATTTGAAAAGATGATATTGGTGCCAAAACAAAAATGAACAAAATAAGTTAAATTGTCCAACTAAACTCCCCAGTGTCATAAATCCACAAAACCTTCAGGTTCACCAAAGTGGGTATTGTAAAGCTTGTTAAAGTGAGTTCTACATCCATTTTTATTTGGAAAGATTCTTATTTAATGTAGGACCCTTGTAGTGCAGGCTACAGCTTTGTGCTTTTGTATGGCGTTCCAACAATGATGCATTCCTTGACTTCTTCAAGGTCCAAATCCTTCATTTAACCTTGGTGAGATCCAAGAATTTTCCTCGTACAAAACAAGAATACTACAGGTCTCTCCAAGATTACAACAAATTTGAAACAAGAAAATTTCCAAATAGAGACTTAAAGCAACTCATACTTTTTGGCTAAAAGAGAAGCAATATATTGTAATATTTATCCGAGTAACCAACTTGAGCTTCCAAATTTACACATATATCAATATGTGTATCTTTTCAGTGTTGAATTTAGCATATATGTTTGAGTCGAATTTGAACTTCTATGAAAGCTGGAGTCATTGATTGTCTTAAGGTGTATGCGTAGAACTGAAGCACACACTAACTGAGAAGACAAAACTCTAGGAAAAGGCTTCAAGTCAATCTTATCCAAGTAATTTGAACCTATGAGTGTAAGGGAAAGGCTAAAGATGGTTGCATTTGAGATCATAGAGATGGTGGAGAAGAGAGACGGCGTTGTGCATAATTCAAGAATACAAGCAACTAATAAGTTTGAACATTAATTGTTTAACCATGGATACATTCTAAAAAACATGTCAAGGTTAACAAACAAATATACACATAGAATGCACATAAAAGAAAAGTATAATCGATCAGTCTCTATTTAGTTGAGCATCAAACATTAAAACTACCACTATCTAGAACTTACTTCAAAAAATTATCAATTGTTTGTGAATTGAAGTTTCATTTTTCAAAAATTAGTAATTCCAAACACGTAAAGAAATGATGCTTTTAGACAAAATATATAAATTACTATAAAGTAGATACATGTATGTCATTGCAAGCTATATTTAATTTTGTTTCTGGGATTAGATATGTTTTTGCACCTCAAAATGTTTTGTTCAGTGTTGTAGAACGTTAAATGTTCAAATTATGCAATCAATTGTCAAGCACATTCAAGAAGCAAGCCTTGAGTCTGGAGATTTCAAAAATCTAGAGATTTCAAATCTATGGAGTCATGGTTCATAAAATTAACTGTTTGGTTAGCCTAAATCTTTGAAATGAAATATTTAAATTCATCATAAAAAAACATTTATGGAGTCATGGTTCAAATATTTAATGCTTTTATAGTAGGGATGAAATCTCTGGATTTCACCTCATACCCATAAATCTAAGGATTCACACAACCAAATAGGTATAAATCTCCCATTTGTGAATCTAGAGATTTGAAATCTCTAGATTCATGTAACCAAACAGACCCTAAATGAATGGACAAGAAATGGGAAGATGCTTTCTTAACTCCTTTAGCATATATGTACATAATGATTGAATGTTTTTGTTTCTCTTCACAACTTGCTCAAATTTATCTACCATTCTCTTGATTTTCGATGCAACTTAGCTCTCAAGTCAATTTTATTATCCTATTGCATACAAACTCATAGTGCAAGCCTTGAGGTAGAGATACGATCATAAACTTTCTTGTGGTTCTAGAAGTGGAAAAAAATCATTAGGTGAATATTATTGCCATATGCACTGTTATACACACAAGCCAGATCTGCGCTTTTTCATGTACCAGTCTCTAACGGTTGCTGCGTTGCTTACTTGTTGGAGAAATTCCTTAGGAGAAGACTTGGGATGAAGGATAAAAAAAAAAAAAAAAAAAAAAAAAAGGAATAGAGGTCCAAAGGTTGGTTCTCCAGTTCTGTTGTTGAGGGTAATTAACGCTTGCAACATTACTCCTAATACATGATTCCAACATGGCCCTCTATCTCCTTACCCTTACACAAGACCTAACCCTATTAGTCATCATTGCGTTTGTTTCTATAAAATTAGAATCCAGGATGATGATGAGGATGATGCGGATGAGGATGAAGATGTAACTGTCAAATTGTGTAAGAGAAAATAGAGAATAAATACAAGGGAGAGGTAGAAATTTTCCCCTAAAAAAATGCAATTCAAATTGGAAATTTAATGTAAACCTACTAATTGTGTAAATGTAACTGTCATTCTATTGATGTAGGTAATTTTTTCTTCTTTTAGTTTTTAGCTTGGATCAAGCCCAATAACATGTATCATCATTTGTTTTCTAGTAAGAAAACTGAAAACTAAAGTAGGTACTACATGGTGGATGAGAATTCCTTACTCCTAAAAAGATATTAACTTCCTTACTTTAGAATAATCTCCCTTCTGTACTTCTGTTAGTGAATGCCAAAATAAAGTCAAACTAATTGTGATCTTCACAACTAAAAATAAGATTATATTGGTTTCTACCTTCACTTAGTTCTCTATATATGGATTCAATTTCTTTGCCTCAACAAATTCATTTCCTTCTACGAGACACTTACTATCTAGACATGCCATCATTAGCAATGAAGTTCTTGGTGTTGTTCATCCTTCTATCACCGGCCATCATAGGTATTGCTGTTAATGGAGCTAGAGTAGGTTCCAAGGGAGTTTCAATTCCTCCATCTGGGTCATCTGATGTGGGTACTCCACCACCAGTTCGTGTGAGTATTCTTCCTAAAGGACCAATCCCTCCATCTGGGCCATCTGGCTCATCAAGTTCAGGCACTCCACCACCAGGTTCGTGTGCGTATGCTTCCTAAAGGACCAGTCCCTCCATCCGGTCCATCCCGGTTCATCAAGTCCAAGCACTCCACCACCAGTTCATGTGCGTATTCTTCCTAAAGGACCAGTCCCTCCATCCGGCCCATCCCGGTTCATCAAGTCCGGCACTCTACCACCAGTTCATGTGCGTATTCTTCCTAAAGGACCAGTCCCTCCATCCGGGCCATCCGGCTCATCAAGTCCGGGCACTCCACCACCAGTTCATGTGCGTATTCTTCCTAAAGGACCAGTCCCTCCATCGGGCCATCCGGCTCATAAAGTCCAGGCACTCCACCACCGGTTCATGTGCGTATTCTTCCTAAAGGACCAGTCCCTCCATCTGGCCATCGGCTCATCAAGTCCAGGCACTCCGCCACCAGTTCATGTGCGTATTCTTCCCTAAAGGACCAGTCCCTCCATCCCCTCCATCCGGCCATCGGCTCATCAAGTCCGGGCACTCCACCACCGGTTCGTGTGCGTATTCTTCCTAAAGGACCAGTCCCTCCATCCGGGCCATCCGGCTCATCAAGTCCGGGCACTCCACCACCAGTTCATGTGCGTATTCTTCCTAAAGGACCAGTGCCTCCATCTGGGCCATCTGGCTCATCAAGTCCAGGCACTCCACCACCAGTTCGTGTGCGTATTCTTCCTAAAGGACCAGTCCCTCCATCTGAGCCATCTGGCTCATCAAGTCCAGGCACTCCACCACCAGTTCATGTGCATATTCTTCCTAAAGGACCAGTCCCTCCATCTGGGCCATCTGGCTCATCAAGTCCAGGCACTTCACCACTAGTTCGTGTGCGTATTCTTCCTAAAGGACCAGTCCCTCCATCTGGGCCATCTGGCTCATCAAGTCCAGGCACTCCACCACCAGTTCATGTGCGTATTCTTCCTAAAGGACCAGTCCCTCCATCTGGGCCATCTGGCTCATAAAGTCCAGGCACTCCACCACCAGTTTGTGTGCGTATTCTTCCTAAAGGGCCAGTCCCTCCATCTGGGGTATCTAAAGGATCTCATCTGGGCCCTTCACCATAGGTTTAAGTCCCAATTCTTTCTAAAGGACCAGTCCCTTAATTTGCGCCATCTAAGTCATCTCGTCTGGGCATCCACCACCGGCTCGTTGATGGACTTCATCAGCTATATTTTCATTGGAATCATATGCTTCCATCCACTTCTATTTGTGTGTTAGTTTGAAGAGTTTTTTTGTAAGTGTGGGCTAAAATTATGTTTTATTAGTCCATGTATGTTGGTTAAATTTTGTCTTGGTAAATGGATATTGATATAATTGTTTTTTCTTCTAGATATTGATATAATTGAATGAAAGAGATTCTTGTCCGTAGACGAGAGAAAATTCTAAAATAACCATGTATGCCATTTTCATTCTTCAACCTGCAACAAGTGGAAAGTTGGATATCCTTGAATACAGATTCTAATCTGGTAAACAATTGTCAATTGGAATACAATATTGTAGGTAATACATCAAAAGTAATTCAATTCAATTAATTGATGGGGAAAAAATTCATTACCTGGATTTGCTTTCCCTTACTTGAAGTATTCACAGCGGAAGTCTAGATCCACGTCCTCGCTCCACCACCAAAGATTTACCGGCGAGATTCCTCAATCACAAGGAAAGGGAATAATATCCACAACCCAAATGCCGTGGATTAATGGAATGAAGATCGAATACTAGCAAAGAAGAAAATCTAAGCCTGCGATTCTTAGAGAGAGGGAGAGAGAGATGGAGCCGCCGTTTCTCAGAGATTCGCTCGTGCGAATGAATCACTCCGTTACTTACTCACTAATGTGGTGGTTACTAAAATATATAACCTATTTTGTAACCGCCCTAATAGTGAGTTTCCAATATTGCCCTTGGGCATTTAATTTATTAATCAAATTAATAAATTCCAACAGCTCCCACTTGCACAAGGGCAAGTGTTAATCTTTCAATGTGTCCCAGACACACTTGTATATCCCAGATATACACATTCAATCTCTCTGCTATGTATCCCAGATACATAGACCTCTTGTGTCCCAGACACACATGCATATCCCAGATATACATATATTTTGATCTCTTCACTATGTATCCCAGGATACATAGACCACCGGTGTCCCAGGACACTAATATCCACAATCATACTGGCAAAATGGGTTGTGCGACCGGTGATATGCACCACCCGCGTGAGCCCCAAACTAGAAACCTTCCCGGAGGCGAGAATGGCACATCACTCATAGAAACAAATCAAATAAGCATTAGTATAACACGGTGTCCTAGGTTTATTCAAACTCACCGGACTAAAGGTATCTCGATCCCTCCGAGAGATCACCTTCTTGTCCTTAAAATGTTCACTACTTTGTAACACATACGGTTGGCGCCAGCAAACACTTTTTAGGGTGCAGTTGAATCAAACCTTTCCTTTCGCCCTGCGACCATCACTACACTTAGGATTGACTCCTTTCCCGGTAGTGCCCCTTTAGGTCGAATCTATCATGACCATAGGTAACACCCCAAAGTAGCCACATCAACCCTTCGTTTCATGATGTCGTCGAAAGTCACTAAGAACACTAATGGACCATAAGGTCCAAGACTCACACAATGAGAGGAGCAGGGATCCATCCTCTTATTTCCAATGATCGCTAAGCACACATAGTATGATATATGTGCTATGGTGGAGCATTCTATATACAATAGAACATATGTCCATCTCAACACCATACAGGTCTTAGTCCAGTCGCAACCCCTTGCGCCTAACCCGAGTTACTTTATTGTCGCCACCCTAGCGCCACATAAAGTAATCGCACCTGGTTCCTATAGGCAACATGAATAGTGGGAACATTCATGTCGATTCTCTTCACAATAGAGAAACTCATCTTGATTCCAAATCAAGGCGACATCATGATTATGAATTGACCTACACAAAGTCATTCACAATCTGTCTCATCTCTGCTCGCCTCCAAGGCGCCAGAGGCGAATGCTCGTGTGAGTGAGCCATTCTCTTGCCTATTGACATATGATGTTTTATGCTAGAAGAAACACAATCACACAGAAAGTGAATAAAAAAATGCTAGAATGAACTCATATTATTCATTAATAAGAAAGTCTCAGTACAAAAAATAAGTCACAATCTACGCAAGCCCAAGGATTTTACATGAGAAATAAAAACATCCTTGGCTATAGGTTTGGTAAGAGGGTCAGCTACCATCAAACTAGTAGATATGTGCTTAAGTACAACTTTCTTTCTTGATGTAATGTCTCTAACAATGTGATATCTCAACTGTATATGTTTGGTTTTCCCATGATACTTGGGGTCCTTGACATAGCTAAGAGCTGCCGTACTATCACAGTAGACAAGGGCAGCCTCTTTGGATGTCATCACAATCCCAGTATGTCGAAGGAATCTCCTCAACCAAACAGCCTCTTGAACCGCAGCGGAGCATGCCACATACTCTGCTTCCATGGTCGAGAGGGATATACAAGCCTGCTTCTTGCTACACCACGAAATGGCCCCGCCATTCAGCAAGAAAGCATATCCGAGAGGTTGATTTGCGCTCATCGATGTCTCCAGCCCGGTCGGCATCACTATAGCCAACTAACCGCAAATCCGATCCTTGGTAACACAACATGTAGTTACTCGTTCCTCTGAGATATCTCAATATCCTCTTGACTGCTTTCCAGTGCTCTATGCCTGGGTTTGATTGGTATCGACTAACCAAACCCACTGCATAACAAATATCCGGCCTAGTACACATCATAGCGTACATAAGGCTACCCACTGCACTGGAATATGGAACTCTTTCCATCTTGGTTTTCTCCTCTGGAGTCTTAGGACCCATATCAAGGCTCAAATGCAAACCCTTCTCCACTGGAGTATCAATTGGTTCGCAGTTGTGCATTTGGTATCTCGTCAAGACATTGTCAATATAGGTCTCTTGAGATAAACCCAGGTAATCTCTTTTGCCTATTTCTGACAATCTTGACACCAAGCACATAGCTTGCTTCACCCATGTCCTTCATATCAAATACGGAGGACAACCATTTCTGAATGGTTTCCAATAGCTCCTTGCTATTGCTAGCCATAAGTATGTCATCTACGTACAGTGTCGAATGACATAATTATTATCGAGATCTCTTGGTGTAAACACGGTGGTCTTCCTCAAGCATGGAAAAACCATTTTCCATCATAGCTTGGTGGAAGCGCACATTCCACTTGTCTAGATGCTTGCTTTAAGCCATATATGGACTTCTTAAGCTTGCACACTTTGCGCTCAAGTCCATGTGCTTCAAAGCCTTGAGGTTGATCCATATAGATCTCTTCCTCAAGTTCTCCATTGAGAAAAGCAGTTTTTACATCCATCTGATAAAGCTCCAAGTCCAACTGAGCAACAATGGCTAGTATGAGGCGAATTGAGGCAAACCTAACCACAGGGGAAAAAGTTTCCTCATAATCAACGCCCTCTCGTTGGGTGTAGCCCTTAGCCACTAAACGAGCCTTGAATCTCTCAATAGATCCATCCGCCTTTCTTTTGATCTTGAGAACCCACTTGTTCCCAATCGCCTTTCGGCCTGGCGGCAAGTCAACCAAGTCCCAGACATGATTAACTTTCATCGACTCCAACTCTTCCTTTATTGCTTTTAACCATTCCTTTGAGCTTGACCCCGCAAGAGCTTCCTGCACGCTCTTTGGTTCATGCTCATCGACTGAAATCATCTCACAGTCGATCTCTTCAGGAGTTACCATGTAGGCTTCATCCTCTATGTCGAAACGTCGACGAGGAACTAGCCCGCGCCTACTACGGCGCAAGTGCATGTCAGATTGCTCACCGTCTAAGGTAGCTATCACATCTGCACTCCCACTCCCACTAGGATCTTCTGGATGAACCCCAGGTTCATTATCCAGAATCTGAATCCCTGGAGTGACAAGACCACTATCTTGTATCTCAAAGAATTCCGATGATTCTTTGTTAACTCCTGAAAGAGATGGAAAATCATTCTCCAAGAATGTTGCATCCCTAGACTCAAGTTCCGTTCTCCTCTCATTCTCATCTAGTCCAATGAAGACATGGCCCTTTGAGGGTTCAGAATATCTCACAAAGATACACTTTCTTCCTCTGGGTCCAAGCTTTCCATATTGGTGAGAAGTAGAGTGAACATATGCTGCACATCCCCATGCGCGCAAGTAACTCAAATACTGCTTCCTTCCGGTCCACAACTCATATGGTGTGGAAGGAACCGATTTGGTTGGAACTATGTTGAGGATATAGGCCGCGATCAGCAAAGCATCTCCCCAATAAGAGATGGGTAGATTTGCCTGCGCCATCATGGATCTCACCATGTCTAGCAAGGTTCTATTCCTCCTCTCGGCAACCCCATTTTGTGTGGAGTCCCTGGAATAGTAAGTTGTCTAGATATCCCCTTTTCATCACATAACCCTTTGAACATATCGGAGAGATACTCTCTACCTCTATCCATTCTAAGAGTTTTAATCCTTTTATCTAACTGATTCTCAACCGAGCTCATGAATTTCTTAAAACATTCCAGAGCTTCTGACTTATGAGAAATTAGATAAATGTGACCATACCTTGTATAGTCATCTATGAATGTGATGAAATATGACTGTCCTTTTCTAGTATGCACATTCATGGGTCCACACACATCCGAATGGATAAGTTCTAAAGGAAGAGAGGCTCTCAAAGCCTTTTTAAATGGTTTTCTAGTTGCTTTTCTGCTAGACATGACTCACAAAGGGTTGGCAAATCGGATAGTGAACCTTGGCCTAAGAGACCTTCTCTTGCCAACCTGTTCATCCTATCTAAGCCAATATGTCCTAGTCTAGCATGCCACAAATAAGAATCAATACACACAGTATTTTGGCAAACAAAAGCATTACTAGAATTAAATGAATAATCAATTGTATCCAATACAATGAAACCATTATCAAGAAAACCATAACCATAAAGCTGTATCACCCGAGATACAAAACCAAAGAATTGTTTTCAAACAATTCTAAAACCATGTCTTAAAAGATAAATAACGAAACAAGATTTCGCCGAATGTCCTGGAGCATACAGCACATCATGGAGTAACAACGTCCGGCCACCTCGCAAAACTAATTTGCATGTGCCTATGCCATGAACCTCCACGCTTGAGCTGTTCCCCATCGTTATCCTTTTGCTTCCTCTTGGAATACGACGGTATTCCACGAAGCTCGAGCGTTCCCTTGTTATGTGTTCTGTCGCACTTTGAATCAACAATCCACAAAGGATTTAGTTCAGCAAGCATAGTAGAACTTGTTATATAACAAGATGAGGTATAACACACAAGTACATACCTCTTGCTCAGTGCAATCACGAGCAAAATGACCAGGCTTTTGGCACTTGAAGCAAATCAAAGCTGATTTCTTCTTGCCGGCACTAGTCCCCCTTGAACGCTTGGGCCCACTCTTGTTTTTGTTCCCACCCTGGTTACTTTGCTTGGACCGCTGAGGTTGAGCTTTCTCTCTCTTGCGCTTGAAGCCCGCACTCTTACTAGTGCTAGCTTCAGCAGCAAACACATCGGTTTGAGGGGTATCGGCCAACATCCGATCCTCATCAAGCTCAAGGTGCTTGGCGGCTTGATCGAAAGTCTTGACCTCATCGGCATGAGTCAAGAAGATCTTCATATGCTCCCAAGTCTTTGGCAATGACCTGATGACTGCGGAGACTTGCTCCTCATCGGTCTTCCCGGCGCCCACATGCGCTCAACTCACTAATCATGTTAGACATGATGGTTATATGCTGCCTCATGGTGTGACCCTGGCGCATCTCATAACCGTCAAAAGTGAGTCCGAGATGGCAGCCTCTTGTGGTGGAAGTCCCTCCATACTGGAATTTCACAGCCTCCCACAAAGACTTTGCAGTCCTATGCTTCTCTTAACGAAGCATCAGGTCATCCCTCATGGAGCTCAGGATTGTAATCCTGGCTACCTGGTCTTTCCTCTTCCAAGCATTGTATATATCAAGGTCCCTGCGATCTTGTGCGGTGGTACCTTCCTCGGGTGGGTTCATGGTCCGGTTTATGGTCTCCAAGCATATCTTGCTCTTCCAGGAGATATTGCACCTTTCGGTGCCAGAGGTCATAATTCCTCTCATTCAGCTTATCTCCTTTAGTGAGGTCAGCAACAATGCTCTTGGTAGCAGCCATTTTTTTTTTTAGAGATATTACATACAAGAATGAGTTCAATTAAATCTAGCATAAAACACAACTCATGCAACAACAAATCACACTAGCATAGTCAACCTATGGGATAAGCATTTAAACCAAAAGAGATGCTAAAAAAACATTCAATCAAATTCTCATGCAAACCCACATAGACTTATACACTAGCTTCATTCTGTGCAAGAAACATGATTGATAGACCCATAAATAAAAAATAGTTTTATTAAAATAAAACATGCAATCATGTTCAAGCTATGAGGTGGTTCACACAGAACACTTCTACCTCATTAGCTCCCACTAGGCCCCATTAGGCCCTCAATGCCCAAACATCACACAGATTGTCGGGCCATTGGTGTCCTGTAAGTTAGAAACATATTCTGAACTGGACAGACCAATATCCAAAAAAAATCCATCTCCCAGACGGACTGCCGTCTGCCCAGACGGAATTCCGTCTGCCTTTTATGCCCAGACGGATGACCGTCTGCCCAGACGGAAATTCCGTCTGGCATTCTGTGACCAGACGGATGACCGTCTCCCAGACGGAAATTCCGTCTGGGTCACTGTGACCACTCTGATAATAAACGGACGACCGTCTGGTCAGACGGTCGTCCGTCTGGTCCACAGTGACCAAAAAACGGCGATTTTTCAATTTTTCTTGAACGGAAAAAAACGGTAAAACACGTTTTTTCACTCAAAATCATCCAAAAAACACATGAAAAAAAAATCCAACAATAAATTTTAAACAAAAATTTTCATCATGGATTATCAATTCATGCAAATCTCCATTAGGGAAATCCACAAGGATCTCCCACTCGGATCCGAATCAAAATTAAAAGGTTTCCAAAAACCCTATCAATTCTCCCATGGGTTTCGTATTAAACCCTTGATCCTCCCATTGGATCCATACAATAAAATTAAACAATGGGGAGGAACAATAAACGTGGGAACCAATGGCTCTGATACCAATGTAGGTAATACATCAAAAGTAATTCAATTCAATTAATTGATGGGGAAAAAATTCATTACCTGGATTTGCTTTCCCTTACTTGAAGTATTCACAGCGGAAGTCTAGATCCACGTCCTCGCTCCACCACCAAAGATTTACCGGCGAGATTCCTCAATCACAGGGAAAGGGAATAATATCCACAACCCAAATGCCGTGGATTAATGGAATGAAGATCGAATACTAGCAAAGAAGAAAATCTAAGCCTGCGATTCTTAGAGAGAGGGAGAGAGAGATGGAGCCGCCGTTTCTCAGAGATTCGCTCGTGCGAATGAATCACTCCGTTACTTACTCACTAATGCGGTGGTTACTAAAATATATAACCTATTTTGTAACCGCCCTAATAGTGAGTTTCCAATATTGCCCTTGGGCATTTAATTTATTAATCAAATTAATAAATTCCAACAAATATAATATTCTAACCGATTCTAACCTTTTTTTCATGATTAACTAATCAATTTGAAATCTAGGAGTTAATATTGATTAATAATAATAGAACGGGATGGTACCTAGATTTCTTTAGTAGGGATTCGTCAATTATCGAAAAAATTTAGAACAGATTGTGTGGTCTATACATATTTTAAATGACGTTAATAACCTTACAAGAACAAATACTATGATTATGATGATTTTGCTTAATTGCATTTAAAGACTTGCTTAAGATGAATGAATTTCACGTTCAAACCCTTTTTTCTTTGGTAGTTATCCTTTTTGAAGTCCTTAACCAAAATAAATATATATACTCTAGGAAATACAATACAAGTGGGGTTGGGTGGTTTTGAGGGAGTTGCAGGAGGGGCCATATAAGGTAGAGGACACGCTGACTACTGCTGAGACATAGGTGGTCCAATTCATAAAGCAAGGAACAAGCCAAGAGATGTGGTTTGGGAAATGCCATTAGAGGAGTGGTTTAAACTGATGTGGATAGGTCAGCTCTAGCTAACGTAGGACATGCAAAAGTGGGTTAGCTGATTCTGGATTTTGTATCCTCTTTTAGTTGGTACTAGGGCGTTAAAACAAGTATGCAAGTTGAGTTTTCTGGGCCTCTATTAAAGGGTAGGTTGCTGCCCGTGATTTAGGAGTGGGGAAACTTGGATAGACATGGATTCCCTGATGGTTGTGATGGGTATGAAGGCTCTTTGTATCCCATGATTTGTGTTGGATTTTTGGCATAGTGTGAAGGAGTTCCTGGGGGAAATAGAGTGGAGGATTTGGCAGTGTTTCCATTAAACAAATTTGATTGTAGACTTTAATGCGAGATCTGGTACGCAAGATCAAACTTCTACCCCATTAGGAGAGTGGCCTAACTATATCCAGATCGAGGGAGTTGCAATGGGATGCTATGCAACTACCAAGGTTCAAGTACTAGTTCATGTTGTATAATGTTGATCATTCATTGTTGCTTTGTCTCAAATAAAGGAATTACCCGTGAGTTTGGTGTGTTTGGGGGTAACTTCTGTTGCAGGGATGACTGTGTGGTTCCTGAGTGTGAAATCGTTTCTTAATTTTATAAAGGCTGATCCTTGGTTATTGAGAGAGAGAGAGAGAGACACAGAGAGAGAGAGAGAGAGAGAGAGAGAGAGAGAGAGAGAGAGAGAGAGAGAGAGAGAGAGAGAGAGCAACCACCTGGCAAAAGCACCCTTGTATGGTAAAATACATGGGAGTTGTTGCTAGTGGCAGTCGATTGAACCAAGCTACCGCCTGGTTCTGGTTCCAGGGTTTTGCCCTATTTTGCCCCCTGACTTCTATAAATAGTAACCTTTGGCTATTTTACGAATATTTTATTTGTGGTTACCGTTTTTGGAGGTTAGACGATTGCGGAGAAGTGCCGAAAGCAGATCTGAAGTGTTGTTGGAGTCCCAGAAGGTTCTACTGACTTCCATAGTTGATCTGGTTGAGGTAAGTGATTCCCTGTTCGCTTATGCTTCACCACTTGCTATGATTAAGGTAGTTCAGTGTTCATCTTTGGTTGTTCTTGATCCTTCCATTGCATTGTTTATCCTTTTGATGATCTTGGTTAGATCATATCCGAAAACGAAACCCTGCTTTTGTGACAAGGGCTGATCTGATCAAGGGAAGGTGTCTGGGTCATCCAATTATGATGATTGTAAGGTTTCCTTTCACCCATTGGCTATAGGAGTGTTAGATTCGAGATTCAGGCTATGATCACTCTAAATCCGGATTGAAAACAGATGATCAAAAGCCTGAGTTTCGGATCTGAAACTTACTGAACTTCATTAAGACATAATAATATAAACAAAACAACTGAACTTCATTAATCACATAAGAAATTTTTACAAGTCTGAAAGGAAATACATCTAAGAAAGCATAAAAGAAACTCCTAGTACTATCTATCTAGGTGATCGACTCCGACTATTTGTCTGATCCCTCCTAGATCTGAACTCCTCCTCCAGTCATGCAAACCTCTCACCTAGGGTGCACATGTGTGACTCTATCCTCCTCTCGTCTAGCCTCTATAGCCTCCCCGACGAGCCTCGATCCTCTCAAGTATGGAATGAATCGATGACCGATGAGAAGCCACACTTGGAGCCTCGTGAGTTGTATGAGATGGACCTCCAACCTCGAAGAATCGCGGAGTAGGAATCTTCTCGTGTCTCGGAATCTCATGCTGACCCCGATCTTCATCTCTCTGATCATCATCATCCCCATGCTCATCATCATCCTCACCATCACTATCATCATCATCGGTATCCTCATCCTCTGAGTCATCATCCCCAGGTGCCACAGCAATGTCATCCTCATCCTCTGATCTGGCTGCATTGTGGAGCCCCATCTTCTTGATCAACCATGAACCGATGTCCTCACCTATATCTCGGCCTTGAATCACTGGTGCATCCTCAAGGTCCACATCGAAGTGCTTGAAAATGCGTGTCAAGAGTCGACCAAAAGCCAAGTTCCTAGCCCCAAGAAGCTCAACTCGATCTATCATGACGTTCTACATGATGTAGGCTAAGTCTATCTGCACTCCAGTGTACATGCTGTGGATGACCAATGCCTCCATCATTGACACCTTGCTGTGGTGCCCTGCCTTCGGAATAATGTTTCGCCCGACAATTCAAGCGATAACCCAAGCTGAAGGATGCATTACAGTGCCGCTCCGGGGCATATAACAGTCAATGTCATCCCATAGAGTCATGTATACCTCGTGTGACTCGTGTGGAAGAAGAGCCTCGGTGATGTACGTGCCGGCGGGAATCCACCAGTGGGAATCCCGTACAATCGGAACATCCAAGATGCGAGCCAGTGTCCTAGTCGTGAAACTGATCTCCTTGCCCCCAACCATAGAGTCCATGACAATCCTAGAACCATCTCGTGGGTCATCCTCGATGCGGTAAGTCAGGTTACTATAGAAGTACCTGACGAGATCTGAGTAGACCGGATATGCCGTGATGTGCAAGTGTAACCAATCCATAGCCTCCAGCCTCTCTCGTATGCGGAATGCCTCTAGGTCATCCAAGACAACCAACTGTCCATGCTCGATCGGTATGTCGTGGAAGTAGTACTCATATAGAAGCTCGGCCATAGGAGTGGTGAAGTGATCCTCGTCTGTAACCTCCGACCGTGGAACATGTCCTCGACCCCTATCAGCTCGCCGCCCTCCTCTAGGCATAGTGAATATGTTGAAACAAAGAGAAAATTGCATTTGGATTAGTCCTTGTGTGTATTTGGTAGATGAAGGGCATTTTTGTAAATTTTCAAAAAATTTGATATTGAGGAAATTGTGTTTCGAACATACTAGCATGTGCATAAGACATGGATAAACATGCTGGGATGGTTCGTTTGGTGGAAATCAATCAATTTGGCATTATGAAAGTGAAAATTCCAGCAAGTATAAATAGGGAAAATCCTCTTTGGGCTTGCGTTTGTGAATTTTTTTAAATTAGAATTTTACCAAACGGAGAGTGGGAACACCTTCCCCATAGTAAATCAGTCGTGTAGAAATTTGTTTCGTGTCAAAATTCAATTTGGTTTGAAAATAGGACAAGTGTCTACAAGGTTGGAAATTGGTGAGATGAATAGTGATTTTGGAACCAAAGTGTGTGCAATCTTGTGATTTAAACTTGGATTTGTTTGGAAACTAATGGGAACATGTTTCTAAACATCCCTAAGCATGATTCTAACCATTAGCAACAAACATTATTCAGTTTTGAAGAGAATCATATCAATGCTATTTGATTTTTGAAAGAAAAGAGAAGAAGAAATAGAGCTTACTTGTGTTGTTGAATCAAAGAAGATTTGCAAGTGTTGTTGGAACCTTGAATCAAGCTTGCAAACCCTAAGAAACCCTAGAAAGTCATTTTCCCCAGAGCTAAACTCGAAATGGAAGTGTATGAAATGAAAATAAAATGAGGAAGTGGGCCCTTTAATCTGATTTTTTTCGCACGGGAAATGTTTGGTCGATGCCATCGACCAAGGAGCATCGACCAAGATGGGTCATTTTGCTGCCTTGGGCCAATTTTAAGAAAATTTTGATTGTGATTGGATTTTGACCAATGTTGATTTATTTTCTTGCTACATTCATAGTTTTAACCATGATTTGAGTATCCTAATCATTGATCAAGTTGTTATTGTCAGATTCAAATTTTGGTGTCCTTATCTTTGATTTTTGCAGAATGGTCCTTCTTAGAAATCGTTTCGTTGGTGCCGGGAATGAAGAAGCACCTGCTGGGGGCGCCGACCAGCAAACTCAAGAGGATAGCCATACTACAAATGGGGTTTCTAATGCCCCCGAGATCGGAAGTTTCAAAGATATTGCTAGTGTCATGACCAATATGATGCAACAACAGCAGGCCCAATTTAATCAGATGATGACTAGCTTCATGACCCTCCGTGAAGAGAACCGTGTTGGCGACCAAGGGAATCTGGGTGTTGCAGCCCTATATGTGGAGAGGGAGAGGTTCACTGGAAACCCGCATACCAGGCTGATGAAGAGCTTCCTAAAATTACAAAGTACCGTCATTCACCGGCGTGACTAAAGATGCTCTTTTCCCTAATACGTGGCTAAGGGAGTTAGAAAAGGCCTTCAGGCACTTGCAGTGTTCGGAAGCCCAAAAGGTCCTTTTTGCCAAGCAGAAGCTTCAGCATGAGGCTGATGCATGGTGGACCTCCACCAGGCCCATTCTTGAAAATCTTAATGCCGACGTTGTCTCTTGTGAAAGGTTTAAGGAATTTTTTTGCAAGAATTATTTTCCTGAGGATGTAAAAGATGCCAAAGAGGCCGAGTTATGGCATTAGTGCAAGGTTCTTTGTCGGTGCTAGAGTATCGCAGAGGGTTTGAAGAAATTTTCTTCTTCGCCCCCAAATCCATCAAGTCCGTCGAGGCAAAGGCGAAAAAGTTTTTCAAGGGACTCGCGGCCTTCTATCAAGGCGTATCTCACGGTCTTACCCCTGGAGGTTATGCTCAGGTTGTTCAAAACTCGAAGAAGCTTGAAGAAAATGAGAAGGAAAATGCTCGAGTACAGAGACCCTGGCAGCCTAGGCACCCTGGCTATGTGGACCGCACTGATCGGCGCTTTGCTAGACCTGCTCCTGCCTTCTAGCCAAGGAGTTTTGGCAAGAGTTCCGTTCTGTTCTCGAGGGGCCAGCATGGGCGATCCGGTGGAGTTAGACCTTCGGGAGTTGTGCATCCACCTCAGCTGGGATGATGAATCCTAGACCTGCATTCTAGAGACCTCCCACTTTTGTGGCTCCTATTGGACAGAAAGATTCTACTTCTTTTGCAAGCAGAAAGGCCATTTTGCTCGCTTTTGCCCGACGAAACCTGCCCAACCTTATGCTCCGATCGTGAAAAGTGCTCTTGTTCCCCGCCCCCCCCTCCCTCTTGCAAAGTATTCAACATATCTGGTGTTGAACAGGATCCTTGGCATGATGTTGTTATAGGTACATTGTTAGTTGCTTCATTTCCAGCATTTGTTTTGTTTGATACGGGTGCATCTCATTCGTTCATCTCATCTACTTTTGCTTTGAAGACTAACCTAACACCCCGGTGTTTATCTAGTTGTTTGTCGATTAGTACCCCTATTGGGTCTGCTTTGTTAAACTAGATAAAGTGTTAGAAGAATGTCCTGTGTTAATTTGTGGAAAGAACTTGAAGGCAAATCTAGTGTTGTTTGATATGAAGGATTTTGATGTAATCTTGGGAATTGATTGGTTGACATCCTACAATGCTGTAATCTTGTGCTCTTCAAAGAAGATTCAGTTTCGAAAGGAAGGAAATTCAGTTTTCCAGTTCCAAGGAGAAAAGGGAAGAGTTAGCAAGAAAACTTTTTTCGCTTTAATGCAAGTCCACGCTTTGGTGGAAAGTGCTTCACCTTGAAGCAAGGTCAAAGAAGGGAAGAGACTTGAAGAAGTCGGGGTTGCTTGTGATTTTGCTGATGTGTTTCCGGATGATCCGTCGGGATTGCCCCCGATAGAGAAGTTGAGTTTTCCATAGACTTAACTCCTGGAGCGGCTCTGGTATCTAAAGCTCCGTATAGAATGGCACCTACAGAGTTAGAAGAGTTGCAAACACAACTAAATGAGCTCTTAGAGAGAGTTTTGTGCAACCAAGTGTATCATCTTGGGGAGCTCCAGTCTTGTTTGTGAAGAAGAAGGACAGTAGCATGCGTCTATGCATTGATTACCGGGAGTTGAACAAGTTGACCATCAAGAATAGATACCCGCTGCCCCGGATTGATGATCTTTTCGATCAGTTGAAAGGCGCGGCTATGTTCTCGAAGATTGACTTGAGATCTGGATATCATCAATTGAAAGTGAAGTCAAGTGATATCTTTAAGACAACATTTATAACAAGGTATGGACATTATGAATTTAGAGTTATGCCTTTTGGTTTAACTAATGCTCCTGTCGTGTTCATGGATCTTATGAACCGAGCATTTCATGATGTGCTCGATAAGTTTGTAATCGTTTTCATTGATGACATCTTGATCTACTCGAAGAATGAAGAAGAGAATGTGAAACACCTAAATTTCACATTGCAAAGGTTGAGAGAAAAGAAGCTCTATGCTAAGTTTAGCAAGTGTGAGTTTTGGCTCTCAAGGGTAGTATTTCTCGGCCATATTGTTTCAGCCGAAGGTATTCGTGTGGATCCTAAGAAGGTGCAAACAGTTGCTAATTGGGAAAGACCGAAGACCGTGATTGAGATAAGAAGATTCCTTGGATTGGCGGGATACTATAGAAGGTACATTGAGAACTTTTCTAGGTTGGCTGCTCCTATGACTAAGCTAACTAGAAAATAAGAGAAGTTTGTGTGGACCGAAGCTTGCGAGAAGAATTTTGAAGAGCTAAAAGTTAGATTGACAAGGGCCCCGGTTTTGACTATACTTGATGAGAGTTCCGGTGGGTTGACAGTCTACACTGATGCTTCCAAGATTGGTTTGGGCTGCGTGTTGATGCAACATGGTAAGGTAGTGGCATATGCCTCTCGGCAATTAATGATTATGGGCGGAACTACCCCACTCATGATTTAGAGCTTGTCGGCGCTGTCTTTTCTTTGAAGATTTTGGAGACATTACCTGTACAGTGAGAAGATTGCTATCTTCACAGATCATAAGAGTTTGAAATACTTCTTCACCCAAAAGGAGCTGAACATGAGACAAAGAAGATGGTTAGAATTGGTCTCTGATTGTGATTGTGACATCTAGTATCACCCAGGTAAGGCTAATGCTGTTGCGGATGCTCTTAGTAGGAAAAATCAAAGGAAGGAATTGGACTTGAATGCTTTGAGTCAGCCTTTGTTGTCGTCGATGGAAAGGTTTGGTTTGGAAATGGTCTGGTTCGGATTGTATTCTTTATGCTATGACGGCAAGATCCACCCTTAGAGATAGGATTGTTGCTTTGCAAAGTTTTGATCAAGAGTTGGAAGAGAAGATTGAAAAGATTGCTTTGAATCCCGATGTGAAATCCAGCCCAAACCTAGCCAGGACACCCTATCCGTTTTGAGTAAAGAAGGGTAAGTTTAAATGTTACACCTTAAAGTTGGGCCTTGATTTTAGTGTTATTATCTTTGAAAGCTTTAGGAAGTCATGCCAGACCTTTCCCTTAGGGTAGATCTGTAATGTCCGGCCTTATCCTAACCTTGACCCGGCCCGGAATCTGTTATGTTGTAGGTCCGAAGACCCGAAGTGGGGGAAAAAGAGACTTGTAGACCCTTTTGGTCGATGATTTGGTGTCAGAGCCCAAGCCCATGGACATTGACGATGATGCCCCTCACTTGAGAGCATTGTCAATGTTAGTTTTGAATCTGCGCACCGAAGAGGGGTGAATTAGTTGAAATACCTAATGAACTCCTGTGCTCAATCCGAAGGTATCTCCCAAAACTAGACTTCTTGATGGACTTGTAGGAGAAAACCCCACTCAATTTGACCCCATATAACCCTCCAAATCCCTGTCCAAAGTTGCTGAACTATGTGTGGCAAATCCTGCTTGCGCATAAGAAGGTGAGCTTAGTTGGTGCACCTAATGAACTCCCATGCTTGATATGAAGGTATTTCTGGAAACTAGACTTCTTTATTGACTTGTAGAAGAAAACCTCACTCAATTTGACCCTGTATAGCTCTCCGAATCCTTTTGAACCTTGCTGGTTCGCTTGGTCGACCAAGCACTCGACCAAAGGATTGTCAAATCCGAGAAAATGGAATTTTAGGGTTTTTCACTTAAATTTAAACCCGACTTTGTGTTTCTTTGTTACGGCTGCCTCCTAAACACTTTTTGAACGTGAGAAGACCTCTCCGAAACTCTCTCTGGTGATTTTGAAGACTCCTCTGCAGATCTGAAGCCTCTCATCTCTGATCTGACAATTCAAGGTTAGTATCTCTTCTGAATTTTTAATTATTCTTTCTTCGATCTTGTTCTTGACTGAGATCAGGAAGAAGATGTTGCATTCTTGCAACCATCCCTTCGTGATCTCCTTCGTTTTTTTGAGATCTATGATCATCGTCATGATCTTAACCCTAGTCTGATTAATTTCTTGAAACCCTAACCCTTGTATGATCTATCTAGAAACCTTTGGTAACCTCCCATGCAAGGGAAACCTCATGGGCAATGTTTCTATTAATCTAAACTATATTTCCTATGATTTCTTGTTATTTTCTTGATAGCAATCATTCCCTTTCATTCCGTGATCATAACCTTTTTATGGGTGCCATAAAGGTTGAAACCCTAGTTTCTTGGGTCAAATCAAGAACCCATATTTTGACCATGACTTGATTATTTATCTTCTCATATGATTCTAATACATCCTAGGAAGTTCTCCTTCGAATTTCCGATCAATCCGACTTCAAAGAAGTTATGACCAATCTAAATTCTGCAATTCCGTACTGACTCGATTGGTCGACTGCTTGGTCGACTGGGTCAGTAGACCAAGGCACTCGACCAATGAAGGCAGTAGCTTCAATTTTTGCTCAGTTTGATTTGTTTGCTCTCGGATCTTTTAGGCATCTTTCCTAATGTTATAAATATGATTGTTAGGGGTTTATTTGCCAAGTTTGGTGTCCCTCTCTTTGATCTTTGGATTATCTTCGGTGATAATCAAGGTAAGGACAGTTATTTCATAATAACATAGATCAAATATTCTCTGGTTTCTACTTTATGAAACTATGAGTTTGTTTACTGTTGTTGTACTTTATACTTCTGATATACTACTGTAAGTACAGTAGCACTTGTTTATGTATTCTTTTCACTATTCAAGCTTATATGAAATGTTTATTACGGCTTGATCGGATTATGCTTTTACATTCTCTTTTATATGATGAATTGTTGGTTGTGTATGTCATGACTTATCTGAGAATGTGGTTGATTAAGTATGGTTTGGGATTGGGAAGTGTCCTTTTGACACTTCTGTCCATGGACATCGGAGGGAATAGTATGGGATGTTCTCCGAAGATGCCCATCGACGCTTTCCCGAATCATTGGTTGTCATACTTAGGGTTGTCTAGCAGTGTTTGGCTAGGATGTCCCTATTATATCAGACCCGAATCGGAAGGGTATTGAGACCGAATGACCCGTGGTAGCAATGTGATTCACGGGCGCTCAAAACCGGTAACCATCCCGTGAGAGGACAGGAATCATATTGTGGGGACCATTTATTGGAGGGTTGCATATGGCTAGACTTGGGCTCATGGGCGCTCAAGACCGGTAACCAACCCGTGAGAGGACATGAGAGCTTCCAGTTTACCATATGTGGATAACCAATAGGGTTGATGAGTCCGTAGTCCGGGACTATTAGGACTCTGGTGGAAAGGATACCGGAAAGGATCGCCCAGGGCAAGGAATGGAAGTATCTAGACCTCAGTTGATGTAACTGAGTAGATGACTTGCATTGGGCTAGGCTTTACCCTGACATGCGCCAGTACTTAGACCAAATGGTGACGTGAGAGAGCGGTGACTTAACCCCCAGCCATGGATTGTCCCGAGGGATGAAGGACCCACTACCAACCAGAGCCGTATGCGTGACCTACCCAAAGAAGTATGGTGCTATGACTTAAAGCATGTCTGCCAATAGAAACCAGCATACATGGAGTTTAGATGCATACATACATTATCTGTTTCATATTGCATTGCATCTTGTTATGTTCTGCCGCATGTTACTTATGTTGTTATGAGTTAACTTGCCTTACTGGGTTTCTTTCGAAACTCACTCCTTTTGTACCATATCTTTTGTTAGACTTCTCTACAGGTTCGGAATACTTTGACGGTACGTATGAGGAGGCGCAAGGTGAAGAAGATGAAGAAGAACTGATTGAAGATGTGGATTAGATTTCTTTTGTTTCTTCTAGACTAATCTTTTACTTTACTTGTATTAGCTTAGAGCTTTACTTAGATTTCAATCTACCTTCCGCATATGTTGTGGAGTATATTTCCACTATACTCTACAGTTGTCTTTGTTTGGTATCTTTTTATTTCGCACTCTGATATTCTTAGTGATCCTTCTGAGATCTTTTCTTGAATTTTATTATTAACTTATTAGAATACAATGATTTGTTCTTGCTTTTGATTATGTTATTGTGCTAAATGGATATGATCGTTCCTAAACTTGATCTTTTGGGCTGTGGATCACTCCCCCGGGTAATCCAGATAGGTTACCGGCTGGGGGGATGTGATAGATGGTATCAGAGCCTATGTTTTCGAACAATCAAAACCTTAGAACACAATAATGAAAGCATCCGTGAGTCATAGATCCAGAAGTGACTCAAACTTTCTTAGAAGTGAATAATAGAAAAGTTTGAATAATGCACAATAATTAAAGTTTATGACTTGTACTTGGGTTGTAGTCATGGTTAGAGTTAAGTTGTCGGTTTTAAGTTATTGGGTATGTGTATGAGTTGTGAGTTGAGTCTTCTGTTGAAAGTTGTCGTGGTGAGTTGTTTTGGTGAGTAGGTTGTCATTGTGAGGTGTTGTCATCATGAGTTGTCATATGAGTCTGTGTCATGTTGTAGTCATGTGTTGTCGTATGAGTCTTGAGTCGGGAGTTGTCGTTGGGAGTAATGGTCGTGAGTAGTCGTTATGAGTTATAAGTCATAACTAAACATTAACAACTACTAATACAACAAAAGAGACGCATAATGTACAATAACACAAGTGATACAATTTAACTTCACTAATCACTTAGGTTTACAAGTATGAGTGAAATTACATATGTGAAGCATAAAAGGAAACTCCTAGTACTATCTATCTAGGTGATCGACTCCGGTGATCTGTCTGGTCCCTCCTAGATTTGAACTCCTTCTCCAGTCGTGCAAATTTCTCTTCCAAGGTATCCATATAGGACTCTGTCCTCTCCTAACAAGCCTTCATCCTCTTATGTGTGGAAGAAATCAATGACTGATTCAGCCACACCTGGAACCCCAGAAGTCGTATGTGATGGACCGCCAATCTCACGGAAGCGTGGTATAGGAATCTCCTCTTGTCTCGGAATCTCACCCTGACCCTGATCCTCACCTCCCTAATCATCAATAACATCCTCATCCTGAACTGGAACCTCATCATGATCATCATTGTCTCCATGCTCATCCCCATCATCATCATCATCATCATCATCATCACTGTCATCGGCATCCTCATCCTTTGTGTCATCAGCGTTGACAATGTCACCCTCATCCTCTGACCTAGCTATGTTGCAAAGCCCCTATGATGTCCCTGGTAGTGAAATTAATCGCCCTGCCTCCAATCGTAGACTCGATGACAATTCTAGTGCTATTTGTTTAGGAAATTGTTCCTGAGAATTGAGCTGACCTCTCATAGCCCGAGACTTTCATCTTAGTCGTGTCAATCGTTCTTCTGTAGTATATTTGTGTGCCTCTATCCTCAAAATTGTCGAGCTGGAATAGTTCCCTCCTCGTCTAACTGAACTTCCTGATTCTCCTCATCATCATCTTCATCCTGATCTTGAACCTCACCTGAAGTTTGGATTGTTGTCTCCTTATCCTTGTATTATTTCTGCTTATAGCATAGGAATAGTACTCTGATCCTCATCTCCACCTCCCCAAATCCTTAAGTGTTTTCTTCGTGGTGGTTTGATGGGACTTTGAAGAGTCAAGTTGAGTTTTGCATTGCATGAGTAAAGGTTGTTAAGCAATGCAATATTTGGTGAAGAGGGGCATTTTGGTAAATTTTTGGAAAAGTTTGTTTTCGATGGAAACTACGATTTAGACATGTTAGCATGTGTATAAGAGTTGGTTTAACATGCTAAGAAGGTTTGTTTGGAGAAGATCCATCGAAACCCCTGGAGTTTGGAAAAATTCTGCAAGAAGGGCATTTTCGTAATTTTTCAATCGATTTTGTCAAAATTTCGATTCGAACATTCTAGTGTATTCATAAGACTTGGATAAACATGCTGGGATGGTTTGTTTGAAGAAAACCCATCAATTTTGCTTTATGGACATGAAAATTCAGCAACTTTGGAAGAAAGAATCCTCTTATGGACAAGGTGTTGTGATTTGTGGAAAGTTGGATTTTGACCTAATAGAGAGTGGGAGCATCTTCCCCATAGTAAACCAGTCTCGTGGGAATTGGTTTGGTGTTAAAATTCAATTTGGTTTGAAAATGGGTCAAGCGTTTGTAAAGTTGGGATTTGGTAAAGTGAATAGTGTTTTTGAACCAAAGTGTGGGAAATATTTTTGGTTGAAGTTTGGTTTTGTTTGGAAAATGATGGGAACATGTTTCTAAACATCCCTAGGCACTATCCTAACCTTTAGCCTCATGTATTCCTCTGTTTTGAAGAAAAAAACATACCAATGGTAAATGAAGTTTGAAAGAAAAGAGAAGAAAGAGAAGGTCTCACTTGTGTTGTTGATCAATGAAGGTTGTAAGTTGTCGTTGAAGCCTCTTGAGAATCTTGGAATCTTAGGAACCCTAGATAACCTTTTCCCCTGAGCCAAACTTGAAGTTGGAAGCGTTGAAATGGGATTGAAATAGAGAAATTGGTCCCTTCGAGGTTGTTTTTCAAGCAGGGCAGATTTTGCTGTTTTGGCAGCCTTGGAAAATATTGATTTTGATGCATTGTTTGGATTTTAATGGCATGTGCAGTTGTAATCAAGTATGTTTGATATGTTGGAAGTGTGATTTTGAATTTGGACATATTCTTGTAGATTTTTGACTTTGGATTCATTTGTCAAAATGACCGAAAGAAGGAACTGTGGTGCTTCCTCAAGTGGGAATGGAAAGAGAGTTGTTCCAAGAGCTAGAGTGTCCTCTGGCAGCGTTGAGGCCCAGAACCCTCTGAAAGGTCAAGCGACCGGTAACCCATCCGGTGCTTCTCCAGTCGTCAACTACCAAGAAATCATTAATCTTATGGGGGATATGTTGCAACAACAGAGTGCACAGTTCAACCGAATCTTGACTGGGATTATGGCTATGCACAATGAGACCCGTGCTGCGGCCCAGACAAACCCTAATCTTGCTACTACGCCTGAAGTTGGAAGAAAGAAGTTTTGTCACCAGAAGTCCCTACCTAGTAGAAGTCCTAGCTATGCTAAAAGGACTGACAGAAAGTTCACTAGGCCTGCACCGTATTCCACCTCGACTTATCAGCCCCAGACTGTGGGACAAAGTGTTGGGAATGCAAACCTCAATCAAATTGCTGCAGACCTGAGACCTGAGGCCAGTGAATCGAAGATCTCTAGAGCCAGTGCAACCTTTAGGACAGGGAAAGTTTGCTTGTTTTTACTGCCGTCAAAAAGGACATTTTTCCCGTCGCTGCCCTCATAAACTAAGTCGTCAAGCTGCTTTAGCTGCAAGGTTAGTTCAAGCCCCTCCTGCTGGTAAACTGTGTAGCGTAGTTGGAAGCGAGTTAGAAGCAAACCAAAATCTCATAACCGGTATGTTGCTCTTCTCCTTTAACTTCTGCTATTGATCTATTCTTTACTTATGCATTGTATACATACCATATGCACTGCTTTGATTTATCTTTGCTTGAGCATTGTATGAATACCACATGCATTGCCCTTATTTATTCTTTACTTATGCATTACATACATATCATATGTGTTGCTCGATTTATTCCTTACTGATGCATTGCATATAGGCCATATGCATTATTTTGATTTATTCTTACCATATGAGTTTGACTAGTCTTGATTAGAAGTGCTTGTCAGTATTGTTTTGAATTCCTCTTAGCTGTTTAAGAAGTCAGCCAAGAGTCCAATGTTCTTTACCTATTAGATCTATTTTTGTTGTACCTTCCACGCCCTGGTAAAGATTCGATGGAAGAATCACACCCCTGAAGAAGTTTCCTCATCTTAGTGGAAGCCCAAGTATGCTTTCAATTTCGGGGACGAAATTATTTTAACGGGGGGAGATTGTGAGATCCCACCTAACCCTAACCTTGCTGTTGTACCAAATGCATACATACCATATGTATTGTTCGATTTATTCTCTACTGTACAAATTGCCTAGTTTTGTTTGGTAGAAGTTTATCCCAAAGCTGATCTATTCTCTCCACGATTTCTTCTTGTGCCTTACATTCCCTTTGATAGGAGGATGATCTTAAATCATTCCCATGACTGATCCTTCTATCCCTGCTGTTCTAGAATGGATCTCTATACACTCTATAACCTTGTGAATTCTCCACATGATGATTTCGAAGAGAAATCAAGTGTGATCTTCATGATTTGTTATTCCTTCTAATTGTTTCAAGACTTCAAGCTTTTCATCTCCTATTCTTCAATCAAAGATTAGTAATCTCTCTTGTGTTGTATTGATCTACTCTTGCTATGATTTATTCTTTGAGATTGAGATTATGAAGAAGATGTTGCATCCTTGCAACATATTGATCCTTGCAACCATCTCTTCTACAATCTCCTTTCATTCTTAAAGTTTTATGATCTTCATATTTATCTTCGCCATGATCCTTGTGAAATCTACATGAAGCCATGATCATACTTTCGATTTGATTTCAAAGCATGTCAAATATATTCCTTGTTTCCTTACATAAGACTTATTGTTATTTGTCTTCCGAAGACTTTGGGAGAAGGAAGCCAAGGTAATAGGAAAGTACCCCTGCTTTTTTTGAAACCAAGTACTCTCCCAATTTTGAGGACAAAATTATTTTAAGGGGGGGAGAATGTGAAATCCAGCCCAAACCTAGCCAGGACACTCTATCTGTTTTGGGTAAAGAAGGGTTAGTTTAAATGTTACACCTTAAAGTTGGACCTTGATTTCAGTGTTATTATCTTTGAAAGCCTTAGGAAGTCATGCCAGACCTTTCCCTTAGGGTAGATCTGTAATGTCCGGCCTTATCCTAACCTTGACCCGGCCCGGAATCTGTTATGTTGTAGGTCCGAAGACCCCAAGTGGGGGAAGAAGAGACTTGTAGACCATTTTGGTTGATGATTTGGTGTCGGAGCCCATGGACATTGACGATGATGCCCCTCACTTGAGAGCATTGTTAGTGTTAGTTTTGAATCTGCGCAACGAAGAGGGGTGAATTAGTTGAAATACCTAATGAACTCCTGTGCTCAATCCGAAGGTATCTCCCAAAACTAGACTTCTTGATGGACTTGTAGGAGAAAACCCCACTCAATTTGACCCCATATAACCCTCCAAATCCCTATCCGAATTCGCTGAACTATGTCTTGCAAATCCTGCTTGCGCATAAGAAGGTGAGCTTAGTTGGTGGACCTAATAAACTCCCATGCTTGATATGAAGGTATTTCTTGAAACTAGACTTCTTTATTGACTTGTAGAAGAAAACCTCACTCAATTTGACCCTGTATAGCCCTCTGAATCCCTGTTTGAACCTTGCTGTTTTGCTTGGTCGACTGATTGGTCGACTGGCAAGCACTCGACCAAAGGATTGTCAAATCCAAGAAAATGGAATTTTAGGGTTTTTCACTTATATTTAAACCCGACTTCGTGTTTCTTTGTTACGGCTGCCTCCTAAACACTTTTTGAACGTGAGAAGACCTCTCCAAAACTCTCTCTGGTGATTTTGAAGACTCCTCTGGAGATTTGAAGCCTCTCATCTCTGATCTGACAATTCAAGGTTAGTATCTCTTCTGAATTTTTAATTATTCTTTCGGGATTCCAAAAATAATCGTGACCGATCATGGCACTCAATTCAATAACCCACAATTTGAACAATTTTGTGGAACTTACTTGATCGAGCATCGTATGTCATCAGTGGCATACCCCAAAGCAATGGCCAAGTAGAGGTTACAAACCGAACGTTACTTGAGGGGATAACGAGAAGACTCGAAGCTGATAAAGCCTTGTGGGCTGAAGAATTGCACAATGTGTTGTGGGCCTACCGAACTATGGTTCGAACACCCACAGGAGAAACTCCTTTTAAATTGACTTACGGATCTAAAGCATTGGCACCTGTCGAAGTAATGACTAGAACACTACGGGAAAGAGAGTTCGAAGAAAAAGCGAACGAACAAGGGCTGCTAGATAGCCTTGACTTGTTGGATGAAGTTCGTGCAAAAGCAATAGCGCAAACTCAACATTATCAACGAAGGATAGCGTCACATTATAATTCCCGAGTAAGGAATCGTTAATACATAGCAGGAGACTTGGTATTGAGAAATACCTTAGCTTCAGATCCACGCCATCAAAGGAAATTGGACCCTTCATGGGAAGGTCCATATATGGTTATTAAACCGGTCGGTTCGGGAGCTTATAAGCTAAAGAACATGACAACCCAGAAAGAGCTGGATCGTTCGTGGAATGCCAGGCATTTGAAGAAATATTATCCTTGAAGAGATTCTCATTTTCATTCATGATGTAACAAAATTCAACTCAATCAATACAATTCTCAGTTTTCAACATATTGTCTTTTGATTGGGGGCATCACACAACACTCAAGATCAGATCCAGCCACAAAATCAAAAGGCATTGGTTTAAAACCCGTGTGGGACCTTCTGCAAGGCATCGGACAAAAACCCGAGTGAATTCCTTCTCAAACTTATGAATTTCTCCGGAAATTCTTAAGTAAAGGCGTCGGTTTAAAACCCGTGTGGGACCTTTTACAAGGCATCGGATTAAAACCCGAGTGAGTTCCTTCTCAAACTTATTGAATTTCTCCTGAAATTCTTAAGTAAAGGCATCGGTTTAAAACCCGTGTGGGACCTTCTACAAGGCATTGGATTAAAACCCGAGTGAGTTCCTTCTCAAACTTATTAAATTTCTCTGGAAATTCTTAAGTAAAGGCATCGGTTTAAAACCTGTGTGGGACCTTCTACAAGGCATCGAATTAAAACCCGAGTGAGTTCCTTCTCAAACTTATTGAATTTCTCCGAAAATTCTTAGGTAAAGGCCGAGTTTAAAACCCGTGTGGGACCTTCTACAAGGCATTGGATTAAAACCCGAGTGAGTTCCTTCTCAAACTTATTGAATTTCTCCGAAAATTCTTAAGTAAAGGCATCGGTTTAAAACCAGTGTGGGACCTTCTACAAGGCATCGGATTAAAACCCGAGTGAGTTCCTTCTCAAAACTTATTGAATTTCTATGGATATCTCTAAGTAAAGGCATTGTTTTGAAACAACTAAGACCTACTGCAACAAAGACTCAGATGACTGACAAAGTTCAAAGATGAAGTTAATTCTTTATTTCTTTAAATGACCAGAAGGGGCCAACCTTTACATCAAACATACCTATGAGATAACAAGTGTTGGGATTCAATCTTTGTTCGGTCAAAAAGGAAAGTCGTCGTCAATGATTGTCAAGAATTTAAACTAGATCGAAGTAGCTTTGTCAGAAGCAACACAGAGTCAAGAAGGAAAGCAGATTCAAGAAGAAGAAGAAGAACAGAGTCGGGAAAACATATGTTATCATTTGTTTATCTCCCTCGAGGATTGTGAAGCATTCTGCAAGTGCAAAATCCTCCGCAATTCCATACTCTTTATCCAGCTTTTCCAGAAGAAGGCTGATCTTTGATCAAACCTGCATTCAAGGCAAGCTCTTCATAGCTGAATCCTTTAAGAGGAAGATAGGGAGGAGAGTCGTCAAGATGATGCATTATACCCAGATCTGGAGGTGGAAGATCCGTTGTATCTTTGGTCCAGGCAGGAAGAGGAAGTCCCAGCTTGGCAAACACTTCCGGATGACAATTGGCCCGGTGGGGAGTCGTGTTGAAATAAGGATTTCTCCTTAATATCGATTCCCATACCTCGTTATCACCATCCTAGTATGCCTGCAAGTTATAAGCGTTCAGCATGTCAACAAAAGTCTTACTGTGCAAATATTTGAAGATGCAAGCCCTGCGAACATCAGTTGAAAGGGACTTGGGCAAAAGGGTAACATTTGCCTTTGGGACGTTGACATAGCTCCAGACCCTTTCGCCCCTACTGAAAGCTTTCCTACTTCTTGCTCCAGCTGCCTGATCTTCTCCCTGGCATCATCCAAATCCGAAAGAAGACGCTCGTTCTCGAAATTCTTCTCTCGAGCAATCTCCCAAGCTTGGTTTCCAAGATGAGCAATCTCAGCATCTTTGGCTTTGGATTCTTCCCGAAGTCTAGAAACTTCATCACTCAGTCTACTGAGTCTAAAGGCTGCTTCCACTTGATTGTGGAAGTTACTAGTGAGACTCCTACAACAACTTAAGAGTTAGTCAAGAGCAAAAGAAAAATCTTCAAAACGAAAGGTAATGAAGAAAAACTTACATCACCAGTGATTTTATAAAATCCCTATCTGGGATAGTGGAGAGGGCTCTGCTCTCAGTAGGCATTTGAACAACAGTGCACCATTCTAGTGCCTTGTCAAAATTGCCTGTCACCAAGTCAAACCTCTTCAGCGACAAAGAAGGATGGAACACGTCATCGGTCAACCGAGGGCGCTTCCTAGTGGCAAAATCCTCCGGCTCCAGGGAAGGAGTGGAGGAGGATGCCAAACAAGCATTAGAGTTGGAAATACTAGCGGCACTTGCGGGGACCACATCTTCCTCAGATGCCCGAAGGGTCTTCATCTTGGAAGAAGACTCCAACGTAGTGCCAGCAGGGGTGTCAACAGTACAAGCGACGATGAAGGGAGCCACATCCTCCTTAGAAGACCGAATGGTCTCTCTAGGCAGAGGAAGCATGGGAGAAGCATCAGTAGAAGCTATGGGAATCTGATCTGAAGATTCACCAACAGCAGTCTCCCCACGTTTAGAAGACTCACCCACGACAATCACCTCAGAGGGAACAACCTTTGTCGGTACTGGGGCAGTCTTCTTGCAAGAATTCGCCCTAATAAAGTCCAAGTTAATTCTTGGAGGCACTGCAAATAAAAGGAAAGCAGTGTCAGTACGAGAATCCAACAACTTATAGCAGAAAAGAGAACTTCATTAGATTTATGTCGAACAGATGAAGTAACGAACATCATTAGGGAACTTCCGTAATGAGTAAACCCCAAGTATGAATACTGTGGAGATTACTCAGGGAGAAGAAGTTCGTGACAAAACTGAATGACAGAGCAGAAGACTTACTTGTTCAGGTTCTGATCGAAGATATTGTTGGAGGACAAGAGTACAGAGACAGCAAAGGAAGACAAAATATTACTTTGCAAATCTATCAAACAGAAATAACTTGCAGATAGCGAGATAAGGATGAAGTACCCATGAGGAACTTAAATAGCCTCAGGGAGAGATGCGACGGTTGAAAGCCCAAGTTAATCAAGGGACAGGATGGAAGAGATCCTTCGAATTCCTAAAAATGCAGGATCAACGGTCAGGGGATAACGGCGCTTCAAATTCGAAACTTGAAGGCTGAACTAGGTTTCCATGTGGAACCGTGTGTACCTGAAAAAAGGATACTGCCAAATACCAACCATCGCACCAGTATTAAATAATAGAGTATTTCCAATTCCTTGGGAAGAGCAACTTGTATACGAATACAAGGAAACGTTTGGGCTTCATCATAAAGGAGGAGCAGTTGGAAGATAAAGTTCAAGTGTCACAAAAGGTTCGGAATAATCAAATTGACCGAATGCATCTCTCTCGAACACATCTCTCTGATGTCCCAAACGTTGTCTCCAGTTAAGATACAAATTGATCTACGTGATAACTTATCTCCTCTTGTGAGAAGGAATAGACAATTCTTTGGGTACGATATGAGAAAGTATTAAGGCAATCATTGGAAGAGTTCGAGAAAAAGAAGACAGATTTCTATTTCATTATAGAAGACCGTAGAGGGCCAACCCTTACAAAAAAAAAAAGATGGTTTCCTATTGTTCTTTCTCATTGTCGGCCGAAGAATCTTTGTCAGAATCTTTTTTCGAAGCAGGCTTCTGAGGTTCTTTAGGAAGAGGCGGTGAATCAGCAAGATACTTCTCGATGCCTGGGTCTAATGGAATGGGATCCTCCTCTTCCAAAACCCAATCCGAGAAAGGCAGCTTAAGCTTCTCGAAGATTTCCTTATGACACACCTCTCGAAAAGGAGTTGTGTCAAAAGAAGGATTAGATTCAAGAATCTTCTCCAAACATCATTTTGCCCTTCTCGACAAGCTTGAAGGTTGAAGGAACCCAACAAGTCATTGAAGGGAACGCTGTTCAGATATTTCCGAATGCAGTCCCTCCGAAGATCTTGTGAAAGATGTTCAGGCTTGCTAGGAATTGTCATCTTCTTCATCCGTTCGTTATCCTTGGCCTGAAACTCGAGGCTTTCACCGAACGTGATAGCAGCATTTTTCTACTTCTTGGCCTCACATTTGGCAGCAACAGCAAGACTGGTCGACGAGTCAAGTTCTTTCCTCAAAGAACTCATCTCCTCATCATGCTTCTCCTTCAACTCTTTGGTTGTTTTCCTCAGCCGGTCCACCTCTTGGCCTTCACTAGATTCTCTTCACAAGTCTGCAGCAAGGAGCCGCTACGACCAACTCAGCTCAATGCCTCCATGTGTTGATAGAAGCTCAACACAGCATTCCTAGAAAGACAGGGAGATTATCAGAAAATCCCAGGAGAGATTACAAAGCAAGTAGTAAAAGCTCAAGAAAAATAATACCTTGTGGAAAGACAAATGAGAACATCGTCTTGCAAGGTCTCAAAGGCCTGACGGTCGGCAGGCATAAGGCCGAGAGAGCTCCACTCAGCGGCCTTCTCAGGATCCTGCGTGACTTGGTCTGTCTGCGTTAGCGACCATTGGGGGACTAAGATATCCTCAGAATCTCTATTTTTTTTTTGATTTCTTCGGGGCAGAAGCATTGACCGAGTCATGCTTCCTTTTGGTTCAGACGGGAGAGGGGATTTCGACCTCTTCCACCATTGGCTTTTTCCCTCTCCCTCAAGCCTCAACCACTGGCTTCAGGTTCCTGATACCCTTGTAAGAAGGGTCTGGAGGCAGCACAGAGGCTACTTGTTCTGCAGTCAAGGCTCGAGGAGACCGTTGCTCTGCAGTCACAACGGCCTTGGCAGCCTTCACCTGAAGGCTGTCTAGATTCATTCCTGGAGGCACTACAAAGAAAAACGAAAGTCAGAAAGTTGAAAAAAATTCGCAGTACATTCAAGAAAGTGAAACATGGCAGTTAGAAAGCTCACGTCGAGCCAGCCCCCAGTATTGAAGAATGGAGTTGTATTCCATCTCATATCCATGTATCTCTTGATACCATGGAATTGACTTGATCTTCCCGACAGCAGCTCTGTCTTCTTTGGATAATTAAGCGACCCGGTTACCCTCAGAATATGAAGTGTACAGCTTCCAGGCGGTCGAGAAGTTAAGATCTGATTGAGGCGCTCGGCAGAAAAAATACCGCTTGCGCCATCCTTTATGATTGGAAGGGCAAGTTTCTTTAGCAAGAATGTTGCTCGACCAGTCAAGCTCAACTTTGTTGCGCTTAGAAAGCACAACCCAACCAGGAGGATGGGAAAGAGAAAGAACATGAAAATGTACAAAAAGAGGAAGAGAAGGTATGATGCCAAGCTCAAAACATAAACCCAAGAAGCCGACGATGAGACGCCAGCTATTGGGAAGAAGCATTCTGGGACAAATGTCCCAATGATTCAGAATGGCAGAAAACAAAGTATTAAAGAAGGGAAAGCGAACTCCGTTTTCCAATGTATCTATATACAAGGAGAATTCGCCCGGAAGGATCGAATCAACTCTCTCATCAGAAGTGGGAGCCCTAAGTTGGTACGAGGAATGAAAGTCAAAACATTTGACGGCTGAAGGAAGGTTTTCCTCAGTATAGGAGGAAGCAACAGAACCAGGTCCATCAGCGGACCTGGTGGGTTGTTTGGACTGCCCAGAAGATTCGGCGGTCACCTTCGGAGTCATGGATGGTCCAGACTCAAGAAGGGCAGAAGAAGTCTCAGCTTTTTCTTCTGCTTTTCTCTGTTGGCTAACTTCTGCGAAGTCATTTCAGAGAGCAGTTAGGGTTTTCTTGTCGCTATCCGACTGCTCAAAGGGGACAGCGGCAAAGGCCTCATCACCACTATCGCCCTTACCAGCGCTAAGTACAGGGAAAATTTCAGAAGAAACCCTACCGCCCTCCATTACTAAAAAGTCTGATTGTGGTTTCTAGAGAAAAAAGAAACCTAGAGACGAAAGTAAACTTTGCAAAGGAGTCAGTAAACTTACTGAATCACTGAGGCAGAAAGCTCGAGAGCGAGAGGATCGTGAGGGCGCGAAGAAGAAGACGAGGTTTCAAAATTCCAGACAAAGAGAATGAAACCTACGGAGACAACAAACTGCTTTTAAGCACCCACATGAGTGTTTGAGGACGTGTACGATCGAGATGAATTCAACATCAATGATCGAGATTTGGAGACGGTTCGAAAGTTTGAAGTCATGAATCCAAAACAGGCATTCAGAAACCGTCTTTTTGATTGCGTGAGCAACAATAGTTTCGGCTGCAAAGGACGCATGGCGTCACCCCCACAAAAAGTGAGAATACTCACAATGCTCGGGGAAAAAGCGACACAACCGCGTTAAATGTGATATGACATTTAATGGGTTGAGGATTATGCAAAACTATCGTTCGACGGAGAACCCAATTAAAAACCAAGCCCTCGAGATCGACCGAACACTTGGTCTGGGGGGCTCGTGATATGGAGAAAATATAAACGAACCTAGTTCAATCTTGGTTCGACCCTCGACTCCGATCAAGACGAAAGGAATCGACTCGCTTCTGAGCAAGCTGGGTCCAAGAGATAGCTTGCTGAGGAAGAAAACTAACTCAGTCATAAGCACACCCTAATCCGATACGATCGGAATAGGCTAATCAACCTAAAGACGGCTAGCAGTATTTGGCGGCTGTCACTCATTGCTATTATATGGATAACTACCATATAACGATCGTATTATCAAAGGAGTCATCTACTAGTCCAACCTAGTAGAGATATATCACTCAACGGATCTATCTGTTGAGATCCAACGACTATCCGAAGAAGGCTCAAATACATCCAACGAAGGAGATTCGAAGGTACATTCTATATAAGACATCACCTACCCACAAGGTAGAGGATAGACGTACACACACACAGATACATACAATCTGAATCATATTCTCGTTATTCATTCCTTAGCTCTGTGACCCAACAGAGCCGTTTGTGATTGAGTTCATCAACTGAATTAGCCTTCGGAGGTGGACTCCCGATCCCAGCGGTTGGGCCACATCTGACGTTCGTTTTTGCAGGTCATTCTCAGGAGATCTAAGGGCTAAGCAGATTTTGGACGCATCAACTGATTTTTAGTTTTTCTGTTACTGATTACTGGTTTCTAAATCGGATTATTAGCCCTTTTTAGATAAAAGAAATATTTAATACTTAACTCTAATCGGATAAATTTTTAGCAAGCTATTATCTGATCCAATAAGTAATTATTCGAATCCCAATCTGGTTGTTTACAGGACAGATACAAATATATTTTTTTAGTGAAAAAAAATCCAGATTTGGACACTCTTAAACTAATATAAATATGAATTTGGAGGGAAAATTTCGATTATCCATTTATAAGTATCTATATAGCCAATGCTACAATATGAAATTACATAAATGCTGTAACACTATGATGTAAGCTACATGGCACTCCTTTGCTCAGTAGGAGGGTGATAAGAGAATTTTGAAAACACAATAGATTCTAAGTCATTACATCATCTCATTATTCTATTAGCAAGGGCACGTCAACGTGTAATTTGAAACATATGGGTGTAAACGAAATAAAATTTAATTTAAAGGATACAATACAAATCCAGGGGTATATTTTAATTTCCTAAACAGTACACTACCTCCCGATGCACAAGGGTCCAAGCTCCTTGTCACTTCGACAGTTGTCCCTCTGCCGAACCAAGCCTTTTCCTCTTTTCTTCTCCGTCGCCGTTCACGACTGCTTTTAGGCTGGCTTGCGGGCAAGTGGCCACTTTTTAGTTCTTCTAAACTCGAAAGCCACGCAATTGCAGACTAGTGTCAGTTGAACTTCTTTTTTTCATTGATTGCAGCAGCGGCTGAGTGACCAACTCCATTGGCGGTTGAAAAGGGTACTCCTCTGTAAGTGTGTAATCCTTCAGATGCATTACTACTCTGTAAGTGTTTGATCCTTCAGATGCATCTAGAACTCTTCGATGGAGATTTCCATCTTGTAAAGGGAGCATTTTACTTGGTTCTCACTGTTGCATTCTAAGTGTTCTATAAAAGGTTGTTTAGAAGATAGAATGAATAAAAACTTGAAAACCCACCATATCCAATGCCAAAAGATGCTTAAAAGGATTAAAACCTGAACCAACCATATCAATTTTGTCACAGGTTCTTTAATGGCTGCAATCTATTTTATTCCCTGGTAGATTTTACAACGTCAACATTTTGTTTGACTAGCTATACGAAATTGCAATTTGGACTGGCTATGCAATTGGTACATATCATTGTTTCCACCTTGTAGAGGGAGCATTTTACTTGGTTCCTAGTGTTGCATTCTAAGTGTTCTGTAAAAGGTTGTTTAGAAGTTAGAAGAATAAACACTTGAAAATCAACCATATCCAAAGCCAAAGGATGCTCAAAAGGATTAAAACTTGAACCAGCCATATCAATTTTGTCACAGGTTTGTAATGGCTGCAATCTATTCTATTCCCAGGTAGATTTTACAACATCAAGAGTTTGTTTGACTGGTGATGCGTCCAAAATCTGCTCAGCCCTTGGATCTCCACATGATGTCCTGCAAAACGAAAGCGTCAGATGTGGCCCGACCGCTGGGGTCGGGAGTCCACCTCCGAAGGCTAAGTTAGTTGATGAACTTAATCACAAACGGCTCTGCTAGAAGTGCAGAGCTAAGGAATGAAGAACTGGGAAAGGTGATCTAGATAGCAGATCGCGGATAGTTTAGGTCTATCAGTATGTATCTGAACCTGAGTCTCAGATAGTATTCTTCTTGATCGATTGATCCATCCCCTCACCTTATATGGTAGTGAGGTTTATATAGAGTGTACCTTCGAATCTCCTTCGTTGGATGCACTTGAGCCTTCTTCGGGTAGTCGTTGAATCTTATCAGTTAGATCCGTTGAGCGACAGACTTCTACTAGTTTGGGCTAGTAGAGGACTCCTGAGATAACCTTTAGGTTATGCGATAGTTATCCCTTCGATAATGATTATCCGCAGCCGTCAATTTGAGTCTGCCATCATCAGGGTGATTACCCTAATCCATAAGTAAGATTAGGGCACGCTTGTAGCCGAATAAGCTTTCTTCTTCAGCAAGCCATCTTCCGGATCCGGTTCGCTCGGGAGCGATTCGGTTTTCTCCGTCTCGACCGGGGTCGAGGGTCAGACCAGGTATGAACCCGGTCGGATCATAAACTCTCCATATCACGAGCCCCCCAGACCAAGCGTTCAGTCGATCCGGAGGGCTTGGGTTTTAACTGGGTTCGTCGTCAGGTGATGATCTCTGCGTGCTTCATTAAATGTCATATCACATTTAATGCGGTGGTCACTTTTCCTCGAGCGTTGTGAGTGTAAGGCCACATATCTCGTTGCAGTTGATCTGTCGTGGCTCACGTCATCCAAGCGACGGTTTCCGAACGCCTATTTCGGATTCGTGAGTTCAAACTTTCAAAACGTCTTTCAATCTTGATCGTTGATTTTGAATCAATCTCGATCGTTCAGATTCCCGAACACTCGTGCGGGAGTTTTAAAAGCGGTTCGTTGTCTTCGTAGGTTTCATTCTTCTGTCTGGAATTTGAACCTTTGTTGTCCGCCTTCGCGCCTTCCTGCTCTCAAGCTTCCGTCTCCTTGAATCGGTAAGTTTACTTGGGTCTTTTTCCTTTTGTAGTTTACTTGAAACGAGTAATGGCGGACGATAGGGCTTCTTTAGTACCCCATGTTGGTAATAGCAGTGATGCTTTTGCTTCTCCTGCTCCCGAACGATCGGATAGTGATAACAAAACCCTAACTGTCCTCCGCGGGGAGTTCGCTGAAGTTTCTCAAAAAGGTTTTGAAAGAAAAACCGAAACTTCTCCTGTCCTTCTCGAGTCTGGATCTTCCAAAATTGTCGAGTCTTCTAGGCAGCCTCAAACCTCCGGGTCCAATGGTGGACCTGGCTCTGTTCCCTCCATTTACAATGAGGAAACCCTTCTTTCAGGTGTCCAAGATTTTGATCTTCCTTCCTCATATCAGGTTAGGGCTCCCCACCCTGATGAGAGGGTTGATTCATCCCTTTCGGGTGAATTTTCCCTGTATATAGATGCACTGGAAAGCGGGGTTCGCTTTCCCTTTTTTAATCCTTTGTTCTCCGCAGTTTTGAATCACTGGAACATTTGTCCCGGAATGCTCCTCCCCAATAGCTGGCGTCTCATCGTCGGCTTCTTGGGTTTGTGTTTTGAGCTTGGCATTACGCCATCCCTTTCTCTTTTTGTACATTTTCATGTTCTTTCTATCTCCCATCCTCCTGGATGGGTCTTTCTTTCCAAATGCAATAAGGCTGATCTTGATTGGAGGGGCAGCATCCTTATCAAAGGAACTTGCCCTTCTAACCACAAAAGATGGCGCGAACGATACTTTTTCTGTCGAGCGCCTCCATCAGATCTTAACTTCCCAACCGCCTGGAGGAGGTTAACTTCTTCGTCCGAGAGTAACCGGGGCCTTCCCTTATCCAGAGAAGACGAGGCGGCCATTAGGAAGATCAAATCCATTCCGTGGTATCAAGAGATACATGGATATGAAGTGGAGTATAACTCCATCCTTCAAGATCTTGGGGCTTGGCTCATTGTGAGCTTCTAACCATCATCCTTTGATTTGACTGAAGTGATATGTTTTGAATTCGACTCTTGTCCTTCTTCTTTGCGGTGCCTCCCAGAATGAACCCTGAAAGCCTGCGGGTGAAGGCCGCTAGGGCCGTTGTGACATCCGAGCAACGATCGCCCAGGGTCTTGACCGTAGATCAAGAGGCTTCTCTTCCCTCTCCCAACCCCTCTTATAGGGGTATCAGGAATATCAGGCCTGTAGCTGATGCTTCGGGTAAAGGGAAGAAACCAATGGTGGAGAGGGCTAATGTCTCTTCCTCCGTCCGAACCAAGAGGAGGCATGACACAATTGATGCTCCCTCCAATAAAAAATCCACAGCTTCGACGGATGGTGAGGAGGTCTTCATCCCCCAGTGGACCCTGAAGATGACCGACAGGGTTACTCGGGATCCCGAGAAAGCTGCAGAGTGGAGCTCCCTCGGTCTTGCTCCTTCGATCGCCGGAGTTTGAAGCCCTGGATGACACCTCCCTTGTTAGTCAATCTACAAGGTACCGGTCTTCTTGATTACTTATGTTTTCATAATTTCTTATGACTTCTTCTGATATCTTCCGTCTTCCCAGGAATGCTGTGTTGAGCTTTTATCAACACATGGAAGCATTGAGCCGGGTTGGTCGCACCAGCTCCTTGCTGCAAACTTGTGAAGAGAAATTGGCCAAGGCCAATTCTGAAATAGACCAGCTGACTGCAGCTACCGTGGAGCTACAGAAAAAGCATGAGGAAGAAGTGATCTCCCTCAAGGAAGCCCTCGAAGCTTCAAAAATTCTTGTCACTGCTGCCGATTGCGAGGCCAGGAAGCAAAAGGCAGCTGCCACATTGTTTGGTGACAGCCTTGAAATCCAAAGTAGGGAGCTCGAAGAACATCTGAAGTTGGCGATCCCTAGCAAGCCTGAGCATATAAAGCCAGAGCTTCGGAAGGAGTGCATTCGGAAATACCTGAACAGCGTACCTTTCTCCGAGTTGCTAGGTCTCTACAACATTCAAGCTTATCGCATGGGTTAGAACGACGTTTGGGAGCAAATCCTTTGATCGATCCCTGACTTCGACACTGCTCCTTTTCGTGAGGTATGCCACCAAGAGGTCTTCGGGAAAGTTGGTATGGATCTCCCGGACTGGGCTCAGGAAGAAGATGATCCTTTCCCAGCTGACCCTCAATATGAGGCATACCTGAATGACGAGCCGGCACTTCCAGAGGAGAAATCACAAGCCGAGTCTCAAGTTGTTGCTGTAGAGGACTCAGCCGATGCCACTCTTGAGGAAGGCTCTTCTCATGGTCCTGAGAAAAGTCCTCCCGACCAGGGTCCCTCGGGCAACAATGAAGAAAAGGCTTAGGGAGTTGTCCTTTTGTAAAGATTTACCCTCAATTTAATGAATAGACATTTCTTTTTTCATGTTGGCCTCTAAATTTCCCCGTCTCCTGCCGAAATCTTGCCTTGAATATCAAAGTATTAATGATAAAACTTATCACTTAACTTTTCATTCCTCGCCGAATAATAATCTTGTAGAAATATTGTGAAGATGCGTTTCGGGAAGATGCATTAATCTTCCCCACTACTTCATTTC